>NW_006292095.1:3312398-3333808 GCF_000327345.1 Myotis davidii | reverse complement strand
AGATATTATAAGATAATATTTGTCATAGGAAAAGACAGTCAAGTCAGATGAAAGACAAAATTGCAGAAGTCATTATAGGAATATGTCAGCATTTTAATTATTATTGGTTTTTCTTTTAGGATTTTGCAATATTTGTAATATTACATGAATTTGTAATTTGATGAGATTCCTTCTCTCATTCTAAATACATATTCACTTTTGTATCAAGTTTTTTCATTCGTAATGTTGTTTTTTGAAGTGTCCCCTAATTGTATAAGCATTAGACCCCCCCCAAAAAAAAAACCTGTAACCTCCCTAATGTAAACTATCAGATATTTGCTGATTTTCCCTCCCTTTTCTGATGGTTCTGTTTTTCCTGTGCTAAAATACAATTTTTCTGTAGCTCTATCTTGTCATATATTTACATAGTAATTCTATTTATGAAATTACTGTAACACATTGATTGGCCTCATGTTAGTTGGCATTACCTTTTCCCTGGAAAGAACTCTTTCACACATTTAATCTCAAGGATATGACCTTCAGTTTTGTCTTCCATAACAAAACAGTTCTGAACTCTTGGTAATATCAGCTTCCTAAGTCTTTGACTTCACACCTGAGTTTTAATGGTTTTTGTGTATTACTCTTCTATGACAAAAGAATTTCTTATGTCTCATATATTTTTACTGGTATTTTAGTTCGCTTGCTACCTCAGTTTAATCATCTAAACTGAATACTCCTTCAGTTTTTATTTCTGTCTCTTTTCCTTACCTACTTTATAAATATTTTATTTTCTCAATAATTTATCAAATGGTCTTAATCCCAAGATTACTTGATAAGGAAGAGGCCATATTAGTTCGACACTCAACCACTGAGCCACACCGACTGGGCCATCCTCTTTTCTTTTTAAGGTTAAGTTTATTGAATTATAATTTAAAAACAGTAAAAATTACCTTTTTTTCTGTGTACAATTTTATGAATATCGATAAATACATACAGTTACATAACCACTATGATGCAGATACAGAATATTTTCTTCACACCAAAAATTGCCCATGTTTATTTGGAGCTAGTCCCCTACTCTCAGCCACAGCTCCTGGAAAACTCTGATATATTTTCAGTCCCTACTGTTTTTGATATTTCCAGAATATCATATAAATAGAACCATATAGCAAATAGCTGTTTGATCCTGAAATTTTTCACATAGCATTATGAGATTCTTCAATGTGGAATTATTATCAGTAGTTTCTTTACTAAGTATGATTTTTTATTAGTGTTGCAGCTTACAGATGTACCACCATTTATTTATCCATTCTTCACTTGATGAAAAATTGGTTTATTTCCAATTTTGGTAATAAAGCCACTAGAAAAAAAATATGTATGCCTTTTCTGTGAACATATGTTTCTATTTCACTTGGGTAAATACCTAAGAGTAAGATTACTGAATAATATAAGTAAGTATTTAACTTCAGAAGAAGTTGCCAAACTGTTTTCCTAAGTGGCTACATCAATTCTGCATCCCCATTGGCAATATATGAGAATACCAGTTGGCTTGCATATACATTTGTAGACACTTGTTATTGCCATTTATTTTTCTTTAATTGAGTTTATTCTAACCTAACAGGTGCTTAGAAATAACTTATTGTGATTATAATTTGCATCTCCCATCACCCTAATGACTAATGATTTTCAGCTTTTTTATTCATGTGCTGCAATGAATGAAGATCTATTTATCCATTTATCTTTCCTGGTGAAGTGTCTGTACAAATTTCTGCCTATTTTTACTGGATTGTTTGTTTTCTTATTGCTGAGTTTAAAGAACTATTTGTATACTCTGCAGACCAGTCCTTTCTCAAATATGAGTTTTAAAAATATTCTTCCCTAATCTGTGCATGTCATTATTTTTAATAGTGTTTTTTTAAAAACATATTTTTAAAATGTTGACAAAGTCCAATTTATCTAATTTTTTCTTTTATAGTTTTATTTTCTGTGTTTTACCTAAGATATAGTTGCCTATCTCAATTTGCAAAGAGCTTTTTAATGTTTCCTTCTAAAACATAGGTCTTCTAAGACCTAAAAGTCTACTAATCATTTTGACTTAATTTTTTAAAAATATATTTTTATTAATTTTAGAGAAGAAAGGAGAGGGAGAGAGAGAAAGGAGCATCAGTTATGAGAGACAATCACTGATTGGCCGCCTCCTGAATGCCCCACACTGGGGACCTAGCCACAACCTGGGCTTGTGCCCTGACCAGGAATCAAACTGTGACTCCTTCGTCCATAGGTCGATGTTCAACTACTGAGCCATGCAAGCTGGGCTTAACTTAGTTTTCTTAAGATAATGTTAGGTCTGGGCCAACATTCATCATTTTTGATATGAATACCCAATTGTTTCAGCACAGTGTTTAGAAAATACAAACATTTCTCTTCAGAATTATCTTGAACATCTTTGGAACTTATATGCATAACCCCTGGACACGGATAATAGTGTGGTGAAGGCCTAGGGGGAAGGGACCCATGTGGGTAGAGAGGGTCAATGGGGGACAAAAAAATGGGTCATCTTTCAACAATAAAGATACATTTTAGCTTTTTACGAAGATGGTGCTGACAGCTAAGAAGGAAGCCCCTGCCCCTCCCAAAGCTGAAGCCAAAGCAAAGGCTTTGAAGGCCAAGAAAGCAGTGTTGAAAGGCATCTACAGCCACAAAATAAAGAAGATCTGCACATCACCCACCTTCCAATGGCCAAAGACGCTAAGGCTGCCATGGCAGCCTAAATGTCCTCAAAGAGCACACCCAAGAGAAGCAAGCTTGACCACTATGCCATCATCAAATTCCCCCTGACTGCCAAGTCAGCCATGAAGAAGGTAGAAGACAATTCACTTGTGTTCATTGTGATGTCGAGGTCAACAAGCACCAGATCAAACAGGGTGTGTAGAAGCTCTATGACACTGATGTGGCCAAGGTCTCCTGATCAGGCCTGATGGCGGGAAGAAGGCATATGTTCAACTGGCTCCTGACTACGATGCTTTGGATGTTGCCAATAAAATTGGGATCATCTAAACTGAGTCCAGCTGCCTAATTCTAAATATCAAAATTTTGCACCTGAATGTTTAAAATGGAAATAAAAGAGAGTGACTTGAAATACTTTTTTTTAATTTGTAAGACTGTTGTCAGAATTATCCAAATAATTATAATTGAATCACAAAGTTCATGAAGATGATTTTAAACTGGGGCATATAGGTGTTCAAAAACTATAATTTGAATAAATGATGATTATAAATTTTACTTTTACTTTCCTGTGGAAACTTGTCCTCCCTTTGTATAAAATTTTATGTCTTGTTTTGGTTGACTTCTGATTCACAGGAGGTAGAGAACGCAAAATTGAATTTTAAAATGCTGTTTTTCTTTGGCATTACATCCAACAAGGCGAAAAGTGGAACCCTGAGTTAAGAAGCCAATTGGTGTCTGAATAAGGCCACGCAACACATATTTGACAGAGTTGCCTTCATTGTGTGTTAACCACTTCCAAGAGAACACAGGCTTAATTTGGTTGGAGCAAACATAAAATAAGCTAACTGCTCTCTTTGACAGTGATTATCCATGACCTTTTCCTTTTATAAACTCCAACTGCAATAATTTTCCTCTATTTTTAAGCAAAGTGCTTTTGATATGGCTACATGATATTATGCAATATAAATCACATTGGATTGGAATTTTTCCATAACAATAAGAACAATGTTCTTGCTAGCAAGATATGTGTAAATGTCTTCAATTATCCTTTACAAGACAGTAGTCTGAGGACAAAGTATTAGGCTGCAAATAGAAATAATCAACTAGACTGAATATGTTGAGAACTAGATTGTTAATTCATGAAGGATAAAACAGTTAATTGCCTTGTAAGACCAACTTTCTTGGTCCCTTATGATCTGAGATGTTATTTGAGATGTATAAGCTGGTACAATCATCATCTATATCTTTCACACAATTGATAGCTTCCAACAAAATAATGACTCTGATATAATTGAGAAACAATTCTAAGATATGGAACTCAGAAGTCGCTGCCATAGATGAGACATTAAGAACACAGATGAGGGATGATTGCAAATGTCCATCGCCATCTGTTTTGTTCTGCTTCTTCCAATTTTTAAACCAAAAGATAAATGATAAATAATAATGCTCAGTCAGTTTCAAAGTGTTTAAAGTGTCAATTGAAATGTGCCTATTAGGGCCTTATTTCTTCATAAAAATGTCAATTTAAGAAGAAGTTTTAAAAAGCAAGGCAAAATAAGGCATGAAGAAAGCTATTTGTTCAGGCATCTTGTCCAGCTTTTCACTGCAGTAGGTATTCTATTCTGTTTTACAGGTATAAATCAAAAGATTTTGCAGACTTTTAAAAAATAGCCAAATATATTTTTGTCCTCTTAAAATCATAAATAACAATAGTTAACTCATATATATATGTCCACATAGAATGCTCACACAAATCCTAAGATTGGGAAATTCTTTTGGTTCATGAGCAGATTTATGTGTATTTTTTAAAAGAAGTCTTAAAATTATTTCAAAATATCTAGTATTAAATTGTTGTGTTTCACCCATGAGATATGTTTATAACAAAATTTCAGCTTAGAAAACAGACATGGGAAATATACTAGTTTTATTTTTATTATTCTCCTCTGTGTCCCATAGCACTCTTAACATGACTAACCAGCCTTTCACAAAATATTCTTCAGCAGTTTAGTAGAGATAGAAGGACTTTAGGATCATGACTGTCAGTAACCTGAATGGCTAGAGACAACCATTTATCATTGATACCTAATAAATTCTAATCTATAGATCAGAAATGGCGAACCTTTTGAGCTAGGCGTGTCAGCATTTTGAAAAACCCTAACTTACCTCTGGTGCTGTGTCACATATAGAAATTTTTTGATATTTGCAACCATAGTAAAACAGAGATTTATATTTCTGATACTTATTTTATACTAGAAGCTCGGTGCACAAAAATTTGTGCACTCAGCGGGGACAGGGGGTCCCTCAGCCCGGCCTGTGCCCTCTCGCAGTCTGGGACCCCTCAGGAGATAATGACCTGCTGGCTTAGGCCTGTTCCCGGGTGGCAGAGGGCAGGCCCAATCCCTAGGTGCAGCCCCTGGTCAGGCTCAGAGCAGTGCCGATTGGGGAGTTAGGGCGCCACCCCCTGTCATGCACAGAGCAGGGTGGATCAGGAGGTTGGGGCGCTCCCCCCCGTCACGCACAGAGCAAAGCCCATCAGGGGGTTGGAGAGCTCCCCCGTCACGCAAAGAGAAAAGCCCATCAGGGGGCTGGGGAGCTCCCCCCTGTCACTCACAGAGCAGGGTGGATAGGGAGGTTGTGGCCCTGCCCCCTGTCATACACAGAGCCACAGGGCAATCAGGGGGTTTGGTCTCTGCCCTGTCACGCTGATCCCGGTGCTGGGAGGCCTCGCGGCTCCACTGATCCCGGTGCTGGGAGGCATATTACCTTTTTACTATATAGGATAGAAGCCTGGTACACAGGTGGGGGCCGGCTGGTTTGCCCTGAAGAGTGTCCTGGATCAGGGTGGGAGTCCCCACTGGGGTGCCTGGCCAGCCTGGGTGAGGGGATGATGGCTGTTTGCATCTGGTCACACACCCTTTAGGGTGGGGGTCCCCACTGGGGTGCCTGGCCAGCCTTGGTGAGGGGCTGAGGGCCGTTTTCAGGCTGGCGGGTGACTAAAGCTCCCAACCTGTCCTTTTTTCCTTTTTTTTAAAATTCTGGGCCAGCTTTAGCTCTGAGGCTCTGCTCCAGCTATGAGACCTCCGCTGCTGAAAGCAGGTCTGGCCTTTGTTTACCTTCTGTGTTTCAAACAATGTTGCGGTCCTGCTGGATGAAGCCCTGGGTTTTGTTTAGCTTCTGTATTTGTTACAATGTTGCTTAGAGTGCAGCTGAGAGGCCGGCAAGGCAGGCAGGGAAGCTTGGCTTCCTCCGTCACTGAAGCAAGCAAGCCTCTCTGTTCGCATCATCTGCCTGGCTGCTGGCCGCCATCTTGGCTAGCAGTTAATTTGCATATATTGCTGATTAGCCAATGGGAAGGGTAGCGGTCGTACACCAATTACCATGTTTCTCTTCTATTAGATAGGATATTTAAATGCCATTTAAAAAAGAAAAATCTACCAAAATAATGAGTTCGCATGTCACCTCTGACACGCGTGTCATAGGTTCACCATCACTGCTATAGATCATGAGCTGCCCTCCCTTTTTCATATCCAGTCTCACTGGCTACTGCACTGACTCTTCCCATAATTTACTGCCTTACATGTACTGTTGCTTCTTATGGATGTATTTATAGACACATAACATTCCTGCAGACATTTCAGTTAAGTAGTATCTATAAAAAAATAAGTTGTGCTGAGTTGCTCTGTAAGCCTCACCTATCTTATGATAGAGAGAACTTTTGGCTTCATTCACTTTGGTCAAATGAATGAGTTAAGAAAACCATTTTAATATGTATTACATTCTAAGAAACTCTATCTTCTAAATTTTATCTAGGATGCTCTGAGGAAGTCCAAGGTACAATTATACATCTTCAGACAAAACTTGAAGTTTAGTCTGAAAATTACTTAACCTGTGTTTATTTCTTTAACTCTTACTCTAAATGGTGTATTTATCTCATGCCTGGTCAAACCTGGATTAAGATTAATATTCAAACAAACATCAGAGGTACTGGGGGAGAGAAAAAAGTAAGAGGCATTCATTCTAATGGTATTAAGAAAGTCAGCCACTCAATAATAAGTGACAAAGGAAAGGGATAATGTAGAGCTGCCAGTCTTCAATAGGGTAGCCAAAAGCTTCATGTGACTAATGTGCACTTGAAATATAGATAATTTAAATCAAAATGTGTTATAATATAAAGTACACACTAGATTTTGAAGACTTAGTATAAAGAAAAACTGTTAAGTCATGCAATAAATTTCTCAATTTTTTTATATAGATTACATGTTGAAAGGATAATACTTTGGATAATTTTGTTAAAGATTTTAAAATAATTTTCTAATGTGACTACTAGAAAATATTACATCACATATGTGATGAACATTATATTTCTATTGGACAATGCCGCTGTAGAGAAAAAGAAAAGAAATATATTTCTCAACTTCTGTGATCAAAGTTAGCTTAACAGTTCGGCCAGCATGGCTCAGTGATAGTGTTGACCTTTGAACCAGGAGGTCACAGTTCAATCCCCTGTCAGGTCACATGCCTGGGTTGCAAGCTCGATCCCTAGTGGGGGGCATGCAGAAGGCAGCTAATCAATGATTCTCTCTCATCATTGATGTTTATATCTATCTCTCCCTCTCTCTTTTCCTCTCTGAAATCAATAAATCAATAAAAATATTTTTTTTTAAAAAGAAGCTTAACAGAGGAAGGCTGGAGAAGAACTGCACAAGATGTCTATAATGTAGGAAGGGAAATTCCACTTCTGAGATTCCTGAATTCTTTGGAGCAGCACACCCAAACAGGTGGTCTATATAGCGGTCCACCCTTGTTTTGTAAAACAGGCATAACTTGTTTTATTGTGCTTTGCCTTATTGCACTTCACAGATAATGCATTTTTTACAAATTGAAAGTTTGTGGCAATCTGTATTCACCAAATTTTCCAACAGCATTTGCTCACTTTGTGTCTCAGCATCACATTTCAGTAATTCTCACAATAGTTCAAACATTTTTATTATTTTACATTTGTTACTAGAGGCCCGATGCATGAAGATTTGTGCAAGAATAGGCCTTGCTTCCCCTGGCTGCCAACACTGCCTTCTCTCTGGGCCAGAGTCGCCTTTTCGTCTTCACACACTACCCAGAGGCCCGGAGCAGCCGGAGCAGGGCAGAAAGCCTGTGTCGTCACCATGGCAATGACGCAAGTGTCCCGGCCTGACCACCTCCATCTTCGTCACATCAATTTGCATATTCCCTCCTTATTGGCTGTGGGTG
This sequence comes from Myotis davidii, assembly GCF_000327345.1. Lineage (NCBI taxonomy): Eukaryota > Metazoa > Chordata > Mammalia > Chiroptera > Vespertilionidae > Myotis > Myotis davidii. Next base: position 3,325,855 of record NW_006292095.1, on the reverse strand, counting down.
CCCCATCTTTGTTGTGAAGTGATGGTCAATTTGCATATTTTGTCTTTATTAGATAGGATAGTGATCTATGATCAATGATATTTGATGTTACTAAGGTAAGACCCTCCACCAGAAAAGATATTATGACTTATTGAGGGCTCAGGTGATGTTTAGCATTTTTTAGCAATATAAGTATTTTTAATTATGTATAATATTTTTAGACATAATCTTATTACACACTTCATAGACTACATTAAAGTGTAAATATAACTTCATATGCACTGGGAAGTCAAACAATTTGCATGACTAGCTTTATGGTGATATTCGCTTCATTACAGTGGTCTGGAACTGAATCCATAATATATCCAACAGATGCCTGTAGATAATTTTATAATTAGTATATAGAGTTGTGCAAACATATTGGTGAAAAACAATATAATAATGGCAGAGAAAACTAATAACAGCAGTAAAAGGAAATATTTAAGGGGGTGTGATCATCAAAGTGTCTTATTTGTTCATAAAACTATAGTCCTCTCTTCAGCTTTGCCATGGTTTCCCATGGGTCAGTATATACTTCCTTAGCCCTTGACTTTGGCCTTGGCCATGTGATTTACTTTGACCCATGTAATATTTTCCAGTTCTGAGTCAGGGTTTCTAAAGGCATTACCTATTTCTGCTTGCCCCTTTGTAGTACTATCATTTGCATGAGATAAACAAACTCCAGCTAATTCTGGCTTCTTTATTCTGGAATCACAATGAGATGCATGGAGCACATTTGAACCCAACCCAACCCAACTTGGCTAAGCCAAACCCGCCTGTACAATGTGAGAAGAACAAAAGTGACTGGGATTTTAGAGTTATTTGTTATGAAGCATTATTTCAGTTGAACCTGGTTAGTATACATATGCAATATGATTCATCTTTACAGTAATTCTATGAGGGAGACACTGCTGGTTCCATTTCAAACAAGGAAAATATTATTCATAGAAATTAAATGCCAAAGTCGCATAACTAATAAATGTTTGGAACAGGCTCAGAATCCAAGAGATTCTGACTCTAAATTTAGGCTATATTGATCCTTATAAAAAGTTACTCTTAATTTATATATAATGATATGAGAACTATAGTGTTATATGGTAGAATACTTACTTTGAATTTTTATATATGCTTTGTTTTGCTAGTTATGAATTCTCCCCAAAGTATACATTTCTTAAAAGTTGGAACTTTGCCTGATGCCTCTTATATTCACCACAATATTGAGCCTCTCACTTTGTGTATTGTTGACTCATAGGAAAGATTTGCAGATTGACAGATTGATGTAATGACATTTTATCATATATTTGCTGTTTATATAACACGGTGAAGGTTATTATTGCCAACCAAATTTGTCCTTGTGTTTATTCCCAAGAGCTCAGTAAAAGTACGAATAACTCTCTTAGTCCCCAGCGCTTCTCTCCCTCATTTCTTCGCCTAAGCTCTTGGTTGATGGCTTACTTTGAATTTTTATATATGCTTTGTTTTGCTAGTTATGAATTCTCCCCAAAGTATACATTTCTTAAAAGTTGGAACTTTGCCTGATGCCTCTTATATTCACCACAATATTGAGCCTCTCACTTTGTGTATTGTTGACTCATAGGAAAGATTTGCAGATTGACAGCTTGATGTAATGAAATTTTATCATATATTTGCTGTTTATATAACACGGTAAAGGTTATTATTGCCAACCAAATTTGTCCTTGTGTTTATTCCCAAGAACTCAGAAAAAGTACGAATAACTCTCTTAGTCCCCAGCGCTAATTTCTTCGCCTAAGCTCTTGGTTGATGGCTGGTACTCTGCTGCCCCCTGGAGGGTCACTGAATTTTGTGCTTTTGTGTAAAGATAGCAGCAGATTGACAAGACACAGCAACAGAAAGTTACACTTTCTAAGAAACACAGATTCAGAATCTATTCATTTCTAAATTATAAACAAACATAGAAGTTAAACAATGTGATAAAATAAATATTTTCTATATTTGATTCAGTAATTTCTTATAATTGTTTTTAAATTGAAATTTTTTAATAAAATTATTTTAAATGTTACTACATTTGTATCTTTTCTTTAAAATTATAGAATTCTTGCCCAGCTGGTGTGGCTCAGTAGTTGAGCATTGACCTATGAACCAGAAGTCACATATCAGGACACATGCCTGGGTATGGGCTCAATCCCCAGTAGAGGGTGTACAAGAGGCAGCTGATTGATCTTTCTCTCTCATTGATGTTTCTATCTTTCTATCACTCTCCCTTCCTCTCTCTCTAAAAGAAAATAATAAAAATATTTTTAAAGTAATTTACAAATTTCTTCTTATTAGAATTTTTGCCATAATTGAATCAACAGGTTAACAATCTATATTTCAAAGGAAAACTACTTTTAGATAATTTTCCCATTATTTTTTTAAATTCTGGTAAACTATGTTGTTACTTTCCTTGGTATACATTCTAGTGTCCTACCAATTCAGCCTGAGGGATTCTTTTTAGCATTTTTTATAGGACAAGTCTACTAACTATAAATTCCCTTAGCTTTTGTTCATCTGGGAATGTCTTAATTTCACCTTCATTTCTGAAAGATAGTTTTGCTGGATATAAAATTTTTAATTAAGGTTGTTTTTTTTCCCCTTTGCAGTGGTTCTCAACCTTCCTAATGCCGCAACCCGTTAATACAGTTCCTCATGTTGTGGTGACCCCCAACCATAAAATTATTTTTGTTGCTACTTCACAACTGTAATTTTGCTACTGTTATGAATCGTAATGTAAATATCTGATATGCAGGATGTATTTTCATTGTTCGTGACCCACAGGTTGAGAACCGCTGTTTACAGCTTTAAATATGACATGTCTGGTCTTTATGATGAGAAATCAGCTAGTCATCGTATTAAGTAGGTAATATTTTTTACTGATACACTTCAGACACACTTTCCTATTAAAAATGTGTTAAGATATTTGACTGTCTCTGAATGGTTTATTTCACTTGCCATAATAATCTCCAGGTCCATTCATGCAGTTGCAAAAGGTAAGATATTCTTCTTTTTTGCGGGGTCATGTGATAGTCTATATGATCTCACTTATATATAGAATCTAATGAACAAAATAACTGGCAGATAAAATATAAATAGACATGAAAACATGGAACAGACTGACAGCTGTCAGAGGAAAAGGGGGTGGGAATACTGATGAAGGACAGAAGAATTAACCAAAGGGCATATATGCATAACCCATAGACATAGACAATAGTGTAGTGATAGCCAGAGGGAAAGGGGTTGGGGGCTAGGTGGAGGTGGGCAAAGAAGCGGAAAATGAGATGGAAAGAGACTTTGCTTGGGGCAGTGGGCACACAATGCAGTGTGCAGATGATGTTTTATTGAGTTGTACACTTGAAACCTGTATGGTTTAGTGAACCAGTATCACTCCAATAAATGCAAATAAAAATAAAATTACACTTGTGGCTTGCATTATAAAAAATGTGTTAAGATAAAAACAGGGAGACAAAAAGAAGTCACTCATAGAAAAATCAATATTTCATTGAATCATAGAATTTCTAGCTGAAGGTTATTTGTCCACCCATTTTAGCTAATAGTAATATCTTATTCAAAAATTCTAGTAATATAATAGTAATTCTTAGGATTCAGAATGCAAAATCTAAGTCAGCTGTATACAAGGAGGGTTATGCATTATCAGGATTTGATTAATTCTGTTTTGTAAGCGAAATCTAATTTATTTGAAAGTAGTCAGGTAGGGAATCTACAAGGCCATGAAAGACTCACGCTGCTTTTCTCTTAACCTGAGCCATTGCAGATATCAATAAGCAGCCATGACATTTTCCCACAGAGCTCATATTCAGCTTACTGTGCTTCTCAGAACACATTTCCCATGTTTCTATTTTATTTCTAACACTTTATCTCTAGAATGAAGATTGTAAAGTTTTTTGAACATCTTAGACCTCTCTACTACTGTCAGCCTCATATACATTTATCTCCACTGGCTAGGCAAGTGGGTTGTGATGTTGACTTCTGCAACTACCTGATTAGTCTGAAGTCCCCTTCCTTCCTCAATGTTTGTTTTCATTTACCAAAGGACAGGACTAATTCAGAACAGCACAGAAACCCATGGAAATGTTACTTCTAATGAAATTTCTCACTATTTACTATTTTTATTAACCAGTCTCTTCTTACCCTGAAAATATAAAGGAGAAAACAAAACAACCAAAAACAAACAAACAAAACAGAGAGGCAATATGCAGAGAATATTGGACAAAAGATAAGACTTATTATATTCTTTCTTAATTTGTTCCTTCCTTTTTCATTTTAGTTATGGGGGGTTAATGTAACAACTTTGGTTAAAAAGATATATAAAATAAATATATATGTATATGTGTGCCAAAACTGCTGGCACAACTTATATCTTCAGGCATCTATGTGCACATTAGGAGGAGGAGGGCTGGACATTTTACCACAGAGCTCATATTCAGCTTAGTGTGCTTCTCAGAACACATTTCCCATGTTTCTATTTTATTTCTAACACTTTATCTCTAGAATGAAGATTGTAAAGTTTTTTGAACATCTTAGACCTCTCTACTACTGTCAGCCTCGTATACATTTATCTCCACTGGCTAGGCAAGTGGGTTGTGATGTTGACTTCTGCAACTACCTGATTAGTCTGAAGTCCCCTTCCTTCCTCAATGTTTATTTTCATTTACCAAAGGACAGGACTAATTCAGAACAGCACAGAAATCCATGGAAATGTTACTTCTAATGAAATTTCTCACTATTTACTATTTTTATTAACCAGTCTCTTCTTACCCTGAAAATATAAAGGAGAAAACAAAACAACCAAAAACAAACAAACAAAACAGAGAGGCAATATGCAGAGAATATTGGACAAAAGATAAGACTTATTATATTCTTTCTTAATTTGTTCCTTCCTTTTTCATTTTAGTTATGTAACAACTTTGGTTAAAAAGATATATAAAATAAATATATATGTATATGTGTGCCAAAACTGCTGGCACAACTTATATCTTCAGGCATCTATTTGTACATTAGGAGGTATCAGGAGGACGGACAGTTCCATATTTTCAAATCTAGGCAAGTGTAGAGAGAGAGAAACAGAACTGGGGAGAAAAACAGGTGAGCCATGGATGTAGAAGACTAGGTGCCGAATTTGTTCTCAACCTAGCCAACATAAAGAGCTTAACCCTTTATAATTTGTAAAGAACAAAGATTACTTAATTGTATGAAGGCTTTGTTCCCTCAGCATCTATGATTTCTAAGAAGAAATGAGGGGCAAGGTAGAGGTTTAATGAAGACAGGGTGGAAAGAGAGGAATTATACAGAAAACATATTTTTTAAAAATTTGATCTCACTTTTTTTTGGTAGAATGCAAAATGAAGACCATGTGACAACACGCAGTGTTGAATTTGGTTTCCTAAGATCCCAAACTTTTCTAGAACAACCTTCTAGAGTGCAGATTTTCTATCATAGCTAGAAGGCATCTTGGAATTAATCTGAGCAATCAATTCATTTTTATTTTTATTTTTTAGATAAGGACACTAAGGCAACCAAATTAAAAGTCATGCAGGAAGTTACTCACAGGCTCAGCTGCAACTGATTCAACTGAGACTCATCTAAATCATAGAAAGCATAAAATAATGTATGTGCCTCAATTCTCCCAAGGATGGTACATAGCTAGTACCATTCTAGAGTAATAATGGAGAAATTAACTCATAACATGCAGTGGATGCCTTGGATATTAGGGCTTAATTTTTTTGAGGAACTAGTTGAAAGACTGTAATAGTGCACTCTCACCATCTGGCTTCCCCCTGCCACAGACTATTTGGAAGCTGATTCATAAATTCTTTGGGGGCAGATTCATAGAATGGAAGCAGCAGTGAGTTTATAAGAGTCATAAAATTAAAATATAAACCTTACAGTTTTTGGCTGCTAGAAGATTCTGGACCATGGACATAGGTTGTTTCATCTGTGACCTTAAGTTATGATTAATTTTAAATAAACAGTGGATAATACATTTAAGGGAAATCACCTTTGCTCCACGTTGAAACAGAAGCATAAGTTTTACTTGTGTTCTAGTTTATGTAATAATGGCTTTGCTGTAAAATATCCTCTAAAAGCTGGACTGGAAAGACTGGCTAATAAAGCACCCTGTGTGCTTATGAGAGAAGAGTAAAATGTCACCAAATTGAACAATTACTTGCAAATAATTGTCAGGGATTTTTTCCTAGAGGAATTGACTCTTTCTCTAGGTGGGCATTAATAACCAAAGGTTTAGGGAAGTATTCCTCCCTTTAGGGTCATGATGATGATACTTAAGGAACAAAGGTAAACAAAATCAGAAACAGTAGGCAGAATTCAGCAGAGGACAAGGTGAAGCAGAAATTAGGTTTATTCCTGGAGTGACAAATGATCTTATTTTTCTTACAGTTTGCCCATGGATAATTTAATATTGGCAAGGGGAAGAAATAGTAATACAGAAATGAATCCATCTTTAAAGTATGATTGCCCTTCAGTGTAGGAGGTAACCTTGATGTTTTTTATGTGCTCACCAAAATAAGTTTCTAACTTAATAGCTATATGACCAGTTATTTTAATCCAAATGGCCTGCTGTGTTGGAAGAGGGGTTCAGGTCCTTCTTGAAGATACACTACTATGGGATTTGATGGAATCTTAGAGCAATTCGGGATTAAAAATGTTGAGTCATGCCCAGCTGGAGTGTCTCAATTGGTTGAGTGTTGTCTTGTGCACTAAAAGGTTGCTGGTTTGATTCTCAGACAGAACACATGCCTGTGTTGTGGGTTTGATCCCTGGTTGGGGGCATATGCAGAAGACAATCAATTGATCTCTCTCTCTCTCTCTCTCTCTCTCTCGCTCTCTCTCTCTCTCTCCCCCTCCCCCCCACCCTTCCTCTTTCTAAGCATGTCCTTGGGGTGAGGATTTTCTAAAAAAGGAATGTTTAGTTACTAGGCAAAGCTGCTATGGGTTTTCTGAAATGAGAAACTAAATTAGAATTGAGGATGAATTAGTCCAGAATAAGCCACTGTGGCATTAAAAAAAAAATGAGCTGAAACTATTTGAGTTCCTAAAATTCCTTATCTGCCCCAAACACAGAGCCTCCCAAAAGAACTCAGTTGTCATAAATCTCCTCCCTGGGAACAACTCTCATCTTGTCTTCTGAGAGATGAACAGTGGGCACTGCCCTCAAACAAACACTGTCACTAAACTGCCATGGTTTCCATCTATTCTCCTAAGGGATTTCTTTCTTTCCCTTCCTTCCTTCCTTCCTTCCTTCCTTCCTTCCTTCCTTCCTTCCTTCCTTCCTTCCTTCCTTCCTTCCTCCTTTTCTTCTTTCCTTCTTTTATTCCTTCCTTCCTTCCTTTCTCCCTATCAACAATCATTTGTTTTTCTGTAAGTACCCTTTTGTGGGAAACTGTTTATTGCCTTCACTATCTGATAAGCTTAGACAAAGACACCCCCCCCCCCAAGGCTGGGTACTTTTGAAGCCCTAGCAGAGGTCAGAGCTAGGCACCACCTCTGTTTGTCCAGACAGTGGTAGCTGAAACTACTCCCCCATTTATTATTATGTAAATCCTTGCTGATGGGCTAGTCTGCCTGTTGCAGGTGGTCGCCTGCCTAAGGGCTATGCTATGGGTGCATCCCAGATCAATAAAAGCTTGGTGAGGCCTGAGCATGGGTGGAAGTCCTGCCCCTTGAGGTGGACTTGCCCTCCTGGTCCCCCAACATTTCCAATTATCTTTTGTCTTTTCATTTTCATTTGTGTGCGGCTCTGCTTCCAGTTCCTGAACCCTGACCCACGCAGGATGTGGGAAGGAAACACTCAACACCCTTTCTCCCCCTTTCTTCCAAAAATTCATTTTATCTCCCAGAAATGCCTCACTTCTTCTTCCTACCACCTATTAAAATGGCAATAAGCCCCACATTCTAACCACCTCCTTCAATCACATTACTCTGTGAACTCTCATGTACACATCTGTGAATAAAGCTCAATCTTTTCTTTTGCTTTTATATCTTTTGCCAATTTAACTTGCCGTCCCCTATCACAGAACTTAAGAGAGTAGAGAAAGAGAATATTTTTCTCTCTGACAAGGACCCAGGTTTCAAAATCAGATCATAATTCTGTATAATGTGGTGGCGGTCCTTCCCTTGCCTGATTCTGCAAAGAAGAGGAGGAAAGCTAACATATGGCCAGTCCCCTTGTCAATTCACTTCATGGTGGGAATGATCCTGTGACACTGTTCTGATCAATCAGGTAAAAGAATAACATTTCTGGAATTGATTTTTGCTTTTCTAATCAATATTGCAAAGGTGCATAGGCATCCCTCCTGAGTCTCTTTTTCTTTTCTTGAACGCGGATGCAATGTTTGAAGCAGCCAGCAGCCATCTATCATTTAAGAAGGGATGAACTTGATGACAAAAGGTGGCATTATCTCTGAATGGAAACAGATGGTGATTTTACAAAAATGAAACAAAAAATTAAAAACACAGTTTGAGTTTGGGGCCCTGATAGTTATCACTAAACAGGTAAACCAAAGCTATCGACTGCCTTCTTCAGGACCTTCTGTTTGGAGAGATAAATCCACCCTGATTTGTTTCAGCCATACTGTAACTTCAGGCAACTGAAATCTTAACTAATGAAAACAGTTCAGGAAAAAACAGGAACACAGACTAGAATCAGGCAGGATAGGAAAAGTCTGGAGACTTTAAAAGCTCATTGTTCTTGCTGTTTTCTTCTGTTTCTCCAGAACTTTATTGGAATTTTAACCAACTCAGTATCTTTGCTCCCTTTTAGGAGCCGAATGTAAGAGAAGGGAATTATGTAAGCAAATTGCAGTGGCTGAGTCCTGCCTGTGTCCTCTGACTGTAGCCACTGTCTCATCACAGATACACATTCATCCTCCTGCCCTGTCCTCTCTTCACCCCCTTCAGAAAAGCCTTTGAAATCCTATAACAGCAGTTGAGTAAGTGAAGTGGGTAATTACACTTCTTCCTTTTTTTTTAGAGCAACAAGGACCATTTATACCTCTCATCAGACCTTAAGAGTGGCTCTTTTGCTGAAAAGCTGGTGGCCTAGAAAGGAGAGAAATTATATGGAAATGCATGTAAAACATTTCTTGGGAAAGACAATGCAAAGTGTGGGGTAAATGGAAAATGCACCACCCATATAAAAATACATTTTTGCTAGTGTTCCTGCCATGTGAGGAGAGGCTCAGAGGAGGTCTGGCTTCCCACAAGGTACACAGATAGGTAGCCTGGATGACACTGTGTAAGACACGGAAGGTTTCTGAAATGTCAATATAATGAAGCAAACTAAAAAGTAAGAGTACATATAATTTTTCACTCAAATAAAAAAATACTAAAGCCTTATTTTTTAAGTCACAAATCTCAGATTTTAATAAAACCTTCTTCTCTCCATCATCAAAATTCAGGTCCTCCTGTGGCTGAAATGGAATCTTTGGGTAACTTTTTATGTATTGGTGATTGCCCTCCCAGCGTATGTATACTCTTTTGGAATCTCAAGAGCCCTGGAGAAAAGGGAAAAGAAAAGGAGGGAAGAAAGACCTTGGTAGAATTTATGGAGTACCTACAGTGAACCCGGTACTGTATTCAGAGTTTTATTAAACTGTTGCTAAAAACAAGGCAATGGGACAAAATGGAGTCACTTATGCAAGGCCCATGTCATCAGTCTGAGACTTAACTTACAGTTTTTGTTCTACCCAAAATGGAATTTTAAAGCAGCCAACCAGGAATCATCTGATCAACACTAGTGAGCTAATCTGCCTGATAGGCTCCTACCATCCCTGAAAGGAAAGTAACTGTGCAATAACCGACCTACTTTTTACAGAAAACTCATTCAACTTAACAAAAGGAAGATAAACAATCCAATCAAAAAATGGGCAGAGGACCTAAATAGACACTTTTCGAAAGAGGACATTCAGAAAGCCCAGAGACACATGAAAACATGCTCAAAGTCACTAATCATCTGAGAGATGCAAATCAAAACAACAATGAGGTACCACCTCACACATGTGAGAATGGCTATTATCAACAAATTAATAAATGGCAAGTGTTCCATGGGACATCTACACAATGGAATACTATGCTGCTATAAAAAAAGAAGGAATTCTTACCATTTGCAGCAGCATGGATGGAACTGGAGAGCATTATGCTAAGTGAAATAAGCCAGGCAGTAAAAGAACAATACCATATGATCTCACTAATTTATTGATAATAAAGAACATTATAACCTGATGAACAAAAAGATAGACACAGAGGCAGAGAAGCATCGAACAGACTGTCAAACTACAGTGGGAAGGCTGGGGAGTTATGGGGGTGTATAAGAGATCAACTGAAGGACTTGTATGCATGCATATAAGCATAACCAATGAACACAAGACACTGGGGGAGGGGGCAGTAAAGGCATGTGGTAGGGGGTAGGGGAGGCCAGGGGAAGGTCATTGGGGGAAAAAAAGGAGACAAATGTACTACTATTTGTAATACTTTAAACAATAAAATTTAAAAAATAAATAGATAACCAACATACTTTCCTGCCCTGGTGACTTTCTTGTTCTAGTTCCTTTATGCCTATCAAAGTTTTTCATTCTGTAAAGCTCATTGGAGCTCCTTTTAATCCACTAAATTGGATGCTGCCTGATTCACATAGATTTTTGCCTAACTAAAAATTAAAAAAATTAATATGCATCAGTTTATCTTTTAACCTTACATACTGGGAGTGGTGCCAAACAGAAAGATGTGTGGGGTTGTATATTGAGTGGGTAATGTGGGATGGGCAGGATGTGAGGCAGGGGCTCTGGTGTGGGGCATCTGCACTGGGAGGAAATGGGATGGAGGAATGCGATGGAGCACATGGGGTAGAGGCCAGGTAGGGTGGCACAGGACATGGTTATCTGGCACCACTGGGATGAGTAGGCAAGATTGCAGTTCTCTGAGAAAAGAGCCATTGATTGAATAGCAAGGAGCTTAAGAGAGAAAAAAATGTAAAAGATGAGAAAGTATCAAAAACATAGGCAAATGTTGCCACTTCCTATTTTATATTTTACCTGGGAGCAAGGCTTTATGAATTCTATGACTGGAATCCAAAATGCTCTCTTCAGACACCTCCAACATCTTTAAGAGAAACAAACAAACAAACAAAACATTAACATACCTGGGAACTCATCCCATCCACTTGGCAGCAACTAACCCAACTGCAGTCCCAAAGGGCAATGCGGCTGAAGACACTTAGCTGCAGAAACTAATCACTATGTAATAGTTTCTGTTCAAGCAGAAACAGTGATCATGAGCAGGATCAGTCAAAAGGATTGAAAAATATCTTTACTTGAATTTTATTCTGTGCTAACTTCAAACATTCCCTGTTCCCCCCTCCCCTCCCTTCCTCCCCGAAAAAAGAAACTTTATAGAAGTAGTTCCACTAACACTTCCAGGAAACTAAAATTACAAGTACTCTAGGCAAATGGCTTCAGAAGAAAAATAAGAGCACAAAGGATCTGAATGGTAGACTGAAGCATCTTCTATTCTGCCTAATAAAACTTTCAATATAAAGCCATAGAAATGCAAATAGAGGACACAAAGGGTTATAGGTCACAGCTGGGGTTAACTAATCTTGGTGACTCAGAGGGATTCATAAAACCTATTGTTACCTCTTTGAAGCTTGAAGCCTTATGTTTGTACCACAGTGACTGTCCTTTGAAATGGATTAACATGGGGAAGGACAAGTTGTACTAGAATGTGTTTCTTGTGTATTACAAGTATTATCAGGGAGACTTTTACTCACTTTCCTTCTGTCGGGAGGAAAAATAATTTCCTTCTACCTTTCCGAGTTCTTGACTGGGGACCTATATAATAAAAGAGAAATTAATAAGAGAAAAACAAACAAGTTTATGCCCATGGGTTGCTTGATTTCAAATCCACTTGTTTATGACTAAACATTAATTTTATAAGTACAGTTGTTTTGATATAAGAGTGAAGTTGTTGTGTCACAATGTTGTCACGGACATCTGTGGTTACAATAAAAACTCAGTAGCTCATCTGGGAGGGGCACACCTGGAGGCTTACTGATAAGAACATGTGGAGAAGCAACTATGCTTAGGGGACACTTTGACTATAAATACTGAGAGTTTGTGAGGATTATCCAAAAGAGTTTCCTCTGGGCAAGGAAACTCTGCTAATCTAAATAGCTTTCCAAAGACCTTGGGGTACTAACTTTTACCTGGTTAAAGCAACTCTACCTACCAGCAGTGGTGAAAAACATGCATTGGCCCCAGGAAGACTATCTTGGCCATGAATGCCAGTGCCTTGGTTCACTAGCAACGTGCTCTAGCAAGAAGGAACTTGAATTTCATGCTGACAGCTAGACCTCAGCTCTTGGTTGACTCAGTGGACTCTCTCAAGAGCCAATTCATAGAAAGGTATGTCTCAAACTAAATTTAGATCTTAAGTCTTGCATCTACCCCTTGCCTAGAACATTAGTAAAATTAATTTATCATCGGTTTGGAGTATGTTATTTCTTTACTGGCTTATTAAGAGACATTATCCTATATGTGACTGACTTTAAATTGTTATCATTCCCGCAGTGAAACTGTTAAATAAATTATTGGCAAAGATAATTGTGCTGCACCAGTACAGCCAAGGTTTTGGTGTTCCTGAGGAGGGGCAATTAAGGATTAAAGAAAAGACAGATAAGAGAAAAATCTGGGACTCAAAGGGTCTCCCATGCCTGGATGAGGACACAGAAAGACCCCGCCTGCAAGCCAAGGCTTTATTTTATAGTGAGATCAAAACAAGGGTAGTGGCCAACATGTTTACAATGTTCTTGTGAGTTTCACCTTGTTTTGGCAGCACTTGCTGCACCTCCCACAGCCCATTAGCTACCTAGGATAGAACTAGGGAGCGCTATAAGGTTAAGCTTAATTATGTTAAGAGTGCTCTGCCCTCCAAGCTGGGACTTGTTTGTGGCCCTGCCACAGGTCAATCTGAGTCTTGACCCTATAGCCGCTCCCTATGTCTCCCCCTTTTTTTGTTCTTAAGCTACTATAATAAAACAAGAACAAAATAATGCTAATGCAACACAGCAATAAGAGAGAAACCAAACTACAGACATGTTAACACTTTCAGCTACAAAATGAAAGTTTCAGCTACAAAAGGAAAGCTATCTACTCAGAGTCCTCAGATTTGGCCACGCAAGACTTTACAGAAAACTGGCAGCTCACCAGAACTAGTCAGCACCTTGGTCCTTTGCATAACCTTCATTTTCTTTTTCTGCATTGCTATCATTGGGGCAACTCTCAGTCTTTTGAATGAAGGGACAAGGAGATTCTCTGGGTCCCCTGTACCTCCTCCAGTCTCCGGTGCTGCTTCCTCCTCTCCTCGATGAGGAGGCCCCACAGCTGCTGCAG
>NW_006292095.1:3295973-3311928 GCF_000327345.1 Myotis davidii | reverse complement strand
GGCATTCAGGCTGCTGCTGTCGGTGATGATGCTCAGGCTCCTCTCAAAGATGTCGTCGATGTGAAGATGTTGTCAATGCGAGGCTGGTGCTGTCGGATTTCCTTCTGGAAGGTCAAATTTTTCTTTATAGACCTCAGATTTGGACAGTTTTAATTTCCCATGTTTTATGCCTGGCTATTACTAAACTGCGCTCCTTATCTCCTTTTTTGCTTTCTGCACATACTTCACTGGAGCATCCTTTCATCTTGCAATTGTAGTGACCCTGTAGCCAGGCCCCGCGATGGGTGCCACATGTGCCTCGCCAGCACAGCCAAGAGTTCGGTGAGCCTGAGGAGGGGCGGTGAAGGATTAAAGAAAAGACAGACAAGAGAATACAGCTGGAGCTTGATGGATCTCCCATGCCTGGATGAGCTGCAAGCCAAGGCTTTATTTTATAGTGAGATCAAAACAAGGGTAGTGGCCAACATGTTTACAATGTTCTTGTAAGTTTCACCTTGTTTTGGCAGCACTTGCTGCACCTCCCACAGCCCATTAGCTACCTAGGAAGGAGCAAGGGAGAACTATAAGGTTAAGCTTAATTATATTAAGAGTGCTCTGCCCTCCAAGCTGGGACTTGTTTGTGGCCCTGCCACAGGTCAACCTGAGGCTTGACACTATAGCTGCTCCCTACAGGTAATCTGTCTCTGAGCATAATTTGTCTACCTGAACCAAACAACATGTATACCCACTGTACACATGAAAGGTAATGAGGGAAAATTAGTAACCCTCTTAGGTCACCTAAGACACCACCTTAAACACCATCTTTAGCTAAAGGCAAAAGTAAGAAAAGTATGGCTGGGGTGAGGAATGAGGAGTGGTGGGGGGAGGGACACTCATGGAAGGTCACCAGGAAAAGCATGGTAAACAATGACAAACTTAGTTACATAGATTTAAGTCAGTGTATTTTCCCTGGATAAGATTCTCTAATGATACAATCATCCTCTTACTGATGAAGAGGGGTCCTTACAAATGAGATTTCTTTTGTAAGTGTAAATTTCACTCAGAAAAGAGTAACTTTTACTATTGTTTTCAGAGCTTTTCTTATATCTGCTCTTTCTCAAGTTAATCAACTCAAAATAGTAGTAATCCTTATGCCAAAGAGGTAGATGCTAGAGTGACATATGCTGCTCCCCTTCACTTCTAAGATAAAACACGAAATTATGTTTTAGGGTTATAGAAGAAAAACTAATTATGAAGCCTGGGATCTTTGTATTATTGTTTCTTGCAGGGGAAGGGGGTGGATTTTTTTTTTTTTTTCAAAGTAAAGTATCTTCTTACTTCCATGAATCTAAACAACAGAAGAAGGAAAAAAAAGAGCCTTGGATATTTTCCAACATTTTTTTTAGCTGCTCCCTGATTCTTCTTGAGGTTTGTATTCTGTCCATGTTATACGTTATACATTGAAAAGAATCATGTAGAACAAATGTAATGATGTAAAATATAAAAATGATTTACAGAGAAGAAGTACTTTTATAGGAAACCATTCTCTGAGGAGTTTTCCCGAAAGTCTCTAGGAATTTATGAAATGATTTTACTGATGAAGCTTATTTTCAGCTATACCCCATGGCAGTCTCCTTGCAAAAGAAATGGGAATTCTGTTTATGCTACAGAAATTGAAGTTCTGGACAGCAGTCAATAGAAAATAATGGATATCAATTACACAGCTGGAACTGCTGACTTGATCAAATTTTATAATTCTCTTCTCTGGGGGTCTTTTTAATAAATCCACGGAGAGTAGTGTCATGAATTTTATGGGACTGTTCTTGTGTTTTATTCTATACACAGACACCAGTAACTAAAAGCAGCTTAACCACCTTCCAGTAACTCACATTCCTAAATACATAAAAATTAAAGAAAAACAGTCAGAGAATATTAGCTCTTCATTAGATTCGGATGGAGTTACCTTGTTTCTAGAACTTAAAGGGCACTCTGATTTCTTTTTAAATAAAAATTTTTAAAGTTTGTATTGTTAATGAAAGGAGTTTTTAGGGGTGAAATAGGCAGGTTTAGGAAATCTTAGGAATTAAGGGGTCCATGAAAGAAGCACAGGGCTACAGAGCCGCAGAAGGTACATTTCCATTGAATAAGGGAGCTGGGAGTTACAGAAAATATACATTTACAGAATAAAGAGAAGGAAGTCCCTCATTCAGAGAGGGAAGAGGAAAGCCCAAAGGGAATAAGAAAACAATAAGGGAGAAGAAGAGGAGAACCTCATGTACCTCATGTGAAGTTTGAGCACTGGAGTTGCTATAGTGACCGAATCAGAGGTGATAGTAACCAATCAGAGGGGATGTCAAGGCATAAAGAGCTGCAGCCTTTATA
Organism: Myotis davidii; assembly: GCF_000327345.1. Taxonomy (NCBI): domain Eukaryota; kingdom Metazoa; phylum Chordata; class Mammalia; order Chiroptera; family Vespertilionidae; genus Myotis; species Myotis davidii. Next base: position 3,309,567 of record NW_006292095.1, on the reverse strand, counting down.
CACTGGGGAAAAGGGGCCTTTATAAACCTTAGAAAAGACAGACTTGGGGGACTCTTTCCCCTTCCTCACGTGGTAGTCTGTGCTTGTTTCTCAGTAAATTTTCACCTTTTACTATACCACCTTTCATCCGTGGTCTCATTCTTCAACTCCACCTGGACAAGAATCCGGGGATCATCCTGCCCAGAGGAACATTGCATGTTCCAGTTCAATTTTCCCATTTCATTAATTTCTCTACTCAGAATGAAAATAGCTAGACATTTGTTTGGACAAGGCACAAAGGTCTTTTGTTTCCTCCCTGATTTGTCTTCTTCCTGATCACCCCTTACATGGGACAAGAGCTGACTACTAATCTAATTTCATCTAATTTCCTATCTGTAAATTGAATCCAATAAAAGCATCTACAAGAGTCCTCCTTTTACCTATGGGGGGTATGTTTCAAGACCCCCAGTGGACATGAAACCAAGACTAGCACTGAGCCCTATATATACTGTGTTTTTCTTATGCTAGAATGAAGTTTAATTTGCCATGTAGGCACAGTAAGAGATTAACAACAACTAATAATAAAATATAATAATTATAGTAATATACTCTAATACAAATTATGTGAATGTGATCTCTCTTGATCAATCTTATTGTACTATACTCACCCTTCTTCTTGTGGTGATGGGAGATGATAAAGTGCCTATGTGATGAGACGAAGTGAGGTGAATGAGACATTATTAAGTAAAATGAGGATTACTTGAACACAGGCACTACTATATAGTCAATTAGATAGCTGAGATGGCCAAGTGACTAAAGGGCTGGTAACCTATCTAATGTGGATACACTGGATAAAGGGGTGATTAAAATCCCAGGCAGAACGAAGTAGGATAGAGCAAGGTTTCATCATGCTACTCAGAACAACATTCAATTTACAACTTATGAATTGTTTATTTTTGTAATTTTCCGTTTAATATTTCAGGACTGCAGGTAACTATAACCATGGGAAACAAAACCATGTATAAGGAGGGGATCTTCTGTACTTAACAGATAAGGTTGCTTTAAGAATCAAAACTGAGATAATACATGGAGAGGATTTAGAGCAGTGCCCAGCTTGTAGTAAGTTCTTTAAAATGTTGGCAATGAGTCAGTGATCCATGCCCTTCTTATTCTGTCACCACTTCTGATCAACTTAGAGAGCTAACTCAGTAAAAAAGGTAATAATCAAAGTGGACATTTCTTTGTCCTTCCAAGAAAAGGTCACTGTGAAACCCTGAGAACAAGACACCTTGATATTCTCTCCTATTTCTTTTTATTGAATTTCCAGATTTCTCCTGGAGTTTTCTCTAGCTTTACATATATGAGAATCACCAGGGGGAAGGGTTGCTAAATGCAGATAACAAATTCTTTTCCCATTCTTAAGAGATCGTTATTTGTAGACTTGGGTGGACCCAGGAGCTTGTGTTATAGACAGCCTTGTCCACCCCCAATTCTCATAAAGGTGGTCCACAGAGCACCCAGGAGAAGCACTGCTTCAGCATTTAGCTTAGGGCCTGGCAACAGACTCACTGGACTTATTGAACTGTTACTAAATTTGATTTTCTTGGGACTGAGCTACCAAGCCAGGGCCATTTTCTCAGTGCATGGAAGTGTTGAGAACTCTCTGTACTTTTAAAGCTTTTTTAAAAAGCGATTTTAAGAAAACCTTTACCTTATGTGTGGGCAGTTCCTAGTTCTGCCTAACTTTTCTGGAAGATTCCCAGTGGAATACTCAAGCTATCACTTCAGAAACCATGTGTCTTCTTCCAGAGTGCTCAGGAGGAGTCAACAACTTTGCAGGATCTTCCAACCAGAGCTTTGCCACCTGCTGGATTTGGGCGCTGGCATGACTCAGTCCTACAGAAACCACCTGGATGCTCTAAGTTGGTGCTTCACTCCCACTGCAGGTGCAGACATGGTTGCCAAGTGTGTAGACATATTTTTATGTGAGAACTATAAAAATGACTCAGAAAATATTCCTTCCATATGCTCTCCTTTATCCCTGCCTCACTTAAAGAAGGTTTTCACCTCTTTCTAAGGCAACAAGTAAAGGAAAAGGAAAAACATGCTTATGTCTCTTGAGTTTTCAGTCTCTATAGACCTGGGGGAAATTATATACATATATATATGTGTGTGTGTGAATATATATATATATATATATATATATACATATATATAATATTTTTCACTGATGAGCACCAAGAAGGGCATCTAGATGCAGAGAGAAGCCCAAGGGGCCTCTCTCCTTTGTGGGGACACAGGGGGGAGGGCTGCGAGGAAGACCTGTTGAGGGGCAGCACCTGCCCATGTTCATAGGCTGTTAAATCACATTGTTTATCCATATTTTCAGGAAAAAATCACTTCTACTGTCATGGTAAACAACCTGCTTCCCTATTTATAATGGTCTGGCCCTCTAGCAACTTCAGCGTGAAATTATAGCTAATTTGCCTCCAAATGTCAGGTGGTCATAATAATCTGGCCACTCAGTGTATATTCTTTATCATTGGCTCTATTGGTCATTGAGACCATCTGCTATGTCTTGAGTTTCTGGTGGAACCTCTATACATATTTTTCATCATAGAGATAAACTGCCTTCTCTTCTCATTCAACAAAAAAGTCAAGTTGATTGAAAATGTTGGTTAGAAATATGCCACCTGCTCATAAAATATAAAACAGGGCATACATCCTCCTCTTCATATACTGTCAACTTCCATAAGCATCAAAGATACAGTACTGCCTGGTGGTATGGCTCAGAGGTTGAGTGTCGACCTATGAACTAGGAGATCATGGTTCCATTCCCTGTCAGGGCACATGCCGGGGTTGTGGGCTCAATCTCCAGTGTGGGGTGTGCAGGAGGTAGCCGATCAATAATTATCTCTTATCATTGATAGTTCTATCTCTCCCTCTCCATTCTTTCTGAAATCAATAAAAACATATAAAAATTTGTTTAAAGATACAGTATTTAGATACACTACAGGAGCGCTACCAAAAGTGTATTTAAACTGCAGGGAGAAAAGAAAGAGAAATAACTGCCATGATCTTCACTATGTCTTATTTTTTGTGTTTTTATTTATTTGTGTCATCATACATGTTTCTAAATATAGGACCACCGAGTCTCCTATGTGGCATCTCCCCCATGGCAAATCTAATTAAATTGCCATTAAAGTCTGTGCTCACTTTATTAAGCCAAGGTGACCGCAACAGATACTGAACACTAACAGTATCTTTCTCTGTGTACTGACAGCCTTTAGGGCGGAACCTGCAATGGTAATCTTAGTAGAAATAGATTTTAACAACTATTATTTTCTTCTTTTCACTTTTTACAATCACTATTTGGTGATTTTGAAAATATCACCACTTTGAAAAAAATAATATATTTAGAAAATTTTCTTGTGTATAATAGAGTTTTGGGGGCAGTTGAAGTCAACATTTGCATACTTCTCTGGTTTTTGGTCAATTGCCCAGACTGTATTTCATAGCTATCCCCACCTTTCCAGCCTATAAGCCTGGCTCTAATAGCAAGCACCATTGCTGACTTCTGAATATAGCAAGTATGTTTTAGCCCTTACCTTTTTGCTCATGCTTTCATGTCTAACTTTTTAAAAGAAGAATCTTAATGTCACTCATCTTCAGGACTCAGTTTGAAATGAAGCTCATCTCGGACCTCAGCAGCCCAAGATGATTTCTCCTTCACCTTGACTTGATTGACAGCCTAAGTGACCCACATCACAGATCATCTTGCATTTTTTATTCATCATCTGTTTATCAAAAGCATTTTCTGGGCCACCAACCTGAGGAAGAAGGATGGATTCAGTAATTCTGGGCAGATACCTTCTTCACAGCAAGGGCTCGCTTTCAGCTCCTCAGTTACCAGGATGGGGACTGGATGATTTTAACTCTCACAGAAGCCAAACAGGGTGGGCTGGGGTTGCATTAACAGGGCCCCTGTAGCTGGTCATTCTTTGTAAATTTTTGTTATTGTTTAACCTTCACTGTTACCTCTCTATTACTGTCATATTAAAGCCCAACCTATATTTGCTCCTCTGGGTAAGCAGGCTCCCTTTTTCTTTGTCTTCTTACTGGACAGCTAGCACATGTGCGCGTGCGCGCGCGCACACACACACACACCACACACACACACACACTGGGCAGCAGGCCATCCTTATAGTCCCTGCTCTGTCACAGCTCCTGGCCATACTGGTAGTTTCACATCTTTGGGTAGGCAGGGCACACCAGGTCCATGGCCCACCTGGGGCCTTTTCTAGGTTGATTTGCAACTCGGATTCTCTCTGAGCATCACTGCTCTTCCTTGCCCCGGCTTCTGAGGCACTGCTGGGGTCCAGTCCTACTCCTCTCCTGGAACACCCTGGTGCCTACTGTGCTAGACTGAGTGGTGTGAGTTTCTTCCACTCCCATCTTTCCTTCTCTTTTGGGGGCAGTTTCTTTTCTAAGGTATCCCCCCTTCACTGCCAGATTTCCTCCCTCCTGGGTTTGTAGATCCACACCTGTTTCTGTGGTCCAGAGTTGGACACCCACCTTTTAGCTAGAAGGGGTGTGTGGACAAACTTATTTCTGTGTAAGTCCCTGTGTGTGGCAGACTCAATAAATATAAGTTGAGGTCAATCATTTCAAAGCTCTTTCAAAATCCTTACAGCAATTAGTTACTATTTACCCAATTCTATTAGGCTGCCAGGTTCTTTACTTAAATTATCTCATTAAATACTTACAGCATTACCATGGGGCAGATATTATTTTTTTTTCTATTCTATATATGAGAAAACAGACTCAGAGAAATTAATTAACTTGGCTGGGCCACTTATTTAATAAGAATCAAAGAAGATACTCAAATTCAAGTCTAATAACTCTGAAGTATGCTTGCCATTTCTGTTCTGATAGACTTATTTCCAATGGAGGAGCAAGTTCCTCAGGAAGACATAAGTGCATGATTCCCCGTTTACAAATCATTTAGCAGCTGCAATTGTTCTCAAAATGTTTAAGTCCCTTGGATGGAGAGTCAATGTTGAACAGAGGGTACCCAATTACCTGTATACTTTGACTAATAATGTTAAAATGTACAAAAAAGAGGTGTTTTATTGTTGATTAGCACATTTAATTATTTGAGAATTACCTATGTATTTTGGAAAACAAGCATTACTGAGATAGTTCCTCCTGAGTCCCAGGGTTGTGTTTTTATCATGGATCTGGCTTTTGACAGAAATTCATAGAGTACATGATCCCTCTAATAGTTTAATTTGACATATATCTCTCCTAACTAGGTAATTTGTCTCCTAAATAGGTAACTAATGACAGCAAAATGCTAATAATCAAATGGCAATTAAGTGCTTCATATTTTTAAACCAAACTCCCTGAATAAGTATGACTATATAATTACAGTCTAGGAAACCAGCATCATCTACATCCATGTCAGGGAGACCTTCCTTCTCAGCAGCGACATGTTTGCCTTCTATCTTTCTCTATTTGATTTCACAAGTTTCATAAATCATGGAGCAGCTGCAATTGTTGTCAAAATGTTTTGGTTTCAAATGCAAATATTTATAACTATTGTTTTATTTTCCCAGACAAAGAGGAAGAACTGTGTTAAAAACAGCAACTAGAACTGCCAACACTTTTAACTTAGCCTGAGATGAGCCATCGTTGTGGGACCTGGATCTCCTCGGAGGCCCTTTTCAAAGTTCTTGCTTGAAGAATATATGGTTCTCACCAGTGGACACGTGACAGGTCAAAAGCTGGAGAGCCAAATTGAGTTCAAGGATTCCTCACTGAACTGCGTGGGCTCGGTCCAGACATGGGTCTGGCCTGGATAAGTGGTCCTCATGCCAAGTGCACGTTTTCAAGGCATTTTCAAGATTTTTCAAGACATTGAGAACTACTGTCATGCCAGTTTTTATAAGGGAACATGGTTCAAATGGGAACACAGTTAAAGCAAATAGGTTCATAGATCCTCCTTTCCATTGTCCTCCCAATTTCTGTCTTTAGGCTGGGACTCTTGTCTGAGGAGGTACACTGGGCCAGGCAGGTTGCGACGATGCACAGCAGTCATGGGCTCTCAATGGCAGAGCACTCTTGCCATCTTCATAAGAATCAATACACCAAGAAGGATTAATTCATCAAATTTGTCTGAAAAGTTTGCTTTCAAAGACATACAATGAAAGTGTAGAAACTATAACCATCATAAAATAATGAAAATTATAAATAAAGAGGAGAAAAATAAATACATGTAGGCTAATAGAGTTACTGCATTAAAAGTTTAGTATTGCCTGACCGGTGTAGCTCAGTGGTTGAGTTTTGACCCATCAACCAGGGGTCACAGTTAGATTTCTGGTCAGGACACATGTCTGAACTGCAGGCTCAATCTCTATTGGGAGGCATGTGGGGGAGAATCAATCAATGTTTCTCTCTCATCAATATATATCTCTCTCTCTTCCTCTCCCTCCCTCTTCATGAAATCAATAAAAACATATTTTTAAAAATGTTGAATATTAAAGGTTGTTTGAAGCTTCCAGAAGTCACAGAAGGAGAATCACAATGTCATGCTCAGCATTCATATTTTCACTCTTTAATAGTAAAAGCAACATAAAAATATTTTTAATATAAATTTTGAGGATGAGGAAAAGCATAATTTTCCAAACGTGTCAAAGCTAGTTTTTCTTTTTTGGTATATTCCATTTTAATCTTTATTCTTATGAAAATAGCCTTATACTGTTCCATTCGAATGTTTGTAAAACTTCATATTCCACCTCTCCCCTTCCCAGCATCCCTTAACCACATATAAGATAAATTTTGATTGAAACTAGATGACTAAAAGTTTAGAACTAAACCTCTGAACAGCACTTGGGGTGTATATTCAAGGCATTGCTGGAGATAGAGGCAGGGCTTGGCTTTCTTCTTAGAGCTGTCACTGCTGACCTTGGTGGGTCACTAAGCCCTTTGAAGCTTAGGTAAGCTAGGAAAGTTTTCCTTAAAAAGTAAGCAATCATACAGATATTTTTTCAGGAAATTTTAGGAAGTTGCAGAACCTAGCTTAGAGATCTCATGCAGCATTAGCTGCCATAGCGCCTGCAAACAGAAATGAGTTCTTCTCAAGGTAGAGCTCAAAAAAATAATAGGTGAGGCCAGAGGTAACCCTTGGGATAGCAAATTAGGGTCACGATATTTTAGGCCCAATGTTTTAATTACTGAGATGCCATGGTTGGAGATAATCTTGAATTGTGTGGGTCTTCAACGTTTTGGTTTTAGGACACCTTTATGCTCTTTGAAATTATTGAGAGTCCAGAAAAGTTTTTTTAATATAAACTATATCTACCAATATTTACTATATTGGAAATTAAAACAGAAATTTAAAAAATATATTTTACTAATTCATTTAATGTAACAATATTAAATTTGTTACATGCTAACATCAATAATATGTCTTTTTTAAAATTCACTATATTCAAAAATGGTGAGAAAATTGCACTGTTTTCTACTCTTGGTAATCTCTTTAATGTCTGTCTTAATAGGAGACAGCTGGGTGTTCATATCTGCCTCTGCATTCAATCTGTTCTTTTATGTTGTTTTGCTTGAAGATTGTGAAGAAAATCCAATCTCACACTGACATACATATAGATTTAAAAGGGGGGAGTATATTAGTACTATTTTCAGATAACTGTGAATATTCTTTCATATTACATCCCAAACTTGACAAGTGGTAGTTTAAAAGGAGTCAAATGTACACTGAGTGGCCAGATTATTATGACCACCTGACGCTTATAGGCAAATTAGCTGTACACTGCATCATATATGGGATATGGAAGCTGAAGTCCTGTTCAAACACCTTTGCTGTCTGCAGTTACCAAGATAAAACATCTCCAATTTGCACAGCAACACAAGGATTGGACAGTCGAGCATTGAAAAAAAGTCATGTGGTCCAATGAATCATGTTTCCAGTTGCATCATTCAGATGGCAGAGTGAGATTTGGCAAAAACAGCATGAAAGCATGCACCCCACTTGCATGAGTACAACCCTTCAAGCTGGTGGGGCAGTGTTATGGTTTGGGGCATGTTTTCGGGACAGTGCTATTCATCAGGCATGGTGTCAGATTCCTCGCATCACCTTTCAACATCTCATGGAGTCAGTGCCAAGAAGAATCGCAGCAGTATTGAAGGCAAAAGGTGGCCCAATGAAGTACTGATGGAGTGGTCATAATAATCTGGCCACTCAGGGTATAGTGGAAATGGAGGGAGACTAAATTTTGGGTGATGAGCACACAATGCAATATATAGAAGATGTATTCTAGAAACTTATACAGGGTGGGCAAAATAGGTTTATAGTTGTGAATATATGAAACAGAGTTTATTCTTGTGTTATTATTTATGAACTAGGGGCCCAGTGCATAAAATTCATGCATGGGGCAGGGGGGCTCCCTCAGCCCGGCCTGCACCCTCTCCAATCTGGGAGCCCTCAGGCGATGTTCTACTAATGGCTTAGGCCTGCTCCCCATGGTTCTCTGCTCTCTGCAGACCTGCCTGTTTGACGCCACTGCAGGCCCTGGTGTCTGCTCTCTGTGGGGCCCTTTGGGGGACTGCTTGCCCCTAGCTGCCATGGCCAGGGGCAAGCAGGACCCTGCTTTCTACTTGCTCACTGCGGGGCACTGCTTGCCCCTTGCTGCCATGGCCAGGGGCAAGCAGGGCTCTGTGCTGTCTGCTCGCTTGCTGTGAGGGATGCTCCTGCCCTGCCCCAGGCCGCTTGTGTGCACACCAGCTTGGAGTGCCTAGGTCCTGGGGATGTTCCTGCCCCACCCCCGGCCACGCGGCACCTGCGAATGTAGTCCTGGAGTAGCCAGGGGCGCTTTGGGACCCCAGCCACTTCGGGCCTACACATGGGCCTACAGGCTCAGAGTGACCTGGGTCCCAAGGATGCCTGTCCTCAGGACCCAGGCTGCTTGGTGCTGGTGCACACACAAGTGGCTGCCTTGGCCACAGCCGCTCAGTACCTGCATATGCAAATTAACCCACCATCTTTGTTGGGTTAATTTGCATACTCACATCCTGATTGGCTGGTGGGCGTCATGGAGGGACAGTCAATTTGCATCTTTCTCTTCTATTAGTGTAGATTATTATATTATTTTCCTCATGAACAATGGTAAACCTACATTTGCCAACCCCTGTATAATGTTATTAGCCAATGTCATCCTAATAAATCTAATTTTTAAAAAGTAAGTGGCCACTGGCTGTGCAACCTGAAATAACTAAAGTACTTTTTTCTCTCTGTTATATTAAAATCTAGTGATCTATTTTGCAGCTATAATGTTTCTTTTATCCATGAATATTTCGAACCTCTCCAGACCCTTAAAAAAGTCCCTGAGCCCTAGCCTGTTTGGCTCAGTGGCTAGAGCGTCAGCCTGTGGACTGAAGGGTTCCAGATTCGATTCAAGGGCACATGCCTGGGTTGTGGGCTTGGTCCAACCTGCAGGAGGCAGCCAATCAATGATTCTCTCTCATCATTGATGTTTCTATCTCTCTCTTCCTCTCCCTTCCTCTCTAAAATCAATAAAAATATTTTTGTAAAAAGTCCCTGAGCCCCAAAGTCACATGAACAGTCAGTCCTTCAGCACTCTTGTCTACACACACTGCTGGGTCTGAAGGGCCCCCTTTTGTGACTTTCTTCTACTCTAGGGAGTGTGTGGTTAGTTTCACCCACCCCACCGTTAGCTAACAATTAAATAAAGTATAGAGTATGTAAAACATGACTGTCATCAAGACCTTGGAATCTACAGAAGCTCCAGTGTAAGATTCAAGAGAGAGTCATATTTTGACATAAGAAAGAGAGAGAGAGAGAGAAAAAAAAAAAAAACTAGAAGGCAAAGGAAGGCAGATCCAAGTATCAACTATCCCAGGAAGAACTCTACTTTAGACTTTTTTTTAATCCTCACCCGAGGATATTTTTCCATTGATTTTTAGAGAGAGTGGAAGAGTCAGGGAAAGACAGAGAGAGAAATATTGATGTGAGAGAAACATATCGATTGGTTGTCTCCTACATGCGCCCCGACCAGGTTTGGGCCAGAGAGGAGCCAGCAACTGAGGTACATGCCCTTGACCAGAATTGAACCGGGGACCCTTCAGTCTACAGGCTGATGCTTTATCCACTGAGCCAAACCAGCTAGGGCAAGAACTCTACTTTAAATGTGGATGTCAGTGTGTGTGTCCTGGGGATGGGGTGCACATAACTGGAGTACAGACGTTGGAGAGAGAGATGTTTGAAGTCAAGCTTTGCCTGATACTAGCCTTGGTGAGAAATGCTATATGTAGAGTAGAGCAATGCTTATAACTTTTCCAAGTCCCAGTTACTTGGGAGGCAATTGGGATAATTGCTAAAACAATGAAACTACCAAAATAAGGATAACTGGTCCAAGAACCACATTTAGATTTTCTTCTACCATTGAAATTCTTATGTTCTAAAACATGTCCCTTTGGTAAATAATTGGGTTGAGTTTTCTCTACTGAAGACAAGGTTAATCCCAAATTTAAGGAAACTGATTCAGCACTCATATTTCCTCTTCCCTCAATGTAGTTCTTGTCTTGGGTTTTCAAATCTGGCCTTACAGAATCTGGAGGGTTTCCACTCTCCTGCACTGAGTAACAGTCCCTGATAAAATGCCAGGGAACCCGATTTCAGTAGCTCACTCCTTCAGGAATATTCTTGTTCCTCAGAAGAGCCCTGCCTGTCAGTCACAGAAATGCTGTCATGACCGACCTCACGGAGACCAGGTCTCAGGTGCACTGAGACTACCTGGTTCAAAGTTCCTGTTCCAAACATGTCCCTTTGCAGCCACAACATTATTTTCCAAGAAATACATCCTTCTAAACGAGGCTATGGTCCAGCTGGGAAGTCCTGGGATTGTTACTGCTGAGGCTCTTGGGCTTGCAATGACTTTGTTACTTCTTGAAAAGCCAAAGATGCTTGGCCAAAGGCTACAGAGAGAGACCTCTGTTAGCATGAAAGCCAGACAAATGAAAAACCTATTCTGAGGTTATAACTACAGTCTCATCCCCAGAGCAGAGGATCTTAGCATGTGTTGCGTAGGTGGTGCCATGGCTGTGCCTATGAGTGCCCTGTACCCCAGCAGCTGGAGATGGGGCGTCGCAGGTGGGTGTCCACAGGCTCAGGTCTGATTGGTGGGAAAGTGGAACACCCAGTCTCTGAGATGCAAACATCCTCCTCACTGAGCTGATTTTTCCTTTGCTTTTCAAGGAAAGGGGTACCACTTACTACTGACACTTCACATCTAATGAACTATTTAAAATTCATCTCCAGTACCTTTCATACCTCCGTTATGCAACTCATTTCCCCAAAGGAAACATAGTTTGAAGTGTCTGGAGCATCTTAAGAAACAAGGTAAAAAAAAAAAAAAAAAACACACCAAAAAAACACATTCAGTGCAAAATCCAAGCTGGCTTCTGTTCAGGCAGCACCCAGGCAAAGGGAAAACTTGTGTTTCTTCCAGATGGTTCCAGGCTCCAGGGACCCATTTTTGGTCTCTGCCTCTGTCAAGTTCTCCTGTATTTTCACTGTTAATGACTCAAAGGGGGTCAGGGGGCGGTGTGTTGGCAAAAAAACATGATGATAAATCCTGCTGATGCACCTTTTCTAGCAAGAGCAGGCAGCTGTCTTCTGCTTGGTATGCGAGGCATGCCTGTTACCTGTGTTTTTTTCCATTCCCCCATTCCCTGATGGGAAGGAGTTGGCGTATGCGAGATTCCAAAACACCTTAATGAGAAGAATGCTATTGCGGGGCAGTCATTATTGCAAACATCTGTGAACTGTAGAGTTTAATTGAGCCACAGCTAATGTTTATTGTGTGTAGAAAGAGGAGGGGATTAATGGTTGTTTGATTGCCTTTAGATGGTTTCTTATTATCTTTTCCTTTTTCTTGTGATGTGTTGTCAGATGTTACAAAAAGCAACCAAAGCCCCAACATCAGACACCTAAATCATCCAAGAGTCTCTGGATTTGCAGCCTGGGGGTTCGGGTTCTCATAGCCTTCCTTAGGAATATATAGTAGAAAATGTAGGAGCAGGTGGGAAAGCAGTGAATCAGTAAGGAAAAGTTACCTGCCACTCATAGAGAAAAAAAAATTGTCCAGAAATTCATTTATAACTTCCTGAGTGGTATCAACGTTGCACTCTCGTGTTCAAATACCTTAAAGTAGAATTCAGCCAAGGAAATAAATGTTCATAAAGAATTATTTAGATTAAAATATAAGGCTCAGAGAAAAACAATCTTTAATTTTATTTTTCTTCACAAAGCTAAGTACAAATAAAGCTCCCATTCTCTTGGCTTTCCTATACAGGCTACATTTTGGGGGTTACAGAATATTGTATTTTTCTGTCCTTGACAGCTCTCTGAAGATTTAAGTCACAGAACAGCCTTTAATTTATTTACTAGAGGCCTGGTGCATGAAATTCATGCACTGGGCAGTTGTGTCCCTCAGCCCAGCCTGCACCCTCTCCAATCTGGGACCTCGCAGGGTATGTCCACCTGCCAGCAGTCGGATATCCCCCTCATAACCCGGGACTGCTGGCTCCTAAACACTCACCTGCCTGCCAGGCTAATAACTCCCTAACTGCTCTCCTGCCAGCCTGATTGACACCTAATTGTTCCCCTGCCGACCTGATTGCTCCCAACTGCCCTCCCCTGCTGGCCATCTTGTGAGGATGTGGAGGGTGGCCATCTGTGACGACATGGGGGCAACTGTCTTGTGACATGAGGGTGTGAGGGTTAATTTGCATATTACCTCTATTCTATAGGATTTTTCAATGTGACTTAAATCTAGAAAATGATTTTCAAGTTGCTTTTGGTAAGAACATTCCTTGTGTCTAGGGTCTTAACTCTATTTCCATAAGAACTTTCGGTATATGTAAACATTATAATTCTAGATTCAGGCTCTTTGTGCTGTGAACCTGTGCTCATAGCTGCTGAGAAAGAAATTTCATCATTTTTGGAAGTTAAATTTCAAAGAGTTATCGTTTTAAAGAACTTAGTGGAAAATAAGCATACAGAAGCATGCATCTGACCTTTTTGTTGGGTAAAAAATACCCAGCAAAGTTCTGGCTGGTTTGGCTTGATTGAGTGTGGTCCCATGCACCTAAAAGTTTCCCATTTGATTCCTGGGCCAGGCATATGCTCTTGTAGCACACTAGATCCTCAGTAGAGTGTGTGCAGAAGGCAGTCTATGTTTCTCCCTCTCCCTCTCCCTTTCTTTCTTTCTTTCTAAAACTCAATCAATCAATACCCAACAAGGAGTAGGCCAAGGTAAACAGACCTGTATAGGCCCTAAATTCCTCCTCTCATCCAGAGTTACAGGCAGTGGCCTCCACCCATACCCTTTGGCAACCTTAACTGGACACCCAGTTTCTCCCCCAGGTGCATCCCAAGCACAGAGCAGAGGCAGCATCTTCCCTCAGGAGGTCAGGTGATGCCTTCCTATATCATCTCACTGAAAACAAAAGCAAACACAAACAATAAGAGAAGAAAAATCCCTTTATAATAAAATTTCTTTGGCATATATATATATAT
>NW_006292095.1:3287435-3295921 GCF_000327345.1 Myotis davidii | reverse complement strand
ATTCCTTTTATTCTAGCTAGCAATTTTCTTAGAGATGCCTGAAAGTAAGAAAAGAGAGCGCTGAAAGAGACATATGTGATGGAAATTAGCTGTTATCTTCAGGATGCCACTGGATTGCACATGGGATAATGAATTAAATGAAGTAGAAACCATGGCCTGAACTGGAAATGTGCTTCGTGCCTAATGTAATTAATCTCTATTGAAACAGCTAAGCCATTTAATTTGTGTTGCATGAATAATGAAATGAAAGGGGCACGTATGAATTAACTTTTTAACCAGCAGAGAAGATGCAACTTCCAGACTTAAACATTGATTGGGATTTTCCTGACAACTCATTAGATTTATGTGTGCCAACAAAAATCCCTTTCTCTCATTGGTTGGTCATGGATTGGTCTTGCTTTTTAGCTATTTCTAGGCCATCCACACTTTTGGAAAATTTACAGCACAAGAACATCGCCCAGATAGGTGCTGGTTGCATAGCTTTTCCCAGAAACATTTTTAGCTTTCTTCTTTCAAGGTTTCCTTCCTCCTAATATGGGGAAAGAGCAAGTAGAAGAGTTACCCATCACCACTGTCATCTTGGTCTGTGCCTCTGAGACTACCATGAATCTTTGAAAACACTGGTATGGCTACACTGGCCTCAGAAGAAGGTCTCAACCCCTTTGTTGCTATTCTAACTATAAAAATTATTCCCCTCTTTTAACTTCCTTTATCATTGAATGCAGTTTTACTAAAGACTTAGTAATAGCACATAATACATATTAATAAAAAATAAGCTTAATGGTAAGCATCCTGGAGTCGGGCTAGTGTGTCTGTCCATTAGCTTCTCTGTTGGCCTGTTCTCTCCTTAACCTGCTACCATGTTGCAGGCACTGGTCCCATCAGAGCCTGTGTCCAAATATTTGGACAGAGGTGGGAGCATGAAGGGTTCCATACAATGGCTCAAAAATAAGCAAGAATTTTGTGGGATAGTCCAATCTAAAGGTTATTTGAAAGGGCACTGATTTTGGATAATGTATGTAAATTTTACAGAAGTGTTCTTTAGATATAACTTGTTTCTCTTTGCCATCCACCTCTTCCCTCATCTTCTCCCATCATCACTGGAACAAACATACTTAAACACTGCTGAATCAGTGAACAGGGAAGAGCTCTGGCGGTCAGTCTAGAAAAAATATATATAATCTTATAGTTCAGGCATACAAGTTACTGAGCGGGCTTAGCTAAATAGAAAAGGTAGTCTTTGAAGGTATAGTCTGTCAGCATTATAGTCACAAATATGATTCTTTCAAGCCTGGTGGATATCAAAAAGGGCAAGGTGCTGACCTAGCTGACTCTCTGGACCAAAATGGCATCTAGTGTTTCAATGGTGCCCCAAGTTTCCTCACACCCATTCTTCACACAGGAATCTCTCACACCTCTTTTTCATCATCAAAGCACATTTAAAGTTGGAAAATCACTGTAGCACTCTCTGTTCCATTTTTCTTTTTTATACCTTCCATCCTAGGAGGCCAAAGGGCTTGAATGCTCTTCCTAAACTGCCCCACAGACCCACATTGTCTCCTCAATTGAATCCACTTCTTCATCAAATATATTTGTTCTGTACCTTTCTTTTCATCTAGTTATTAGGCAGAATAAGACCTATGTAGATATATCCACGTGAAGATGTTAATCTATGTTAAAGATCATTTTCTTTAGTCAAAATAATGAGTCTCCAAATTTGGCATATCAGGCTTTAAAATTGGTTGATAAGGGAGAAGTGTTTTGAGACCAAAACAAAACAAAACAAAAACAGGAATATGATTAGCCAAATATCCCCCAGTCTTGGGCATGCCATCTGTGGGAAGATTTACTCCTTGATTCTGTTCGACTCTACCAACTGTAGGACCTCAGTTCCCCTGCCAGAAACTGTACCTTCATGGATGCCCGGTATTAGATAGAGAAGTCATAGGCCTATAGGAGAAGCTTTATTGCAGCCCAAGTAACCATTGCTACTAAGGAACCATGCCAAGCAGCCATGCACCGGCTGGTCAGTAATATATCTTTATACCAATTAGACAGAAGAAGCTTCTTGCCAAATAGTGACATCAATACCTGTGCTACAGACAGGCATGCCTGCACAGTGTGTACGGTACAATCACTTTGCCCTTGCTTTTGCACCTGCATATGACAAAATAGTCTTGAGCATTCGGTGTACTGTGGACAGGGCCCCCACACTCAAATTGCCTTGAACATCCAGTGTTCTTTGATTAGGGTTCTCTCACTCCACCCCTTAAGCTGGATGGTCTTCTAGGGGTACCCTGGCCTATTTGCCAGGTCCTTGAACCAGAGCCTATAACAATAATATGAACTGTAGCATGTTAGGACCAGTACTCCAGCCCTAATAGCAAAACTTAAGAATTCCCAATGCCATTGTCCCTGAAAATCTATCCTACCAATCTTAGAGGTGATTATGGGACAGGCCTTGTATGGCTTGCACTTCACTGTCCATATTTTATAGGACATGTTATATTGCCAGAGCTGGATCAAGGGGTGCAACTGTAACTTATAGTTATACCTACTTCCCTAAAAGGATAGGAGGGCTACCCATGGCCTTCTCTAGTAACAGACCATGCCCATGTCTACATTCCTTGTTTCCTCTCTATCAAGGTTGAAGGCCTTGGGTTGCAACAATTCATCTGTTGCTTTTACCTGCACATGCAGTGTCTGAGGATAACTCCATATATACTTGTCTTTTAGGCTAGGTGGGTCCATCCCTAGGTGGAGCTCACATTTCCTGTTCCCACATGGGGTGATGTAGAGAAGGATGCCCAGCTGCCAAGAGGGCAGTCGCCCAAGTGGGCAGAGAATGGAACCCCTCAGGTTTTAGTCCCAGTTATGGAAGGAAACTGGAAGCCAATACTCTCTGGTTGAGAGACAGTTGACAGTCATGTGTGCTGCCTTGTAGGCCTGTGTAACCATGACCCTGTTGGAAGTGGCACTTCCAACTTCTACTAGCCACTGCTGTTTGTGCCATCGTGGAAACCACAAAGACAGCTCATCTATCTGGTCTAACGGCCAAAGGGCTACTTTGCACAGCATCTGAATCGAACTACATAGTTCATGAGTATCAGAACGGACAGCCACAGCTGTCCATGTAGTAGGTTTCTTCCCTACTTGACCTGTCCATACACCACATGGTCTCCAGGAGGGGCAGCATACCCTCTCAGAATGGACTAGGGAGTACCTCCTCCACAGGACTTTCATCACTTGACAGGTCTTATATGCTACAGGAACCAGCAGGGTTTGCAATTCCTGTGACAGAGGGCTGGTACTCACCGCTGCCCTCGGTCCCAAATAGGCCCCCCACTTTGTTAAAGTTGGGGTTTGTGCCACTTCCAACATGCTCATGGTTACACAGGCCTACAAGGCAGCACATATGACTGTCAACTGTCTCTCAATAAGAGATTATTGGCTTCCAGTTTCCTTCCATAACTGGGACTAAAACCTGAGGGGTTCCATTCTCTGCCCACTTGGGAGACTGCCCTCTTGGCAGCTGGGCATCCTTCTCTACTTCTGGGGTGCAACCCCATGTCGCCCCCTTCTGGGACAACTGACATATGGCCATAAGTATCAATGGCGCCAAGTGGCGACTGGACACTCGCCAATACCCCAAAAGACTAACAGGTCTGTAGACCGACATAGGTCTGCAACAACTGCTGGCAGCTGCATTCAAATCCACAAAAGAATCAGAGATTAGCACAACATAATGAAGACAATGAAACATTGGCCCAGGGCTGCCCCAGGCAGCCAAATCCTGTGCCATCAAACAATGACAAATGGTAGGACTATGCAAACATCCCTGAGAGAGGGCAACCAAAGTCCACTGTTGACCCTCCCATGCAAAAGCAAGCTCTCCTTGATTCTCTGGAGTCATGTCCATAGAGAAGAAGGCACCAGCCAAGTCCATCATGTAGGGCATTGCTCCAGTGCCAGTGCAAGGCAATCTATGCATTCTGGCACCATGAAGTGTAGTGGGGGAGTCACTCTGGTACGGGAGAGAGTTGCCTGCCTCACACGGACAGCTCAATTCTACACCCATCTACTTGAGCAACTGGGCCAGCATATCTATTCGGGCTACTACAGAGCCAACTGTAGTCAGCATCAGTGGGTTCAACTTGCAGTCTCTGGACCCTCAACTGGGGTCTCGGCCTGTTCCTCATTCTAGGAGATCAGACTCCTTCTCTCCTGGAAAGTCAAGTCTAGAAGTCCTGGAGGTGCTCTGGCCCAGGAGAAGTGCCTTCCCTCTGCACTTTCTGTGATCGCTGCTCCACCAGCAGCTGCCTGGGGGCTGCAGTGAGAATCAAATCTTCATGCACATTGCAAAACTTTCATTACTTGCCGTGGCTTGGGTGGCAGGTGCCCCTGCCATCTTTTGCCACGGGGACTGCGAGAATGCTGGATTGCCAGGTCGAGGCCACTGTTACTGTGGAGCTTAGCTCCACCTTTGACCTCTGCCTGGTTCCCAGGAGCTCAGTGTCTTTCAAGCCACAATGCTCCCCACTTCTCTTTGAGTGTCTGATCCATGCATTACTCCAGCATCTTCTCTGCCATGACTGGCTCTACCATGTCCTGTTCCCAAGTCCCTGGGGTTCAAGGCATTATGACTTCCAACAGGGCATATGGGTACTTACCCCTGGATCGTGTTTGAGATGCCAAGTGTTGGAGTACTTACTCCTGAACCCTCTGCACTCTCCTGGACCCTGCTTGCTGTGTCAGTTGTTGGAGTAAGTTCTTCCTTGATCCTGCTTGACTATGCCAACTGTGGTGGCACAGGACCTCTGCCAGGAACTGGACCTGCATGGATACTGATATCAGATGGAGATGATATGAGAACTCATAGACGTATAGGAGAAGCTTTATTACAACCAAGGTAGCTATTGCTACTAAGGAGCCATACCGAGCAGCCACACACCAGCTGGTCAGTAACACATCTTTATACCAACTTAGACAAAAGAGGCTTCTTGCCAGATAGTGATATCAGTGCTTGGGCTACAGAGAGGCACGCCTACGCAGTGCATACAGTACAATCGCTGTGCTCTTCCTTTTGCACATGCATATGACAAATTGCCCTTGAGCATCTGGTGTACTATGGACAGGGCCCCCACACTCAAATTGGCCTTCAAGATCCCATATACTTTGATTAGGGTTCCCACACCATCTTCATCAGAAAATGACCTATTGAGACAAGCCTCTGATCTGTTGAACACACTTAGCTCTACTTTGCTCATCATCAAATGTGTGACTTCTGAGAAGAGGTCATAACAGACATTGCAGTCCCTGCTTGCTATGTTCTTGGATCACTTGCTCTGAAGAAAACCAGTTACGTGTGAGGAGGGCCCTCAAGCAGCCTATGGAGAGGTCGAGGATCAAGGAACAGAGGCCTCTGCCAACGGCCATGTGAGTGATCCATCTTGAAAGCAAATCTTAAAGTTCCAGTTGAGTCTGCAGATGATTGGACCCCAAGCTGAGGTCTTGATGTCAACTTCATGTGAGTAGCTGATCCAGAGCCACCCAGTTAAACGGCTCCTAAACTCCTGACCACAAAAATGGTGAGAGTATAAATGTTGTATTAAGTTGCTAAGTTTTCAGGCGATTTTTTACACAGCACTGGTTAACTAATAAAAATTTTGAAATATGTATTTTGTGTTAAAATATAAAATTATGTAGATTTATATAAATGCATATATTTCTCATTGTTCCAAAAAATATCAGGCAGCATAATGATTCATTTGATTTACTCAGGAAATGACCAAATTTGGTATGGCATTTTTAAACCAGATTTTTAGATGTCACCTTTTATGTCACATGGTGCTACAAGGAAATGTGAATTTATTTTAGTTTAAAGGATGTCACATATATTTTTTACCTTCACGTGTTTTGCCAGCTTGTTGTAAAGTAGAAAAAGCTGTCAATATTATACTTAAACAGAACTCTGTAATAGCAGAAAATTAGACTCATTATAGTAAATTACATGTGACTAAAGTTTAATTCAAGAAAGTTTATTTCCTTTTATTTTTTTGTTTCTTTTCTGAAAATAGGTATTTTTTTGTAGTTATCCAGAAAAAAAACGGAAGGCACTGCTTAGTGGTTTTGCTTTATCTGAACAGTTAAGATTTGCTTAAATTAAAAAAATATATATTTTCTCCATTTTAATTATGGTATGTTTCTTGCTTTGGACAGAATAACCTAATTATCTCTAATTTTATCCCTCATTTGCAGAAAATGAGGCATCTACAGCAAAAAATAAAAAAATAAAATAAAAATCTATGAAGTCTAGTGAAGACCTGGATGCATACAAAGAAGTCTTGCTTATGCTGATAAAAAGTTATTAGAGCAAATGAATCCTATCCTCTTCCTGGTTGGTCCACCACAGTTATTCTATATAACACAAAATGTGGCAATTACTTCCCAAACAGCATATTCTAAGTATTTTATTCTGTAAATAACCCAATTAATGTACTCATTCCTATTTCTGTTCTTTAATCATGGAATCAGGTAATTTGTAGCAACTTGAAAAAACACACAGGTATACTTATTATCTTTGTACTTGCTAGGATCCAAAATTTAGTAGCTTAAATAGCAATAAAAGTTGATTATTTCACATAATAGGTAAGAAATTTGGTAGCAACTCAACTGTGTTTGTTTGTTTGTTTGTTTTTTATATTTGTATTGTTTTCAGAGTGGTAGGAAGAGGGAAAGATAGAAACATCAATGATGAGAGAGAATCAATGATTAGCTGCCTCATGCAAGACCCCTGTTGGATATTGAGCCCACAACCTGGGCATGTGCCCTTGACTGGAATTGAACCTGGGACTCTTGAGTCCGCAGGCCAATGCTCTATCCCAGAGTTCCTCAAACTTCTTAAACAGGGGGCCAGTTCACTGTCCCTCAGACCGTTGGAGGGCCAGGCTATAGTTTAAAAAAAAAAAAACAACTATGAACAAATTCCTATGTACACTGCACATATCTTATTTTGAAGTAAAAAAAACAAAATGGGAACAAATACAATATTTGTATTTGCATGTGGCCTGCGGGCCGTAGTTTGAGGACCCCTGCTCTATCCATTGAGCCAAATTGGCTAGGGCTCAACTAGATGTTTTTGGCTCCAGATTTTTCATGAGATTGCAATTAAGATGTCAGCTGAGGCGACAATCATTTGATGGCTTGGCTGAGGTTGGAGGATCCATTTCTAAAATGTCTCACTCCAAATGACAGTTAATAGGAGGCCTCAGTTCCTTGCCACTTGGACCTCTGATAAAGTGACTTGTGTGTCTGTTGATAAGACAACTGGCTTTCCACTGAGTGAGGAATTCAAGAAAGAGAAATGCAGAACAGCAATGTTTCTTATTACTTAGAAACATTGTCTTAGAATTCACAACCACCATTTCTATAATGTCCTATTGATTACATAGGTCATCCCTGTTGAATGTAGTTTTTAGAAAGTCACCTTGTATATATATTATATATCTCATAAAAAACCCAAAGGCCCTGGCTGACATAGCTCAGTGATTGAGCATCGACCTATGAAGGTCATGGTTTGATTCCCAGTCAGGGCACATGCCTGGGTTGTGGGCTCAATCCCCAGTGTAGAGTGTGCAGGAGGCAGCCAGTCAATTAGCCATCATTGATGTTTCTCTCTCTCTCTCCCTCTCCTTTCATCTCTGAAATCAATAAAAATACATTTTTTAAAAAAGGATCTGCTGGAAGCACTCATCCTCAAATCCATTAAAATTTCTTCTGCAAAACATATGAATATTCTCACTAGCTTATTTATTTATTTGTTTATTTATTTATTTATTAACGTAAAATAAATGTTAAGGACTCTTTGGACTTGGGGATTGTGAAGAAGTTATTGTAGGTCACTACTATTCATATTTTCTTTTTTTTTGTTTTTACTTGTATGTAAATTCACAGCAGGGTTACTGCACTATTTGTTTTTGGCTTTTTAAAAAATATATTTTTACTGATTTCAGAGAGGAAGGGCAAGGGAGAGATAGAAACATGAATAAGGAGAGAAAATCATTGATTGACTGCTTCCTGCACTCCCCACATTAGGGATATAGCCCACAACCCGGGAATGTGCCCTGAATGGGAATTGAACTGTGACTCTAGGTTCATAGGTCAATGCTCAATCACTGAACCGCACCACTTGTTTTAATCCAAATCACTTAGAAAATGTAAAGTCTAGTTCCAATTTAGAGTCTGCTGTAGTTTTATATAAAACTAGGGGCCCAGTGCACAAAAAAATTCGTGCACTGGGTGTGTGTGGGGGGGGAGTGTCCCTCAGCCCAGCCTGCCCCCTCTCACATACTGGGAGCCCTCAGGCGTTGACCCCCATCACCCTCCAATCGCAGGATTGGCCCCTTGCCCAGGCCTCATTTCCCCCCATCACTGGTTCTGCCCCCAGCGCAGGCCTGATGCCTCTGGCCCAGGCGTCAGGCCTGGGC
>NW_006292095.1:3265026-3287144 GCF_000327345.1 Myotis davidii | reverse complement strand
CGCGCCCCCCACCCAGGCCTGATGCCTCTGGCCAAGGCATTAGGCCTGGTCAGGGGACTCCCAGCTCCCCGCGATCTCCCGCTCTGCCCCTGCCCAGGCCTATCGCCTCTGGCCGAGGCATCTGGCCCGGGCAGTGGGGTCCCACAGCTGCAGCAGCCCCGTGATTGTGGGCTCTGCTTTAGGCCCAGGCAAGGGACCCCTAGCTCCCAGGACTGCCAGGTTCGACTGTGCCCAGCTCCCATTGCTGGCTCCACCCTTACTTCCTGCTATCACTGGCCAGGGCAGCAAAGGCGCCTGATTCTCTGATCATGGCTGGGAGGCATTGTCAGTGGCAGGGGGCTTTTTCCTGCTTTCCCTTTTGCCTCCCTGCATTGTGCCTACATATGCAAATTAACTGCCATCTTTGTTGTCAGTTAACTGCCATCTGAGTTGGCAGTTAATTTGCATATAGCCCTGATTAGCCAATGAAAAGGGTAGCGTCGTACACCAATTACCATTTTTCTCTTTTATTAGTGTAGATTGTATTATTGCATAGATATTAGAAATAATTTAAAGTTAGTACATAGAATTAATAAATTTTAATTGTTTTATTCAGCATTATAAAAACATTCAACATACAAAAATATTTGCCCTGGCTTGGTAGCTCAGTTTGTTAGAATTTCATCCCAATACACCAAGATTGTAGATTAGATTCCCAGTCAGGACACATATAAGAATCAACCAGTGAAGACATCAATAAGTAGAACAACAAATTAATGTTTCTCTCTCTCTCTCTCCCTCTCTCTGTCTCTCTCTCTCTCTCTCTCTCTCTCTCTTCCTCTCCTCACTCTCTCTAAAATTAATAAATAAAATTTTTAAAAAGATACAAAAATATTTAATTATAAAAAATGTTATTGGAGTAACTACAACTCTTTGTCTTGACATTTTCCATGATATCATACCTTTAGCTGCAGTCCAAAAATGTACATTACTAACTATAGCTATTCCTAGTGAAAACAAAGAAAATATACGCTAGACCTGGAAGGAATGGAAGCTACTTATCTCATTTACAATTAGGAATGAATGATTCAGGGGATGGTGTTCTCTTAAAGAGTACTATTGTCATCTGCAGGAAGTTCTCTGTGCCCCCACCTGCTGCTGGTGGAAATGGGCTTCTTGCAATGTCAAGAGAAAAGGAATTTCCTGAGACTCACATGGGAGACTGAGGTATTCCTGTGGAATTAAATCCTGAGTTTCCATGGTCCCCTCTCCCTTCATCCCATCATGGAAGAAGTCTAGCTGTGTCTTCAGCAGAGCTAGGGTAAAAGCCATTACCCAGAATTTTCCTTACATATTTACACAGTCCAGACCAGCGGAAGGCTAGCTCAGTTTGTGTTCCCAGCTGTAGTCCATTGCACCTGAGGTCTTCTAGGGCCACATGGCTATAGAGGGAACACAGGTGAGTACAAGGAAGCAAGAGCCAAACCAGGGGAACAAGAGAGAGTAGCAAGAGATTTCCTTTGTCTGGGGATTATGTATTCCCAAATTTTTGAAGGTTTGCACTGCCTCCACTCCTCTAACTTGTGATCTTTGTTCCAGGCTAGACTGACAGGCAAGTATTTTTTTTTTTTCTACATCACCCTGCCTTTACTGTGCATGCATCCATCTTCCTCTTCCCCCAGTGATCTGCAGGGGATGGACAGGGGAGTGCAAAGTTGCAGCTTCCTGGTGAAGCTGCCCAAATGACCATGCTTGTATGTCTGGCCTTCCCTTGGCCTCTTTCCTACTATTAATAACTAGCTAATTATAATGGTGACAGTGTGGACTTTGTTTCTTCTTAAATGTTTTACCTTGGGCAAGTGACTTCTTGAACTTTAGCTACCGATAGGAGATGATACTTACCTTTCAAGTTAATTTGAAGAATGAGGAAGTGTAATGCTATTAGCATGGGTCCTGTCAACTTGTAGGGGCTCAGAAAGTTAGCTTTTATTGTTTTCTCAGTAATACCATCTGAAATTTTGGGCGTGAAGTTTCTGATGTTGAACCATAGTTAAAA
Source organism: Myotis davidii (assembly GCF_000327345.1). Classification (NCBI taxonomy): domain Eukaryota; kingdom Metazoa; phylum Chordata; class Mammalia; order Chiroptera; family Vespertilionidae; genus Myotis; species Myotis davidii. The sequence goes on along the minus strand of NW_006292095.1, from coordinate 3,285,109 downwards.
TGCACTTAGGAATTTGCCTATAAAAAATCTTTTGTTAATATTTTTTAAAAGAAAACAATCTTTCTGTAAGGAAGTTATGATCTTCAAATGACCAATAGAATGGTCTAGAATATTTAAATATTAGGTTGGCCTTGACTGGGGTATAAGACACCCATGCCAGCAATGGTTACCTATGGCCCTCATAAAAGAGAAGGAATATTTTCCTGCCTTTTTACTCTGTCCCTTTGAATTAACTTACAGATAGAGGAGAAGCTGGTCTGGTGACAGAGATAATATACAAGAATTTCTCCTTAGATACAAGTGCAATGTTTAGAAGACTAGATGTCTAGCACAGGACTTTGACATTCTGTGATACAACTTTTGTTGTGTTAATGCACCTCATTTGTATTCTGATAAGACTTGTGTTGCTGGTGTCAGAGGGCTGCCTTTAAATCAATATAAAGGGAAGCTGTAAATTTCAATTTACCACAACCTGAACAGCCCGAAGGATGTGCTGTTCTCATTATAAACTTAACTATAGTTATATTGCTAGGGCAGATAATTAGCACACCGTTACTCCTATATCGAATACAACATGCATTTTATTTTTAGCCATACTTATTTTAACAGTTTAAAGAGTGAGTTAAATGTATAATACAGTTCTCACCAAATTGCATGCAGTAATATTCCTTCATAGAAACAAAGAACACTGGAGATTATCTGGGTCAACCTCTTCTGAGGAGGAATATAGGGGGCAACAGGAGTGGGGCGGGGAGCTAGCAATCTGAACCTGTGCCAGTGATGAGTGTCCTAGTACACATTCTTGTTAGCTTATAATTAAGTCACTCCCCTTCCTCAGGCAATAGTCTGTTTTCCTGGGTGCTCCCAGTTTGCAGGAACCATGGGCCAGGCTGGGAATTTGGCAGCTTGGCTGGAGGGGGTGTTGCTAGTGCCACCCAGGCCAGGCATTTAGATACAATCTAGCATCCCCATTATAACTGACTCAGGAGGGGATGTGAAAGCCCACCACAAAAGACTGGTAGTTAAGAAATAGATAGGAAATAACGAAACTTAGGAATATATAAGGGGTGATCTCATTGTATTAGTGTTCAGGCTTTGGATCTTCGAATTTCCTGAGCCAGCAGCCCTTGCTGCTTTAAATAAAGGGTTTTTCCTGAATCTCTGGGTACTCGTTGTGTATTTTCCGGTTGCCTGGTAAGTTCTGCAACACTTCATTTTACAAATGAAGAAATTGCTCCAGAGAAGGAAAGGATTTCCCAGACATTGCACAGCTACTGAGAAGCAGAGCTGGTGCTGGAACTCATGGCTTGTGTCTCCCAGTCTAATTCTCTTTTCTCTCATTTAAATCAACACAGAGTGAAATACGGTAACATTCTAATGAAAGAGCCTAGATTTTTTTTTCTTTCACCCATTCACATTCTCTTTAAATAATTAAAACATTCTGCCAACTTTTCTATATGCAGTGTAAATTAGCTGCTGTGTATCCCTAGTGTTCCTTTAGGGTTTTTGAAAAGCAATTTCTTCCTTTCTTCTGATGCTCTCCAGGCCAATTTCATATCATTTTGTTCAAAGACTATTACAATGAGCAAATCCCCTACTTCTGCTAACTCTCCACTTCACCCCAACCAGAAAAATACCCTCAATAAACTAATTCATTCCATTCCCTTGCAAGTGTCTCACCTGAAGGAGGCACTGTAATAGAAGATGAACTGCCAAGCATAAGGTCTTGGTTTCTCTATTACATTCTCCTCACTGACTCCTGAGCACTTTTGACATTCCCATGCACAAAGGTATTCTCTAACTTCTGTTGCTTCCTTCATGGAGCTCTGTCTGACCACAGCAGCCCCAGTCAGTCTCTCCCTGTTTTGCACTGCAATCATCAAAGTGCTGGCTAAAATAAATAAATAAAAAAACAAGTGCCTGGGCTCCATCTCAAACCACTAACTCAGAATTTCTGGGTTAAAAATCTGCATTTTAAACAAGCACTCCAGTTCATTCTTAGGCACATCAAAGTTTGCAACACACTCCTATAAAAATGAACGTCTGTTCCACGCACTAGACACTTACGACATGGCCTCATGTTCCTACTGTACTTGTCACTTCATCAGTAAATAAAATACTTTTGTCTATTGGACCATTGGCTTCTTAATGCTAGTCGCTCTCCTGCACTTTTTTCTGTAGGTCTTATGGTGTCTAGAACAATTCATTTAATATATTGGCTGGGCAATATATTAAATGATTCCATAATTAAAGGTGAAGTGTCATTATTCACTCTTGATACACATTTCTGACCAGGATACTGGCACAGAATTTTACTTTTTGCTCTTAAAAAGGTTACCATGTAAAGTTGCCAAACCTGACTGGAAGCTCTCTGAGGACGCTGATGTGACTCTGTGGCCCTTACCTCCCAGGGACATCCCTCTTCTCTTTCTATCTATCTCAGGCCTACTGGATGTCACTGGCTCTTGCCCCCAGCTCACAGGTATTATCTTTATGTGACTACACCAAGCTATAGAATAGAGCATGTGGCTTCGCCCTCAACTAATCGCCACGATCCCATCCATTGTATATTCAGGTTGGATATGACTCCATTAAGGCCAAAGAGACACAAAGAGAGATTTACTGGGAGCTTCCAGAACATGGAAATGTCTCCATATGGAAGAGGAAGTATGTAACGTTGGTGGCCATCTTACAACCTTGACAATAACCAGCCTTATTATGTGACAGATGCTGTGGAAGACACAGAAGACATGGAAAGAAACAGAGTCCCTGGTGACCTCAATCAGTTGATGAATAAGCCATCCTTAAAGCAGGTTTTGCCTTTGGCTTTTGTAATTATGTAAGGGAATAATCCCTTTTTATTCTTCAAGTCACTTTGAGCTGTGCATTTTTTTCCATGGAACCAGAAGCATCTTGAGTGACCCAGGTCAGGACTATTTTTATCTTTTTCACTTATGTATTCCCATGGCCTTGCAAGTACATAAGGCAAAGTAGACAACTCAGATTTGTTTGAGTGAATAAATGAACTTCAATTGTGTGCTCTTGTTTTCCTAGTGGGACTAATAATCACAATACATCCATGAACTATCATGGTTTGTCAGAGTACTGCTCATGCTACCCAGTATACCACGCTAGACATTTACGTATTGAATCCATACTGTATGTATTCCAAATGTTGTGTTCGTTTCTGGGAATATGGAGATTTTAAATAGAGAAAATGAAAAAAAAATAAAATGTTGGCTTACTCCCTGAAATAAAACAGGCACTGTGCTTAGTACAGTCACACAATTTTTTTCAATTAACCTTTGCATAAACCTTTTGAGACATATATCATTTTTATTACTTTTTAAATAAATAAAACTATCTCGGGGAGATTAAGTGATTAGACCAGTCATGTAGCTAATATGTGGGGAAATTAACATTCAAACTCAGGTTGGTGTCCCTCCTCCCACACCACAGTCTGGCGCCTGTGCCAAAGAACCTCACAGCCTTTTCAGTCCTTGCTGAGACCTGCTGGGAGGACAGCAGTGTCAGAGGAGTTTGAAGTTCCACCGTTTATCCTCTACAGAGGGAGCTCAGCAACTCCTTGTTCAAAGGTCATTGAAGGGAAAACAGAAGCCTTTGCCTCTGAGAAATAATAATGTTTGTTACTCACAATGCTTTTTGTCTTTTTAAAAAGTCTAATTGGCGCTCTCTATTTTGTTTTTGTTTTTGTTTCGTTATTGTTTTTTTGTGTGTGTTGTTGTTGTTTTTTTGCTTCTGTGACTGCCAAATGACCAAGAGGTCAGTTGCCCTGCTGTGGGGTTTTCAGCCAATTCATGAGTGTTATTTTACTTGACAAGGGTCCTGTTTTAATGGGAAAGGTTGTCACATCCTATTCATATCCTGGTTTTGATCTCACTGCAGCAAATTTAGTTAAATTTGCCCTCGATACTATCCCTTTTCAGATTTTCCTTTTAGCAGCCCCGCTTTGATATGCAGGGAGAGCTCTCCCTGGTCAAGCTGTTTCCTGCCTCACTGCATTTCCCCCAACACCTGAGTCTGCTCTTTGGCAGCGTCCGGCCTTGTAGAGGGTGCCAGACTCCACCTCAGCTGCACAGCCAGCTGCTTTGGGATTGCAAATAATATGGGTTAAGACCTTATCAGTCTTAGCTTCCCAGCCCTCACCATCACACATCCTCCCTATTCAACAAGACCATTACGTGCTGTGCCGCTCTACTTAGCAGTAGCTTTAATTTCTTCTCAGCAGCAGATGGCATTGTTCCGTGGCAGATAACTGTCTTGAAACAAGTGTCTGGGCAGTCCAGGCGTGAGGAAGGAGGCATGTCAGCTTGGCGTACCTTCTCAGGGGGTGGTAACCAGGGCAGGAGGACCTTATCGGAACTGAGAGACAACCACCGAGTTTGGGACATCAGACATTAGATGAAGACGTGGTCAGAGGAGAAGGCTGAGTGGGAGAGGAGATGTGAAGAAAGGAAGCAGAGAACTGGGGAAAGGAGGGAAAGTAAAAAAGGCATGTGGTCTGTAGAGTTGTGGGAGGATGAATTCTGGCAAGGGAAGGTCTCTTATCCTCCCTCTCAACTGCAATCACTCCGGACTTTTTCAGCCAGGTTAATTTCCTGGTCTATTCTAGGACTTGGAGTGTAGTAGAAATCTCATTTTCATTGCAGCTGAAGTTTGGAATTAGAGTCAATTTTGTAGGATCATATTCTTGCGCTGAACCCAGGACTTCCTAGCACCATTTGAACTGCAATTCCTCCCACGTATTCATCAAGTTGTCCTCATAAATATGTACAAGTTTCTGCCTTAGGTCCCCCTTCTGTCTTTAGCTGCTCTAATGTGACTAGGGTCCTATTCAGATTCTCATTCTGGTGGTGCCCATAGCACTGCACACTTCAAGGGCTGCCCTTTGTGTGAATCAGGCTCCTTGGAGTTGTCATGCACAGACTGTGTGACCTTAGATGACAGTCCTGTTATCAAATTCCAACATCCCTAGGGTGGATGGGGGGGTTATGTCCTTTAATCCCAGATCTTGTCTAAACTCCTATTTCAGCAAATCATGATGTTTGTTTCATCTTGTTCAGAAAGGTGACAGTGAGTTGTACATTTCCAGGATATTTAGTGTGGCCTGAGTCTGGAAAACGTTGCTGTTCCTCAACCTCAACCCCCCACAGTGGGCAGAAATGTATGATAGCTTGCCGCCTTCCAATCTGGCTCTCTGTTTTCTAACAGCTTGGGCCCTGGAGTTTGCAATGGGACTGAGAGCCGGCCTGCCTTTGCCTTTCCCCCCACCCCATGATCCCAGAGTTGGCAGAATGAGCTTTCAAAGTACAAACCTCCTCAGGCCACTCCCCTGCTTCAACCTCTTCGGTAGCTGTTTATTGACCTCAGAAGGAAAAATAGTCAAAAAGATTTATTTCAATTGATCAAAATAAAAAAATTGATCAATTCCAATTAAAAGTAGATACTCTAACAAGTAAAAATGACAAATCTCTGGCTAATTTGATTAATAAAAATAAGAAAGAAGATACAAAAATAGAATTATTATAAATATATTACTAGTATGCAAAGGATGTTTTCATATGTACACAGATACATATATAGTTATACATATACACATATTTAAATATGTCTAATCTCATACTCAAATTAGAAATTGCAACAAAATCTAAATATATTTAAAACTTTTTAAATGACCCAGATACAAGAAGAATATTGGAATAGACCAAAAAATGAAAGACATTTTAGAAGTATGTGAAAGAGTAACCTCTAGGAAAGATGTCAGCGGGCTTAAAGGAGAGTTACTTCAAATGTTCAAAAAATAGATCATCCTTACCATTATCAGTTACCTTTTAAAGAGTTCCTAAGGATTCAAAAGAAGTGAAAACCTTTAGATTATATTTTAGTTAGTATGACTCTGACATTAAAATCTCATTAAATGGTTTTAAAAATAAAACATTTAGATTTGCAACACTCATTAATATAGATGTCAAATATACCAAAAATTAACAGCCAATCAATTTCATCAGCATTGTAGGTATCTTATCTAATAAAGAGGGAATATGTAAATTGACCATTACTCTATAATGGTCAAGATGGCTATGCCCACAGGGGAGGCAGGAATTCTATAACACAAGATGGCTGCGTCCATAGCGGAGGCCAAGTTACCCTAACGAGCCTTAATGAACAATCAGCAGGGACCTGAGGGTGCGTGGCCTGGAGCCAGGGCAGGGGATCTGAGGCTGCGCCCCCAACTTGGTGGGGCTTGACAGGGGATCTCAGGCCGTGCCCCCAGCTCAATGGGGTTTGATTGGGGACCTCAGGGTGCACCCCCTGCCCAACAGGGCTTGATGGGGGACCTCAAGGTGCACCCTCCACCCCAGCCTGAGCCTGGGGACCTGAGGCTGTGTCCCCCGCCCGATGGGGCTTGACAGGGACCTTAAGGTGTGCCCCCTGCCCTGGCCTGGGCTGGGGCCCTCAGGCTATGCACCCCACCCTGAGCTGAGGGACCTAAGGCTGCACTCCTCACCTGGCAGGGCTTGATAGGAGACCTCAGGCTGCACCCTTGGCCCAGACCAGGGGATCTCAAGGCGCACCCGGTGGAGCTTGACAGGGGTGGGGCCAGCCAGGACTGGATCTAGCCCAATGGGAATAGGGCCAGTCAGGTCTGGGTCTCACGCAATTTTGAGGTGCAAGTGGGTGGGCAGGGACTTGACTCTGGTTCCCATGGTGCACCCTAGACTCTGACAGGAGAAAGATTTTCATATACATTTTACTAATTTTCTTTCATCTCTGAAACTTCTATTATAGAGAAATGGCAAATAGCAATATTAAAATATTCCCTCCAATTAATTTCCGTTTAATGTGCACAAATTTTGTGCACCAGGTCACTAGTATTAGTATATTAGAAGAAGGATGTACTTTGTTCAATAAGGTTTAATCTAAAAACACATGGTTTATTATTAGAATACCTATATAACATAATTTATAATATTAGTAGATCAAAGGAAAACAGGATGTATTTGATAGAATTCAAATTTTATTTCAAATTTTTAAAAAATGAATAAAATAGTAGAGAAAATGTTTTTAATATGATTTTAAAACAACAACAATAACAATAATAGGTATCTCACCTCATGGTAAGACTACTAATGGTGTCAGTAAGTCAGACATAAAACAATGAAAGCCCCTTTTGCTACCACTTTTATTATTATGGACATTTTACTTACCGTTCTGAACATTGTAGTCATTGTAAATAAATCTAGATTGAGCAAGAGTATGATATTATCAATTCTTGGGAAGAGTATTTAGAGAGCTAGGAATCAGGTACTTTTATAATCTGGTAATACAAATGTGCTAACTCAATTCAGAAGGACAATTGGGTAAGAGATATAAAAAATCTTTGTTGTATATATAAAATTCTTTCATTTTAGACAAACAAAATATATATGTTCACTTAATGCATTGTTTTTAGGATTTATATTGGCAGAACTTGAGATGATAGTGCTATGTATCTGAAATATATATTACAAAGATCGAGCTATAAAGAGAGAAAAAAGACAACAACTTAATAAGGCTCTGGGTTGTAGAATTGCTAAAGTAGACTTTCAACAAGGTGGAATCCATGACTCAGGAAAATATAAAATGAGCACATAACCAATATATTATTCAATGTATTAAGTAACTAGAGGCCTGTGCACAAAATTCATGCGGGGTGGGGTGGGAGGAAAGGGTCCCTCAGCCTGGCCTGCATCCTCTCACAATCTGGGACCCCTTGGGGTATGTCTGACTGCCGGTGGGGGATCAGGCCTAAACCAGAAGTCAGACATCCCTCTTGCAATCTGGGACTTCTGGCTCCTAACAGCTCTCCTGCCTGCCTGACCACTCCTAACCACTCGCCTGCCTGCCTGCCTGATCACTCCTATCCGCCTCTGCCTGCCAGCCTGATCGCCCCTAACGAATTGCCTGCCTGCCTGATCTCCCCTAACCACTCACCTGCCTGCCTGATAGCCCCTAACCACATCTGTCTCAGCCCTCACTGCCACAGATTTGTCAGGAAGGACATCAGGAATGACATCTGGAAGGTCGTTGGGCTGTCTGGTCTAATTAGCATATTATGCTTTTATTATTGTAGATGAGGGAACAGTAAGATATTAAGACTGGTTCAAAGAATGTTTAAGGAGCTATACACAGGCAATTTAACAAGAGAATGCTAGGATATGATTGCTGGGCTACATACAAACCTGGTTAATTTCCCATAGCACAAATGATTATTGATGTTATCTCTCCTATTAAACAGTAATTCTTTGGATCTCTAGTGGACAAAATCCTACAACTTAACTTGTGACTTCACTAACACAGATCCCTTTAATCAAAAGTATACAGTGAGTTGAGCAAAGTGCCTTTCCCTATATCTATACTGTCCAACGTTGTAGCCACTAGTCCCAGGTGGCTTTTGAACATCCTCAATATAGCTAGCCCAAATCGAGATGAATTCTAAATATAAAATACATGCCATATTTTGAAAAATTAGCACAATAAGATGAATAAAATACCTCACTAATAATTTCTTATATTAATTTGATAATATTTTGAATATATTGGGTTAAGTCAAGTATATTATAAAAAATTAAATATACCCTTTTATTTTTATGTTTTTACTATGCTTATTAGAAATTTGAAAACTAGTAGTCAGTACTATGTCTTCACATTATATGTTCCAGATAATCTTTGGGTGTGCCTTTGCTCTCATATGATATTGAAGGGACATGCCACCCACATTTATATCTCGTTTCCCAGTTTAAATTATTTCTATTAATAAGAAAATAGGTAATTTTGTTTTCTTTTTTTTAGTAATTTTACAAAATATCTAAAATAGATAAGCATCCATTTTATAATCTGAAAAAGATTCTTTTTTACATTCCTCCGAATGTAGGGTAAAACACCTGAATCAGGTTAGGAAATAAAGAGCACACAGCGCGGGGTTTGAATAGGACTGTAATGGCACGTTCAGCTATGTTAGCTCAAGTCGTCCTGTGAGTTATTTCACTAATGATTTTAAGCAGCCAAGCATCTCTTGAAGTCTATTTCAGAGGAAATGAGAGCAGCCCCAGGCACGAGCTGTGAAAGCCTCATTGGGAAGGAAGAAGCCTCAGTGTGGTTCATTGAGTTACACACACTCTCGAGGAGCTACCAAGCAGAGGGCCCTTGATAGTCACAGGTAAATTAGGGGATAGTGTGAGTATGAGTTGCTGAGTTTGGGTGGTAAAGGATGTGTAGAATGATCAAGATGTACTACATCTGGTCCCTGCAGGGTCCAGATTGAAGGCTATGTGAACATCAGAGGTGGCCATGACAGGAGGGGGAGAAGTTCCCAGGGATTCTTAGATTCTAGAGCTTTTATGTATTTATTTGCTTGATAGTTTGAAATATAGGCCTCCCAGATACTAGTATCTTTAAGGTAACACGTGTCCCTTTAAGAGCTAGCTTTCAATTTGTTGCTATTTTACAGTATCTTCCTATTTGAGGGTGATATTTAGGGACAAAAAACAAACAAACCAAGGCACTGGGAATTTTGTGCTAGTCTTCTACTATTATGTTCCCCAGGATCAATAATGTAAACCCTCAAATACATGAGGATAGCAGTTATATATTTAGAATTCAAGGTGACCTGCAATCTCAAATGGCATATCTTTGGTTTTCTAAGCTACAAATATTTTCTCTAAAGTATGTAAAATAAAAGTTAGTAATAGTATTCCAAATCCCTTGGGTGTTGGGGTGGAGTGTAATTCATAAATAATATCTCCCTCCTTTTTATTTATTATTATTATTTTTTAAAAATATATTTTATTTATTTTTTACAGAGAGAAAGGGAGAGAGATAGAGAGTTAGAAACATCGATGAGAGAGAAACATTAATCAGCTGCCTCCTGCACACCCCCTACTGGGGATGTGCCCTCAACCAAGGTACATGTCCTTGCCTGGAATTGAACCTGGGACCTTTCAGTCCGCAGGCCAACGCTCTATCCACTGAGCAAAACAAGCTAGGGCTCCCTCCTTTTTAAAAAAGGAGAATGAAAATTCTTAAGTTAGGCACAATGACAAAAGAGATTCATTATGTTTGCCTTCTCTTTGAATTTTGATCTTTAATCAGTTGCCCAGATTTTTTCAAGTTCAAGTAGCACAATGTGGACCAATTGAAGTTGCGGCTGCTTCACTGAGGCTGAGTCAATAAACAAACTAAAAGAATACTATGCTGCTCTAAAAAGGAAGGAACTCTTACCATTTGCAACGGCATGGATGGAACTAACCACAATTTAAAACTAATATTAAATCTTCATTTAAACATAAATTTTCTAAGAGTACACTTAATATCTAAAATACATTTCTGTGGGGGAGGCCAGGGGATAGTCAAGGGCGGGGGGGAAAAAAGACACATATGTAATACCCTTTGTAATACTTTAAGCAAAAAAATAAAATTTAAAAAAAAATAAAATAAAATGAAAGTGTTCTTTCTGCGTATGCCTCTATTTTAGGTCAGAATGAAGCGGGTCCAGTCACTGTTTCTGTACCATGTAGACTGGAAGAACCCACTTGGCTTACCCCTATTTCCAGACCTCCACGGGTATGATTCTATTCATCTGGCATGCCCCTTCACTTTTCCTGGCCTCTTATCTAACCCCTGTCTTCCAATATTCTATTCTGTGGTTCTCAAATAAGAGTTAAAGATTCCTATACTACAAAATATCCTTTCAAAGCTATCTGAAAAGTCAAAACTATTTGTATAATAATACTGAGATCTTATTTGCTATTTGCTTTTTTTTTTTCTGTGTTAAAATTTGCACAGATAGTGCAAAAGCAATGGTGGGTAAAGAGCCCATGCATAGCATTAAGGCAGTGATCCCAAACGGCATTCCCCACCATCATGCATTCAGTTCACTTAAGAATGCCCTGGATGAAACAGTAAAAACTATTAATTGTACTAATTCTGACCTTTAAGTACCTTTCTTTTTATTATTCCATGTGAGGAAATAGGAAGTACACAAAAAGAATTTCTGCTGCATACCAGAGTATGTGTGGTGGCCGCCTCAAGGAAAATCACTTGTGGGATGAACTTTTGTACTGGTACATTAAAATCCATTCGTCTATAAAGATTTGCACTGCTATGTTAAAATCCACTAGTCTACTTTAAATGGAACCTTTCCCCTTGTTTTGATGTTTGTAACAACATGAGTTGATCGTTTGGAAAATATTAATTGACTGGGTTGTCCAAGTCTTCCAAATGTTGACTCATTACATTCGAGATGCCACAAACTAAGAAATACCACTTATGTATTATAAGTTCAATAACAAGAGAAAATACTCAGTTATCTGAAAAGAGTAATGAAATACTATTGCCTTTTCAAGCTACACATTTGTGTGAAGCCAAATGTTCTTTATGTACTTCAAGCAAAATAACATGACACAACAGAGTGAATGCAGATGCAGATATGAGAATCCAGCTGTCTTTAATTGTTAGACATTAAACAGATAAACAAAACACATAAATGAAGGTCTCTGAGTCCGCAATAATTTTTAAGACTATAAAGGTGTTTTGAAACAAAAAACTTTGAAAATTTAAGATATGGTCAAACCTGTCTTATCCTGGAGGCTTTGTTCACATTCAGTACACATTGGTCACTTTCCCTCTGATATCTTCTAGCACAATGCTTCTTACACTTTAATGTGCACCCAGATAACCTGGGGAAAATGCTAAATAAAACTCAGATGCATATGCAATGCTTCTGGAAGGGAGCCTGAGCTCCTAAATTCCGAACAGTCTTCCACAATTTGCCAATGCTGCAGGGCCAAAGACCTTAAGAATAAGAATCTAAGTCATACTTCCATGTCACGCATAAGATCCTTATCAACTTGCCTTGTGAAATTAGACTTGCTGTCCATTATTATTATTATTATTATTATTATTAGCCTGGTGCACAAATTCATGCATGGGTGGGGATCCTTTGGCCTGGCCAATGATTGGGGCCGATCAAGGTCATCTCGCCCAGTCCCAATCAGGGCCGATCAGGGCCGGTTGGTTGCGGGAAGGGACCACGGGAGGTTGGCCAGCAGCAGGAGAGCATACTGACCACCAGGGGGCAGCTCCTGCATTGAGTGTCTGCCCACTGGTGGTCACTGCACGTCATAGCAACCGGTCATTCGGTTGACCCGTCATAACAGTTGCTTAGGTTTTTATATATAGAGATTATTATTAGCAACATTGTTATTGTTGCTTATGCATATATTATCAATTTGGTGCTGGACACTGTGCTAAGAACTTTCTATTAGATAATATGTTCCTTAGGATCAAAACCCAAGTGTTATATCACTCTTCTCTGCATTTGCTCCGTACTTTTTTTCAGAAATCTACAATGGCCCAATATTTATATTTGCTGAATAAATAAATCAACATAAATGTTCACATAAGGCATAACAAGTGACTTTGAAAACCCAAAAATATTGCTCTTTGCAACAGTAGCCCAAAACTGTTGCTCTTTACATATCCTCATATAATCAGACGCTCCTGGACTTACAATGGAGTTACATTCTGATGAATTCATTGTAAGTTGAAAATCTTATAAATTGAAAATGCAGTTAATACACTTAACACATTGAAGATCATAGCTTAGCCTAGCCTACCTTATCAGGACACAATGCCCAAAATAACTCTGGCAACATAGCATACAGTAGAGTATCATTGTGTATTTTGTGATTACATGGCTAACTGGGAGCTGTGGCTGGTTGCTGCTGCCCAGCATCATGACAGAGTATCCTACTGCATATTGCTGGCAATCTAATGGTGGGCATATTATCACCTTTCTATTATAAAGATTCCAAGCCTCAGAGCACCTTTCCAGGTGCTCAATGTCACTTACCTACAAAGTAGCTAGAACAATGTAGCTGTATTATACATTCCTTCCATTCCCGAAGTAGCATTATTGGCATCAAACCACTATAGAAGTTGTATATTGGACTTGCGCTCATTGAGAGTAACTTTTATCTCTGAATCTCCACAAAAACAATTATCAATATTTCACTTATCTAATCTGTCACATTTAACATAATTCTTATGGTCACTACAGTTATCTGTATTTAGAAAGACTGCTTTCTATTTTTTGGCCGTATTTGCTTAAAGTCTAGCTTTAGCAAAAAAGCTAAAGCTATATTTCTCCTATATTCATTGTTAGAGAAAAAAGTTACTTTGGCTTTTGTTAAGAGTAAGGCAGACTTTATTCTGACTACTGTGATAGGTAATGGGGTTTTGCAGTAGAGAAAAGAGATTAGGTTCAACTCAGTATGACAAGGAAAAATGAAAATTTATGGCCAAGGTGAAGAATTGGACAGGGGATGGTGGAATTGGTGGGAAGCGGAGGGTCTGTAGATGGGAAAATTACTAAGAGGATAGGGTAATTCTGCTAAACCGACCTAACAGGATTCTTGCTGAAGGCAGGCCCAAGTGATGAGACATCACCTGGGGGCAGGTGGTGGAGAATGAGGAATTTGGTCAGATATTCAGAGTAATCAGATGGGGGGGGGGGGGGAGTATGACTAAAACAAGCTGTCAGGATTGTTGCTAAAATTGGGCTCTTGAGGACATCCCCAAGCACAGGGCATAGTTAAAAAGTGCTCAGAGGAGCCCAATTAGAATTTGGTTCAGGAGAGACTTTTTGTCATCATGTTGATTGAATGAATAGTATATGAGTGGAGACTCAATGGAAATCCTGTTGGCTTCTGGTTATCAGTTCTCTTTCTAATGAGTCTCTGTGTGTGTGTGTGTGTGTGGTTGTGTGCACATGCATATGTGTGGGGGTAGAGGGATTTTGGAGCCAAATCATCAAATGTTATAGATATTTATTTTTTATCCTGATTAGCATTTGGCCAATAGTTTTCCTTTTTTATAATAACTGTTGTTTTTAAACATAAAGAAAGGCAAGTGGCTAAAATTGTTTGTAATGTCACAACTAGCATGCAACTGAGCATGTTGAAATTCTGCTTTTAAACTTTGTTTTCTATAACAGTAGGGGGCATGAATAAACGTGGTGTAGAGGGGACTTTGGCTCCTGATCCTCACTCCATTCTATAAATATTCCATTCCTTGCTATGCACAATTGTCATTTTTTCAGTCATTTGTAAACGTATATGCAAACTTATACCAAGCGCGCTGGGGCCGTAGTCTCTACTCTGCCACGTGCATGGAGGGGGAGACTTAAACCAGTTCGTGCAGACTAGGAGGTGCTTTCAGGATTAAAGAAATAGTGAAAGACAGACATAAAATACATTAAAAGCTTGGGCTGGGTGTGGTGCCTGCCCTTAGAGGGACAGGCATAGAGGGCCTGCCCTCTGGAGGGACAGAGCACGCAGAGAGAGAGCCAGCTCCTAAAGCTGATTTATTATATACTTGAAGTACAGGAAGTTACATCACACCTGGGTGGGCCTTTGACATCATGAGATCCATCCCCTTAACACTGGAGGGGAGAGTCAGAGTGGGTGGCATCCAGTCTTTGACTGGTCCCGCCTTCAGGGCGGGACTATTGCCCTCACACTGAATCCAGCTGACATAAGTTAAGCCAAGAGTATTCTACCAGCCCTTAACACAAACTTATTCCAAGGCAAGTCATTAGGGCTCCAATTCCAACTAAATGACTATCCTTAAGGTTCTTCTATGGAAGTTCTGGAATCACTGTGCTCTGCAGTGCCCAGACAGAAGCTCTGAGACACGCTCACTACCCTGGGTCCCAAGAACGCTGCTCCTCATATGGTTGTGTCAAAAATGCCTCTACATATCATGTGTGGATCTTGGAAGTATCCCTTGGTATGCCAAGTCTGGCAAAATTGCAATGTATATATGTTGCTATTTGGGTTAAATTCTGTCCCTTTCCTTGTGTCTCATTGATAAAAGTGGATACCATTTAGCAAATGTTTGTCATGAGTCAAACATTTATCTCTAATCCTCATAAAATACATTCGAGATATAATCATCCCCAAGTTACTAATGACAGGATTTGGATTCAGAAAGGATGGATAATTAGTACAAACCTGAATTTGACTCCAAGTTTGCTCAATTCCAAACCATGTGTTTTTTTTCCAATATGGTACACTATTGCAGTGTCCTGGCCTTTTTCTGGCTACAATTAGCATCTGAGAATCCAGAGTCATCCATCTCCAATATAAAACAGAGCAATCAGCCTCTTTCCTAGAACTGCACCTTATTTTCCCTGCTTACCAACTGCCCAGACTCAGGCCTCCCTACTCCTCACTGCTTCATCAGAAGGGGCTGAACCTCTTCCTGACCAGGATTCTAGGATCTCTCAGACTCCCATGCAAGAGCTGGAATCTTGGATTTAACTGTCATTGGTTCATCTGTAGCTCATCTTGCATGATGACTATTAATCAGCAGTAAAGCAGTAGAAGGGTTTTCTTGGGGCAGTGGTTGACAAACTGCGGCTTGCGAGCCACATGCGCTCTTTGGCCCCTTGAGTGTGGCCACAAAGTTTCAATCGCACTGTACATGCACGCCCGCACGTGGTATTTTGTGGAAGAGTCACACTCAAGGGGCCGCAGTTTGCCGACCACTGTCTTAGGGGGCTTCAGTTCATTCGTATTTAATCCCTTAGGCCCTCACAGGAAATTATTCCTGTTTCCATACAATTCCAGATTTTTGAACAAGAATAAACTCTAAAGTTTATTTATTTTCCTCCTTCGCTTTGGGGATGATTAACAAGGCTTAGTGGGGTGAAATGACTTGCTTTACAACATGTACCAAGTAGATAGTGGAGGAGGACTGGACTTCAGATCTCCTGACTCACCACACAGACCTCTTTCCACCATCCCACACACTGAATCCAGAAGACTCCTATGTAACTCATAACCCAGATGAGTCATGTTTGCCTCTCTCCTAGTCCCAGCGGAAGCTAGAGCCAATATAGCTGTGAGGTTTTCCAAGTGCAGGAGAGAAACCTAATGAATGGTGCGTGCTGATATTACAGCCCATTGTCCTTGATCAAACTGAATAGTATCCTGCTGTCAGACAACCAGGTTAGAAACCCAAACAACACAAGGCAGCAGTCCTGCCAGCTAGACAGGCACCCTGCTGGCAAGCCAAATGCTTGGAGGCAGTTGTGTCAAAAACAAACTTCCATATGCTCTAAAACCCAAAACTTGTTGAACCGCAGAGAAATTGGTACAGGGCTCAAATTTAGATATTTCCTTCTTTTGTCATGGAGAATTTTGAAGTTTTGAAATTGAGGGGAATGAGAGAATATACCCGGGATCTATTTGAAGGGGCAGATGGATGGGAAAAGCTGCCCGGTGGCAGACTTGTTCTTCATTGGCTATTGGGCACTTGGGCTATATTCATATAGACCTCTTTTCAGCTGAAAGTCCTTGGAGGTTATTTCATCTCTTTGGAACCTAATTCCTCATTGATAACATGATTAACTTAGGCCAAGCTTTTCCTAAGATCTTCTTTGCCCTTCAAAAATAAACCAGAGAAATTTAAAATTTATATAGTTTCTTCCACTTGGATTTAATCTTCATTCCCACCTTGCGTGCTCTTTGTCCTCTCATGACCTTCAGTGTTTGATCACGTCTCATTATTTAAGGATGTCATTCCTCTCCTAACCTCTCTTACCTTCCTGACCAGCCTCAACTGCTCATTAGTATTCTCAGCTCCCTGTCCCTTGTCCTTCAGCTTCACCAACTTTGCCAATTATTATTGTTTGACCAACTTAGTCTCATTCCTGTGAACTAAATCTTTTTTTAAAATATATTTTATTGATTTTTTACAGAGAGGAAGGGATAGGGATAGAGAGTTAGAAACATCGATGAGAGAGAAACATGGATCTGCTGCCTCCTGCACACCTCCTACTGGGTATGTGCCCGTGACCAAGGTACATGCCCTTGGTCGTGTACAAGGTACATTCCTTGACCAGAATTGAACTTGGGACCCTTGAGTCTGCAGGCTGACGCTCTATCCACTGAGCCAAACCGGTTAGGGCAATGAACTAAATCTTGATGGGAAAATATATTTAGCTATATAAATAGGGCCCATTCCAAATTTATGATTTTATTTGCATAAAAATTCTCAAATTTCTTCAGAAATGCTCTTAAACATTTCTAGTTGGCTTTCTTACATTCCCTATAATAGTAAGCTCAAACATTTATTATTTGTCTCAATGTCCTGCTTTCACACATAATTATAAATTAGATGACATTTTCCTCCAACTACACAAGAAATTTTATTGCAGAAAGTCAGCAACTATGAATTAAACATTTAGTATTATCAGGGACTGTTCCAAGTAGCAAGGATAAAATAAAAAATTTGTGTTCTTAGAATCTAGGACTGAGAATGGAAACAGAAAAACAAACAAATTAAAAAAAAAAAAAACTGCAAAAGAGTTGCCTTGCACCTTGGTTGAACTAAGCTGCTAATGTATAAGGGAAGACTCCATGATCCTGGGCACAGAATAACTATAGGAGAGTTGTGAGTCAAATAAAGTTTCCAGAGTTTATGCAGGCCTGGGTAGTTTTGTAGTATGTTAAGCATTGCTAAGTGCTCTGGAGAAAATAAAGCATGGTAAGGGAGGCAGGAAGTGATGGGAGGAGATATATATTGTATATGGAATCATGAGGAAAAGCTAAATCTAGGAGCAGATATCTAGAATAAATGAGGATATCAATTATGCAGATAACAAGGAAAAAGACATTTAGTTAGAGGTAACTATAAGTAAACATCCTAAGAAATGAGGTTAGTGTATTTGAAAAAGATCAAGAAGGCCAACATGTCTGGTTTTGAGAGAATGAGGACTAGTTTGAGATGTGAAGTCAATATGGGGACAGGATCCAGGTACCTTAAAAGGGCCTTGAAAAGGACTTACACTTTTCTACCGAATAAGCTATGGAATCTCTAAAGAGTTTTGAATTTAAAAGAATAAAAGGAAAAATAAGAGGATATTATATTAGTTAGTTTTAATACATTGGGATTCTGCTTCTGATTATTATAGGGTAATTGGCACTAGACTAACCCCACCATAAGCTCTATAAAAATGAACCAAATATATGAAACAGCTACTTGCAGATTTTAGAAAACAGCAGGCGACTATTATCCTAGAAAGAAAGGAAAACAATGAAGGGAGCCAAATAATTGTCCTGGTTTTCTGTCTGGGTGTTTTTTCTAAATAGCAGCTCAGGAATTTGGAGTTCGTACAAATTCGAATTCCATACAACTCCATACAAAAGGAATCATGCAGACTATGGTGGTATTGCAAGGCTGAGAACAAATAAATCAAGGTTTGGGGTGGCTGATATAAATGGAATTTATAAGAATTAGAGAGGAGTGAGCTTTCAGAGAGGAGGCTGAGGAAAACGGCATAAGAGTCCCCTTGAGTTGTGGGTGAATATTAAGCTGCTCCTGTCTAGGGCAAGATTTTTTAAAAAATATATTTTTGTTGAGTTCAGAGAGGAAGGGAGAGGGAGAGAAAGATAGAAACATTAATGATGAGAGAGAATCATTGATCTGCTGCCTCCAGCATGCCCCCTACTGGGGATCCATGTGCTCTTGACCGGAATTGAACCTGGGACCCTTCAGTTCACAGGCCTATGCTCTATCCACTGAACCAAACTGGCTAGGGCAAGAGCAGAAAGATTTTATGATCCTGACAAAGAGTAAGTATTGGGGAGCTATAAGCCAAATAGGATTTCTGGGACTCGTGCAGAACTAGAATATGTTGGAGTTCTGACTGGCCTGAGTGGAGAGATTTTACTAAATTACTCATTTAGTAGATACTTGAGAGAGGTCACACCCCTGGAAATAGGGCCAGATTCTCCTTAACAAAACTTGAAAAAAATTATAACAACCAAAATGGACCTTAACAAAACACTCAACGAAGGAAGACACAAAATTCTAACATTCAATAATTGTTTTTCACAATTCTAAAGTTCAAATGAAAAATACTATACACACAAAGAAGCAGAAGAAAAATACATTAATAGGAATAGATCCAGAGATGATACACATGCTAATAGACATGATAGCATTAAAGAAGCAAGCAGTTTACAATAGCTGATATATACTTAAGGGTTTAATGGAAAATATCATCACAATAGAGAAGAGATGAGCTATCTCAATAGATAAATGGAAACTAAGCTATAGGAATAGAAATAATCTCAATGAAGCATACATAGAAAAAAAATATGGAAAAACTATTAACCAAGCATCAGTGACCTGTGATTCATCAAGCACAGAAAATTATATGTAATTAAGTCCCAGAAGGAAAGGAGAGTTATTGGAACAGAAAGAAAAATGCGTGAAGCACTAATAGCCACAAAACTCCCAAATTTGACAAAAAAATTATAATAATCCAATAGACCCAGGAAACCCAAGAAGCATTAACACAAAGAAAAATTGCTAAAAGAGCATATTATATTCAAAATGGCTGAAAACAAATGACAAAGAATAAATTTTAAGAGCTTCAGAGAAAAGGGATGCAAGGGAAATAAGAATAAGAATATCTACTTACTTTTCATTATAAATGATACAAACAGATGGATTATGAGATATCATTAAAGTAGTAAAATAATACTTTTTAAAAAGCTCCATCAGCTTGAAATTCTTTATTTAGAAAAATTAGCCATCAAAATCAACCTGAAATTAAAACGATTTCAGACAGAAGTTGAGAAAACTTATTACTACTAACCTGTATTACAAGAATTATTGAAAGAAAACTTTCACTTGACAGTTAATTTCACAATTCTAGAACACTACACTCACAAGAACTGAAGAGTACATATTATTTTCAAGAATATCCTATATAATAAAAGAGAAAAATGGTAATTGGCGTACGACGATACCCTTTTCATTGGCTAATCAGGGCTATATGCAAATTAACTGCCAACTCAGATGGCAATTAACTGACAACAAAATGGCGGTTAATTTGCATATGTAGGCATAATGCAGGGAGACGAAAGGGAAAGCAGGAAGAAGCTCCCTGCCACTGACAGGTGAATCAGGTGCCTTTTCCGCCCTGGCCAGTGATAGCAGGAAGTCG
>NW_006292095.1:3259305-3264874 GCF_000327345.1 Myotis davidii | reverse complement strand
CTGGGGGGCTGGAGCAAGCAATCAGAGGGAGATGGGGGTCCCCTGCCCAGGCCTGATGCCTGGGCCAGAGGCATCAGGCCTGGGCTGGGGGCAGAACCAGTGATGTGGGGAAATGAGGGTCCCCTGCCCAGGCCTGATGCCTCTGCCAGAGGCATCAGGCCTGGGCAAGGGGCCGATCCTGCGATTGGAGATTAATGGGGGTCAATGCCTGAGGGCTCCCAGTATGTGAGAGGGGGCAGGCTGGGCTGAGGGACACTCTCCCTCAACCCCACCCAGTGCACGAATTTCATGCACCAGGCCCCTAGTATAGATAATATTAGAAAATCAAAAGCTGAGAGAAGTTGTTACCCCAAGTGTGCACTACAAAAAATATTAAGAGAAATTCCTCACCTGATAGGTCAGTCAAGTAAAGACTATGAAATACTATACCTGAGAACTGCAGAACACAGATTCTTTTCAAGTTTACATGGAATATTTACTAGTTAGACCATATTCTGGTAAATAAAACAAGACCCAGTAAATTTAGAGAAATTACAATATTATAAAATATAGTTTATGTTCACAAAGGAATTAAATTAGAAAATTGATGACAGTAAGATACCATAGGAAACCAAAATACTTGGCAATAACTAATTTTGGAACAAACCTTGCATTAAAGAAGAAATCTCAAAAAAACTTGATAACTATTTTGAATGAGATGATAATGGAAACACAACATCACAATTTGTGGATGCAGAAAGGCAATACATAAAATCAACAAAAACAAAAATTGGTGCTTTGAGATGACAAAATTGATAAATCTTTACCTAGACTAACCAAGAAAAAAAGGGAGAAGGCTCAAATTGCAGGTTAGGAATGAAACAGAAGAAATCAGTACCAACATTACAAGAATAAAAAACTATTTTAATGAATACTTCAATAGTATGCAAATAAACTAGGTACCTTAAAGTAATTAATAAAATCTTAGAAAGACACAAACTACCAAAATTGATGAAAAAAGAAATATTCCTATAAAAATTAAAATATCAAAGTACCTGTTAAAAAGCACCCAACAAAGAAAAGCTCAGGCCTAGGAGGCTTCACTAGTAAATTCTACCTAACATTGAATTAATTAAATAATTGCTGGGGAAGAGCAGAGAACACATACAAATAATGCTGATGCTAATGACACAGGTAGGCCAAGCTGAAAGGATGTCTAGCAGCCGAGTTTCACAAAGGTAAAAGGAAAGCACAATGTTACACAACACATTCAGTTGAACATGGAGCATAAGAAGCAAGAACCAAAGTAAATTGAAAGTTGTAAAGTAAGAAATGAAACACCTAAACATTGCAGTGCTTGGTGTTAGCAAACTAAAATGAACTGGAATGAGACATTTACAGTTAGGCCTCTACAAAGTGTTCTACTCTGGAAATGACAAACTCACAAGAAATGGAGTGGCTTTGATACTGAGGCAAGATTTGGCACAGGCAGTAGGGGCTGTGTTGCAAGGTCTGACTGAATAATAACAAGGTCAGGCTTCGGGGAAAACATAATCAATAACCATCATTAAAGTCTATGCTCCATCTACAGCTGAAGTTGAAAGCTTTTATGCAAGTATCCAAGAAGAATTGATCACATACCCAAACAAGATGTGCTGATAATTATAGGGGACTGGTTCACAAAAGTAGGAAACAAAGAAGAATCAAATGTCATCAGAACTTTGGACTAGGGGTCAGGAATGAAGTAGGAAATCAGCTCATGTATTTCTGCAAGGCCAACAATTTGTCCAACACAAGCACATGCTTCAAACAATCGACCATGGACATCACCAGGTGGCAAAGCAAGAGATGGAGAAGCTGTATTATTTCTGCCAAAAGCGGACCAGGAGCAGATTGTGGTGCTGACTATGAACTATTAATATCGAACATTAAGAGTAAAACTGACGAAGACCACTGAAAATGTGTAGTGCCAAAATATAATGCAAATAACATTCCTGATGGATTTAAAGTCTACATAAAACACAGATTTGCACTGTTAAATTTAATTGACCGAGAACTAGGAGAACTGTGGATGAAACTAGATATATAATTAGGGCAGAATGTGAAAAAACAATGCTGGAAGTAAAAAGGAAGAAAAATTGAGATGGATGATAGAAGAAACACTAAGCATTGTTAAACAAGAGGCAAAAGGTGACAACGACAGGGCTAGAATCCTGAAAGCAGTTTTTCAGCAACAATCACATAACGATAGAGTTATTGCAATAGTCAATGTTAGGAGGTAGGAGTGAACAACAAAAAGGGAAAACAAGATATCTCTATCTACCAGAAGATTTAAGAAATATCTAAAGAACAAAATAAATGAACATACAAAACATTAACAGAATATAGAGCACAGACTGAAGCTGAACTCCTGATGGAAGGGAGTTTGCAGGCTGGGTGAAAAAGGTGAAGGGATTAAGAAGTACAAACCGGTAGTTGCAAAATAGCCAGGGAGATGTCAAGTACAGCATATGAAATATAGTCAACAATATTGTAATAACTATGTATGGTGCCAGGTGAATGGTTGAAATATTTTATAAAGTATATGATTATCTAATCACTATGCTGTGCACCTGACATTAATATAAAATAATGTTGAATATAAACTGTAACTGCACAAAATAAAATTAAAAAAAAAAATAATAAAACCCTAGGGAAGAAAAAAATAAAGGCAAATTCAAATCTAGATCAGGAATGCTGAACAACCAACCAAGGAACACATTATCTAATTAGAAAGCCATAAAAGGAAGGTGGAAATAGAATACTGAAAAGCCATAGAGAAGAGATAAAAGGACGACAGATACCTTTGAAGAAGATACCTGAGAAGAATTTGCAATTCTAGAAAGTAAACTAAAAGTATGGGGAAGAAATAAATCACCAGGGTAGGTGGAATGCTGATAGAATTATTTTAATCCTAACAAGAATATGTCACCAAATATGGGGGGTGGGAGGGGAAGGCCTATTGACTGGAAACATTCAATAAAATCCCAATGTTCAAGAAAGGAGACGCCAAGGAGCACAGTAATTATAGGACCATTTTTCTAATTTCCCATGCAAATTCAGTGATGCTCGAGGTGATACAACAGCTCTAACTTACCTGGAGCAAGAAATAAATGTAGGATGTTCGAACTGGAGATGAAGAGGCACTTGTGACCCGACTGCAAACATTTGTTGGATACTAGGCTACTACAAAGAATTTCAGAAGGTTAGTCTATGTTTTATAGACTACAATAAAGCTTTCCACTTCATTGACCTTGAAAAGCTATGGGCTGCCCCAAAAGAAATGGGCATGCCTCAGCACTTGATTGTCCTGATGAGTAACCTGCATTGTGGACAGAAAGCCACTATCAGGAGAGAGGGAATGGTTTCCTCTAGGCAAAGTTTTCAGACAAGGGTGCATTTTATCTCCCTATTTGTTTAATCTGTACCCAGAACAGATCACACACAAAACAGGGCTAGATTCAGAGGAAGGAGGAATGAAAGTTAGTGGAAGAAATATCAATAACTTAACTTACTTAAAGAACTGGTTTTCTTTTCTTCTTCTTTTTTTTTTATGGCTTCTAAGCAGGATGTGAATTCTCTATAATGTCCCAATCCTCAGGCTAACTAACAATATGTGTAGTTTATGTGAGAGGTATGCCTCACAGATTGAGTTTCAAATAAGTTCTCTGCATCAGAATTTCGGTAATTAAAATCATTTTAAATGTAGTAGGGGTGGTATAAGCACTTCAGAGTATCTGAGAGCTGAGGAAATCATTCTGGAGCAGGAGTTCTGAGGCCTGTATTCTACTATACACTCTGACACTACCTCACTGTATAATCATAGCTATGGACACATCCCAACCTACAGAGACTTTAATTAACTGCAAAATGAGGTTTTTATAACTAGACTCTTTCCAGTTATTTGACAAAGAATTCAGTGTATACCTAGTCAGTGATTTGGGATTTGTGAATATTAGAGTGTGTTAAAACTCAGACACCACTATATTTTATTTTCCATATACTCTGGAATTGGGAACATGCTTCTTACTTTTCAATTAGAGGCCCGATGCACAAAATTCATGCAAGAGTAGGCCTTTCTTCTTGTGCCTCCTGGCACCTGTTTCTTTCTGGGTCCTGGGACCCAGGCTTCCCTTGCAGCCTGGGCTTCATCCAGAAGGAGTTCTGGTCTAATTAGCATATTATACTTTTATTATTATAGGCTAGAGACCCGGTGCATAGCATTCATGCACTGGGGGCAAGGGGAGTCCCTCAGCCTGGCCTGCGGCCTCTCCCAGTCTTAGACCCCTTGGGGGATGTCCACCTGCCAACTTAGGCCTGATCCCCCCCAGGGTTGGGGGGATCTGGCCTAAGCTGGCTGTAAGACATCCCTCTCACAGTCTGGGACCCCTAGCTCCTTACCATCTGCCTGCAGTGGTGGTGGTAGAGGCTCCTGCCACCACTGCTGTGCTTGCCAGCCATGAGCCCAGCTTCTGGTTGAGCAGTGCTCCCCTTGTGGGAGTGCACTGACCACCACAGGGCAGCTCCTGCATTGAGTGTCTGCCCCCTGGTGGTCAGTGCACGTCAAAGCGACCAGTCATTCACCATATGGTCAATTTGCATATTAGGGTTTTATTATATAGGATGAGTAGAAATATTACCAAAGCTATCTTTCCTAACACTGGAGAGCTTCTTTATGTAAACATACCTAGAAAATAATACCCTTTCCTCCAGTAAACATCTTGATGGAAACAAACTGTTTGGGTATGTTTAGAAGAAGGATTTAGAAACCCTTGATCAATTGGGTCAGACCCCAGGAAGAAGGTCCCCAGTAGCAGGCAGCTGGGAAGAGGCACCCTGACATTCACTGCATTAAGGTCAATATGCAATTATAAAACAAAGCTGCAAGATGTTGACAGTTTGGTTTGAAAGTGGATTCTTAATCCCAAGTCTGATTTCTCATGGAGGAGCACAGTCCTACAAGGCAGCGTTTTTTAGTTAGGTGAGCTGGGCTGTGTGGCCATCTGATCCTATTCAATGGGAAATAACTGATCTCAGAGGGCATGTGATTTCTTAGCATTGCATTCTTCTTATGGTTGGTTAAAAATCAAGTCACCGCTCTTTTAAAGGTCCCATTCTCTACCTGTTTCAGCTCTTCCTGGTTCTTGCATCACTCTCTTTATCCCTTTAGCCTAAGGTGGTCTGTAACTAGTCCCAGGTTATTGTGCCAATACTTGAAGATGCTGTACACCTAGCCAGAGCATGTGTGCAATCTGTTTATAGTCTTAATATTTTTATTTAAAAATGCCATCTGTTATTGGATGCTGACTGATACACCTACAGAGATGTATTCTGTTCAGGATAGCAATGTGATCATCTTAAAACCCAAACCAAAAAAATCAGCTGACCTGACTCCCTTGCAGCCAGGAAGGATCATGTGACATACCTGAGACCAATGAGAGGCAACTAAAACTTGGGAGGGGGTGGGAGACTTCTGGAAATGTTGTCTTTCTTTCTTTCTTTCTTTCTTTCTTTCTTTCTTTCTTTCTTTCTTTCTTTCTTTCTTTCTTTC
>NW_006292095.1:3255011-3258669 GCF_000327345.1 Myotis davidii | reverse complement strand
TATGTAATGTTTTTATGAGTTTCAAAATCAAATAAAAATGCTTACCAGTTTAAAAACACACACAATTCCATAGTCAGCATATTAATTTAGGGATTTTTATCATTGGAATCCTAGGGAGACAGTGCTAGTGCATTGGGTAGGGGCCAGCTGTGAGCCTAGAGGAGTCATTTAAGCTTCTGGTACCTAGAGG
This sequence comes from Myotis davidii, assembly GCF_000327345.1. Taxonomy (NCBI): domain Eukaryota; kingdom Metazoa; phylum Chordata; class Mammalia; order Chiroptera; family Vespertilionidae; genus Myotis; species Myotis davidii. The sequence continues at coordinate 3,258,479 of NW_006292095.1, read as the reverse complement.
CTTAGAGTAGCAACATAGATATTGCTGTGCCATGTGCCAGATTTTAGACTACTCACTACATCAAGCAAGGCTGTTACATGGGCACTTGACATTTATTTATTTATTTGTTTGTTTGTTTATTTATTTATTTTACTGTTGAAATATTATCTAGAGGCATCATTGAAAAAAATGAGGGAGCCATAAATAAATTAGTTCAGAAACTGTCTCTTTATTACCAAGATAGAAGGATCTGGATTTTTGTTGCAAAGCCGTTTGTTTTCTCCTCTGGGGCTGAAAGATGGAAGCAATTGGCAGATATTTTCTTTTGTCTAAATCTGGCTTTCTCTCCATTTCATTTGGCATTGTCTCTACCTGACCAGTCACGGGTAATTAACCTCCATCTACTAACTCACTAAAGCCCTCTGCAGTATTTCCTCAGAAATTAATTTAAAAATGAATCTCCATCTAGGATTTTTCTGCAAGTTGCCCATCAAGAGGACTTAGCAAAAGGGAGTATTGCCCATGTACTTTATGCTTCCAGCACTCAAAACAGTTGGGTTAATGTGAGAGGTAGGTGTACAATTTTATGTAATAATTCCCAAGTTATGGGTCCCTTGTCCTTGGCACAGTTGGCTTGAGCCAGGGCTGCACCTAGATCTTGAATGCAATAAACTGGCAAGGGAAAGATGAAAGCAAGCACCTGTTAGGTGCTATTACTGTGCTGACACTTGAAAAATGTAATTTTACTATTTTTTCACAATAATGTGAAGAGTAGTGTGAGATTGTGATTTATAATAAAAACATATATATTTGGTGTTCATCATTTTTCTGTCACAGAACTCATAAAACCTTTGGAATTTCCTAAGTGTTGAAAGCCAGAAAGGTGTCTTGTTATGTTAATGAGGTGACTTTTGGAAAGCACCCAAAGATGGGGCTAGCTGCCAAGAAAACCATACCTGTGATTAGAGGGTTGGAATTTTCAGTATTCTACCCTACCCCAACTCTGGGGAAGAAAGAGGAGTTGGAAAATTAATTCAATCACCAATAGCCAAAGATTTAATAAATCATGTTTATATAATGAAGCCTCCATTAGAGGCTAAAAAGAACGGAGGTCAAACAGCTTTTGTTTTGGTGACTATGTGGCGATGTTAGAAAAGTGGTGCAACCAAAGAGGACACAGAAGCTTCGAACCTTTTCCACATACCTTTCCCATCCATCTCTTCATCTGGCTGTTGATTCATATCCTTTACTATCCTTTGTAATAAATAAATGAGTAATTTAGTGAGTAAAGGGGTTTCCTGATTTCTGTGAATCATTCTAGCAAAATAATTGAACCCAAAGAAGGAACATGCTCTGATTTCTGGCCAGTTGGGTAGAAGCACAGGTGCAATCTAGACTTACAATTGAAGTCTGAAGGGGGCAGGGGGGAGGGGGAAGAGGCAGTCCTGTGGGACTGAGCCTTTAACCTGTGGGATCTGACGCCATCTCCAGATATATAATGTCAGAATTGATTTGAATTGTAGGACACCAGCTGGTGTCTGAGAATTAGTGGAATGGGCAGAGAAACCCTACAGACATTGGAATTGGGACTAGAACCCATAGCGGGCATGGTCATCTTCCCTTACAGATAAGAGAACTGAGACTCAGAACCTGATTAAGAAACTTGACCAAGATTGGCAGAGCAGGGATTCAAACTCACATGTATAGAACACCAAAGCCCAAGTTCTTGATCACTTTTCAAAACTCCTTGTCAAGCCAAAGAAATGAAAGTAATGTTCACCACTAATATAATAAATTCTAGAATCTCATTGGCATACCCCAATAGGAAATTATTTCTCAGTCATGAAACAATCAAAAGGATGTATCTATCTGATAAGTGGACATCTATCCAATCATTCAGAGACCTTGATCCTTCTATCTTCTGGCTCATCTCTATTTACTTATAATTTCTAAGGAGTAGAGTATGGGGAGAGGGAATTAAATTAAAGATATTTATGGACAGGACTTGGAAATAGTGGACATTACTTTTAATCACATACTATGTCTTAGCATCTAATCACTCGACCATACAGGGCAAAGGAGGAGTCTCAGAAATGTAATCTGTTTATGACCCAGAAGGGAGAGGAACTGGTTTGGTAACATCTGGAATCTATGCCACAGAGGTCTGGCTGTCAATGTTCCAACCTGAGATGTGATCATTTCTTTAGCCAACTAGATCCAGTGCGTCCTTTCTTGGTAGTGGTAGTGGGGAGGCTGAGGGACGGAGAGAGGGGAGGGGGCAGGGGGGGTGTTTAAATCAGATGACAGAACTTCAGCTTATTTTGTCCATGAGATGATGCTAACGTCTCATCAATAGCTACTTTCTCAAGAACTTGATAGGCTTCCTCTGCACGAGGGCATTGCAGAGGCCATTTTGTTCCGGTAGTTTATAGCCTTTAAAAAGTTACGATGTGGACATTCCTTTAAATCCCGTAATCCATCATCAACAATGGTATTATGTAGTAACACCCACTTTCAAACTGAATTTGAGTGCCCTCCATTACCAGTTCACTAGAGAGAAATGACAAATAATTTCATGGCTTAAGAGTGGCAGACAGATGAGTTCAACAAAAATGAGGCCTGGTATCAGTAGGGGGTAAACAAACTATGTAGCCTTCAAATTAAGAGTATTTGCTCTCCCTTTCTAATTGCATAATTTAGCATCACTACGGGTCATTCTCTCGTTCTTTTTAGACGATCAACAAGATGTGATGTGTCTTCTCCTTTGCCTCTGTTTCTGGCTGTTCCATGTTTGTTTTAGAACAGTGGGCACAGGGACCTTGGAAATGTAAAGTCTTTGCTTCAAGGTATGAACCAATTTCTCACTCTCATGTAAAAGGAAGATATTTTAGGGCCCCTCATTTTTCTCTCCTGTGAGATTTTTCTTTCTCTTTAAACTCTTAAAGGAAGACTAGCACTTTAGCATCAGTTTATTGGAAAGATTTGTAAATGCATCTGGGATTTGGCTTCTGCACACAATGTCTTTTTTTTTTTTAATGTATATGACATCCCCATAGGACATTGTTTGCACTCAGCACTGCTGCCTCGCATTAGCTACAGTGGGAAAGAGGGGCCTGATGGCTGTTTTATGTAACCTCCATTCTGGGCTTCTGTAAAAAGAAGAAACGGGAAACAACATAATAGCAATTTGTCCTTGGTTTCTATGGTCGGAGCAAGCCCCTACCTAAACACAGCACATCTGCTCCATCTACTCCAAGCTTGTTATTCCTTAACCTCTAAATACTCTAGCCACTATGCCGGGAAAAAGAATTTAATTAAGAGTCAAGAAAAACAAATGGCGTAATCTGTTTAGCAATAAAAAGTAAGGAAATTGCAAGTTCTCTGTCCCTGCAAATCTCACAAGAAACAGTTCTCCGCATCACTTTCAGTCACTAGAGAGAGGTTACATACAATTCCATTTGAGTTTACAGGTCTGTGGCCACAATTTCA
>NW_006292095.1:3236114-3254968 GCF_000327345.1 Myotis davidii | reverse complement strand
CTATCGGAAAATCAAGCCACTCACCTGCTCCAAAATACCCCAGATATTAAACATCTTTCTCTTCTGCTACTCTCTCCCTGAGAAGGTCCAGCACTCTGGCTCCTGGCAATGTTGTAACAGAGTTCACAGAACCCAAAGAAAAAAGTCTACATGAGGATCCAACAGTTATAAGTACCTTAAAATCACCTGCTCCTCCAAGAGACTCTAGTCTCCCTCACTCTTAAGATCAACGAGGCTGGGAAGACAGGGAGCAGAGAGCCTGCATGATCAAGTTCTGGTGAAAGACTCCTTCCACATTTCCAGACAGCCATCTTCTTACTGTGTCCACTTGTGGTATAAAGGCTCCATCTCATGACCCAATTACCTCCTAAAGTCCCACCTCCAAATATCATCACATTGGGAATTAGAGGAATTTTAGAGGAACCAAAGTTGCAGTCCATACAGCAAATTAAAAACACAACGAGATATGACTTTACAACCTGTAGAGTAGCTGTAATTGAAAAGTTAAAAAGAAAACAAGTTTTGGCAAGGGAATAGAGAAACGGGAACCTTTACACCCCTTATACATTGTTGGTGGGAATGTAAAAAGGTGCAGCTGCTGTGGAAAAATTTGGCAGTATTTTAAAAAGTTAAGCATAAAACTATTGTTTGACCCAGCAATGATCCACCTTGGTATATACCTCCCCCGCCCCCAAGTGGAATACAAGCACTCAAGCAAATATTCCTATATGGATATTCAAAGCATCATAATTCACAATAGTCAAAAGGTGGTAACAACCTAAGTGTCCATAAGTGGGTGAATGGATAAACAAAATATACTACATACACAAAATAGAATATTATCCAGCCATAAAGAGAAATGAAGTTCCCATACCTGTTGGCACACAGATAAAATTTGAAAACACTATGTTCAGTGCAAGAGGTTAGACACAGAAGGCAACATATTGTATAATTCCATTTATATAAACTATATGATAGGTAAAACCATAGAAACTGAGTTCAGAGTGCTGGTTGCTGGGTGCTCTGGGGAGGGAGTAATGAGACTTGATTGTTTAATGAGTATGGTGTTCCATTTGGAGTTGATGAAAACATTTTGTAACTAGAGACGGTGGTTGCACAACATTAATGTTAGAAATATTACTAAATCATAAGTTTTTAAATAGTTAATTTTATGTTATGCAAATTTTACCTTGATAGAAATAAAATAGGCTCTTACTCTTGAACCCATGGGAATATCCATTCTGCTGATGTGTGAGCAGATGGGTGGTTTAGACACAGCTGCCATTGGTGAGGGGAGAGACTTGCTGATTACCATAGAGATGGGGGCAATGAGGATTTATTTGGGGAGAACATTTCAAGGGCATAAAGAATGTAAATAGTCATTTTCCACCCATAACTCAATAAAGCGATAAAAACATCAGATTTGGGGTGATGGAGTGGAAATTAAAATCTGATAAAATGCATAGCTTTTAGCTTCAGGAAGATTGGAATGTCAAACACTGAGAATTCCACAGTGTTGAGCACGCCCCTAAGGTAATGACTGACACCACTGTAGAATCTGAAAGGGCTTGAGACAGAAGTTTACATGCTAGAGCAATTATTGCATTGTTTTAAACCTGTGGAACAGACAACTTAGTTTAGTCACTTTCAAGCAATCTTTATCATGTCAGGCCCATCTTTCTCTCCAGACTTTTAGGTGAAACTCCCTGGCATCTGGCAGGGGGAGGAGCCAAGTCTGTACCTATCCTCTGTCTTCCACTATAGCATCTACTGAGATGCAACTCACTATATCGAATCTTTGGTCACCTGTAAGTTTTGTTTAGACTATTAGCAACTCCACGCATTCTGTAATTTACTGAAAATTACATCAGCCTAAACAGTGTGATATAATTTGTGTGTTAATTAAAACTACATTATAGGGTAGCTATTTTTTTTTCTTTTGTTTAAACTGAAAAAATGCATAGTGTTGACTTTATGCCAGGCTACATGCTTTGAAAACACTAAGTTATTTTAACACATGAATAATAAATATAGATACTTCAGCTAACTTTACCTGCCATCGATATCAGAGACTTTAGGAATTAACATGATGGGTTGTCATAGATAAGGTTAGTGCTATTCAAAATGTGTGTTGTGGCTAGAATCATGTAAAGACACCCTCATTTTCGCTTGAATATCTAACCAGAATGGCAAGTTCTTTTCTAAAGAATAACACCAGAGGCTTGATCTCTACATGGTCCCATAACCAGCTTCAGGATCTGAGGACTCTAGTTATGATACTCTATTGATCAGAATCCCTTCTTTTGAATATTGTTCCACCTGCAGTAAGTGAGCTTTTAATCCAGGATTGGTTTGATGTAATTTCAGGACAGGAAGTTGGAATTCAGCATACTGCTTTATGCCTACTTGTGTATTTAGTAAATGTCTGAATCACTTGTTTTTACTATAATCTCATAGCAGAATACAGCTAGCTGTTACTCAGCTCAAACTTTGTGGTGACTACCATCATCTACTGGAAAAAACCCAAACTGGCTTTAGGAACATCACAATTCCAGGTCTGTACCTGGCCTCCAGCATGGATACAGACAAGAGTTCGATGAAGGCCTGGGAAGGGGTGGGAGTGGGGAGGAGGGGCTCCATGGGGAGAGGGGGGGACATCTGTAATACTTCCAACAATAAAGACAAATTTTAAAAAATGAGTAATCTTCACACCATCTGTTGCTGTATTCTCTCACCACAACCGTGAGATTGCCTGGGGCCCTCTGCTTCTCAGAATTCTACCATTGCCTGACTCAGACACATGGGCAATGATTCCACAGTCCCCATGGGCATGTGGAACCTTATTTGTAGAGGTCTTCTCATTCTTCCTCACTATAGTGGCAGGAGGGGTGCTGCAATGCTTGTTGCTTTCTCATGATCTGGAGGGAATGGTCATTTCTCCTTTAACAGCCTTTAGCCTTTGATGGCCTGAGCAACATCTGTGAAGCTACTACTACCCCATCCCCACCAAATTCTGAGATGGTCCCATAATCTCTGTCTCCTGGTATTCAGCTCACAGATCAAGGTTGGTCTGTGCAACCCATAGAACACAACAAAATGAATGGTATGTCCCTTCTAAGATTTGGTAATAAAAGTCACAGTGGCTTCCATTTTGGTTGTTCTTTCTCATGGACCATAAGAATCACCAAGGGAAAAAATAAATTACCTATAAGGCAAGTGTGGGAGAGTCTTGACCCCAGGGAAAGTGTTGTGAAGTCACTTTTTTTTGAAAAGCCACCTAAGGAGCCTGCTGGTGAGAGACCCTTAAGAACCAATATTTATCCAGATGGAACAAACAAGAAATCTAGGTGCCTGACGGCTATTCTCACAATATTTCCCCTTTTCCAAAAAGAGAGATGGCTTTTGTCATTATCTGAGTGGCAGTAATACAACAAATTAATTAATTTACAAACTACCAATTATTGTACTGGCCACAAGTACCCCAAAGCTTTCAGATGTGTGGGAAGGTCAGGTGGTAGTATTAGGATCTTAGAATTAGGGTTGGGATTAGGGACAAATTCTATTATGTAATGGAAAGAGTTCTTGCCCTTATGGTTTCTTGGCCTGGATCTGGTCACTTACTATATGACATTGAGAAAGTCATATAAACTCTACAAATCTTAGCCTTATCATATGCAAAATATAAATAATAATCCATGCTCTCCATACTCCATAGAGTTTTTATGAGAATAAAATGAGTTAAAATTATGTGAAAGTGTTTTCAGTAAACTATAAAATGCCATATAACTATGAAGGATTATTATTACTCACCCAAACCAATTCAAAAAGCCCAAATGTAAATTTATAAATTAGAAAGTCATTATGTGCTAAAAATATTGTCCCAAATCTAATTAAATTAGAACAATGGTTCATTTATCAATTTATATGCTAAGTACCCAAAAAGCAATGCTATGGAATGTAACTAATGAACAGAAACAGTCCAAAATAATAGGTTCGTTATATAGCTACAGCAACTACCTATATGTTAGCCAAGTTTTAATAACAATCATATTTAGAAATAATTTTTGAAAGACTGGAAACCACTGCCTTAGTAACACCTGGATTGCTTGAGCCCCTTATAAACTGTGAAAATGCTTACAACCACTTAATAGTTTCCACAATGTTTTTAATGCATTTTCTCATTTGATTATCATAAAGTAATTTGAAGCTAACCAAAACGCTTATCCCCGATGTACATGTAAGGAAAGAAACTGAGCTTTAGGTAGTTTGAATGACATCCCAAAGTCATACAGTTATCATGGGCTATTACTGCAGCTGGAGTGCATGCCCAGGTTTTCTCACTTACAGTTCCATATACTTTCTAATATAACACAGATACAGTGAACAATATGCATGGGCAATCTTGACTGTTCAGCTTCTCTTCCCACCCCTGGCCTCTCAAGCAAATATACAATCATCCCCTTTCTCAGCAAATCAGCATGAATCACCACTTCATTTCGGCCCCGTGGAAATATCCACTAAGTCCCCTTTGTCCATCTCTGAGCTGGCTATCTTTGCAAATCACACTCACTTCTTTTGTTTGTTTGTTTCTTTTTAACATAAGAAGTGAAACTTCCTAGTGTCCCCAATCTTTGTTTACTAATATTTTTGTATTCCATGGGGCCTTGTGTGAAAATGAATTTAGCCTTAGGAGCTCTGAGGAGCTGTGGGCCCTGATTTGTACAAGAAATATAGTTGGAGGTGGCAAAAGTGATTCTGCACACACACAATGAGACCAAAGAGGGTAGGTAGCAAGGAATACATTCTTGCCATCTATCTCCTTGAGGGACTCATTTATAAGTAGAGGAGAGGAGCTGAACTTCCTTTTCCTTTCGTTCTTAGCTTTAATGATGTGGTATATTTTAACATGTGCATTTTTAACAGCATTCCCTTCTTCAAGCCTCCCCTTGAATCTCTTTGAAGATATAAATTTGGAGACCTCGGATTCTACTGGGGTATTTTCCTCACTGCATCAGCCAAGTGATGAGTTAGGAGGTTCATGGTGTGTGGACATGCACTGAGATCCTTCTCTAGCTTCCATGGCATGGTTTTTATCCCCCTAATTGTGAGTATAATCAGGAAATAACATCATGGGCCCTCTTCTTCCTTATTTCTCTTTTGTTGCTGTTTAAGAAAGAAAAGAAATATAGCTTCGGTGATTCTATTTACTCCACACAATAGAGATAAAGCCCATGGGAGGCACAGCAGATTTCTTCAGGGAATATAATGGGCTGCGAGTAGAAGGTGCTGCTGGAAGCATTTATTTCTGGCAAACAATTTTTCATTTGATAAAGGATAGGAAGCAATGGAAATAAGTGAATATATTCACATGAGGGCTTTGAAAAAATAATGATTGGAGGATTATGCTGCTGAAAGATTGGGTATTCATTTTGTGGGACAGCAAGGGGATTGGGAGGTGTTGAGTAAACACAAACACACACACACACACACACACACACACACACACACACACCCAGCAGTCCTAAACTTAAAAATGAACCTCTGAGATGGCAGCCGTTTATTTGGAGCAGGTTTTCAGAGAAATCATTCTTGTTCCACAGCATGGTCAGCTGGCTTGCCCAAATCATAAAGGCCTATTTAGCCCACAGGTTCTTGAATACAATGCTCTTTAAGAATTGTAATAGTCCTAGCTGAGTAGCTCATTTGGTTAATGCACTGTCCTTATATGTGAAGGCTGTAGGTTTGATCCCTGTCAGTGTACATACAAGAACCAAACAATGAGTGCATAAATAAGTAGAAAAACAAATTGATGCTTTTTAAAAGTTTTTTCTCTTTTCCTTCATCTCTTTCTCTCTCTTTCTCTCTCAAATATAAATAAACTAGAGACCTTGTGCATGAAAATTTGTGCACTCGGGTGGAGGGTCCCTCAGCCAGGCCTGCACCCTCTCACAGTCTGGGACCCCTTGACGGATGTCTACCTGCCGGTTTAGGCCCGCTCCCCAGGGGGAATGGGCTTAAGCTAGCAGTCAAACATCCCTCTCACAGCCTAGGAACCCTAGGGGAATGTCTGACTGATGGCTTAAGCCCCCTTCCCACAGGCAGCGGGCCTAAGCTGCAGTCAGACATCCTCTGTGCTGCCAAGGAGGTGGGAGAGGTTCCCACCACCACTGCTGCACTCCCAGCCGTCAGCCTGGCTTGTGGTTGAGCAGAGCTCCCCCTGTGTGAGCACACTGACCACCAGAGGGCAGCTCCTGCATTGAGCATCTACCCCCTGGTGGTCAGTGCCCGTCATAGCGACCAGTTGTTCTGGCCATTCCACTGTTAGGATCAATTTGCATATTACCGTTTTATTAATAGAATAATTTTTTAAAATAGAATAAAAGGGCAAATGACTAGCTTTCTAAATTTGGAAGTTCTTATTTTTGTTTTGTTTGTTGTTTTTAAATATTTGAAGCACAAGTAGTGCTTGACAAATTTTGTATTCAAATTCAATTTATTCCAATAAATTCTTATTGACCATATGTCATTATAAATTGGCCTTAGCCTGTCCTCTCATCTCCATCATTCTCAGCTCAGACTTCAACCACGGCCGTTTTCAGGTGGACGTCAGGAAAAGGTATATGACTACAGCTTCATATAGATATGGATGCTATGTTAATTATGAGGACTTCTTGGTGCATTTCAGACCTTTCCAGGTCCCAAGATAGTTCCTCAACAGCAGGTTCCCTTGGAAAAGAAGGTACTGTTTTATGTGTCCCTCTGCTCTGGGTTGATACCATCCTGCACTTGCATTAGAGGCTATTTATTTTCCTTTGGCTGAGCTGTGTGGCCCAGCCATTGAAGAGTACCCTCTCTGTTGGTGTCTTAGTGAGTTATCTGAATTTTATTCATCAGCTGCCTGACTCAGTTGTTCCAACGCCACCATGAAGCTTCTTCACTAGTCTCCTAAGGTGAAGTCAGCATCTGGGCTGCATCCCTTAGCCTTCTTCTGCAGACGCCTACCTCCTCTGTTTCAAGACTGGAGACCGCCGAGCAGGGATTTCAGGAAAATCAGAGACATGGCATGCATTTAGCCTGAAGGTCATTCCTAATTCCAGCTCACCCACACGTGATTAGCTCACCCCTAGCCCAAGAATGATCAGTCCCCAGTTCCTTTAGAGGATTCATTAGGTAGACTTCCACCCACCCCAGAGCATTTAAAATACTCTTTATGATGAATTAACAGCGATCATTTTAATCAAAGGGGGTGAAGGTGATTTCCTCAAAGAAGATAAACTTCACGAGGCTCTCATAGGGAATTCATAAGAAGTGTGACCAAATCTTATTAACCAATGTCACTCCAATAAATTTAATAAAGTTAAATAAAACAGAAGCATGACCGTAGCTAAAGCATCACTCTGTGGCTAAACACAGGTCTCGGTCTGAGGGAAAAACATTCAATTGGGTTCATAAGACAGAGCTTCTAAACGCGATTGACCCCAAGCTAGCAACCAGTTAGATTGTGCTTCTAAGTATCTGTGTCCTCTCAAATCTGTCAAAAGCCCCTCATAATTTCATAGTGAGAGTGAAAGTCAATGTAAATGTGCTTTTAAAAAGTGAGAACTGGGATATAAATATCAAGCGTTGTTGTTTATGCTTAAATCTAGCCCTACAGCTTCAATGAAATCCACTGATATATTTTTCTATCCACAGATACAGCCTTTTTATATATCACTTTATATATGTGGCTGTGTGTCCAAAAGCAGACATAAACATATTCATAAAGAAAGATGGCTGTGATTGTGGTTATAAATGTGCTTTTAGCTATTTTTTTTCTCCTTGCTGCAGATGACTGTTTTTAAACCCTCTAGTGAGCTATGTTTTGCCTTAAAAAGCTGGTGATCCAAAAATAAGGCTTGGGCTGAGTCATCAAGCCCCAAGCTAGGGAAGGGATGTGGTGGAGGAGGAGGCAAGGAGGTTATTTTAGCAAAGATGCACTGAACATAGTGGGAGGACTTTCTCTCCAAGATTGGCAACCGATGGCCCACAGGCTAAATTCACACCTCTGCCTGTTTGTAAGTAAAGTTTTATTGGAACACAGCCACATTCATTCATTTGGCTATTTTCCATGGCTGCTTTTGCACCACAATGGCAGAGTAGTTGCAACAAAAACTAAATTTGGTCTGAAAACTTAAAATATTGACTATCTGGTGCTTCAGAAAAAAATCCATGGACCCTTGTTTTGTTCTAACATCTACAAACTTGTCATATTTTTTACATTTTTTTCTATGCTTCAATTTATCTTATCGGCATAACACTCTATGAAGCAGTTATGGTTTGTGACTTTATGCCCTATTTGTTGATGAGAAAAAATAAAGCTCAGAGAGGCCACATGCCCCAGTTCCATCATCTAGAAGTAGCCAGGAGGGACTTGAACTAAAATTCCTCAATGTTAATCTGATCCTCTGTGCATTCTCCACCAGGTCCTGGGTGCCTGTGACCAGCCAGAAGAGGGAATTCTGGGTCCTGGGTACAGGGCAAGTCAGAGGTGGTTAGGGACAGTTAGGCAGGCAGGTAGAGGGGTTAGGGGCAATCAGGCAGGCAGGCAAGCAGGCAGGCAAGTGGTTAGGAGCCAGCGATCCTAGCATCCCCTGAGGGATCCCAGATTGGAAAGGGTGCAGGCCTGGCTGAGGGATGCCCGCCACCTCCCCTCTGTGCATGAATTTCATGCACCAGGCCTCTAGTTAGAGTATAAAAAACATTGGGGAGGAACAGGGGATATTGGTAATACTGTCAACAATAAAAAATGAAGCTAACCAGAAAATAACCCCTGACATGCACATTTTGATGAATCAACAGATTAAAGGACACACCTGAAAAACTAATGAATATTCTGTTAAGGCCCTCCCCTGAGACCTCGTCTAGGATTCCTCCTGACCAAAGAGAGATAAAAAGCCTCAAGATAAAGGACCTACAGTGTGCTCACACTAGAGCATACCCACATCTTGTATCTCTGCTCTTTCTCCTAAAGTTTATGGGTCCCCATGAGACTTGCAGCCAGGGAGCAGCGGGCAGTGGCAGCTTATCCCAGGCTTGCCCCCTGGACCTGTCTCCAAGGACCCCCTTTTCTCTGACTGCCCAGTGAGCTAACTTCTGTCACTGCGACTTTAATTTCTCAGTGAGCCAAAGCAGCCTCATCTAGGCTCTCTCCTGTTGCTTCTTCTACAACAGCCCTTCCTTTGCTTAACTGTTCACATTTTTAATTAACATACTGTCAATTTTTTTAAAATGAAAAACAAAAACAAAAAACAAAAACAATGGTTTGGGATCCCACTTTCTTGCTCTGCCCCTAGCAAGCTAAGGGATTTGGGACAAATCACTTAGCTTTTCTGTGTCTGGATTTTCCATTCGCAATATAAATTGATAAGTGAAAAGCAAATCTCTAAATCAATGACCACACAAACTTTCTACAAATTATTTCTTTCCTTCCCAAACCACAACTTGCAACATCTCTATGGACAGTTCCAGGTAGCGTCAGTAGGCCTAGGTACCCTACAATGGCAGGAGAGCAGTACCGATCGCTGGGAGACAGCTGGCAGCAAGAGGGAGATAGTGGTCCTAAGCTCTCCTGTCCCTGGCTTTGTGTCTTCCTCCCTGGAGTCCTCTTATCATAACTCCTGCGTGTCCCTTACATTTCCTGGAAAACTGTAACTCTGCAAAGAGTCTGGCGAGGGGGCTGGTGTCTGTATAAAAATGAAACAAAGAGAACAGTCCCTTGTTTTGTTACCAAAGAGTCTTTTTTTATTTTCCTGTTAGTGGAAAGTGCTATTTTTAAGTCCCTGTCAGCCTGCAAGTGCATGTGCAGCAATTGCCCTGAACACATTTGAATAATGTCCCCGCATCCTTCTGTGATGTGATGCAGAACGGCAACTTTGTACTTTGCATTTTCATTGTGATGAAGACATTTTATGACAGTATTTGAATCTCAACAAAAATTTTCCTGAAAACAAGTCATTTCTAGACCACATATGCAGAAGGAAGATGGCCCAGACCAATACCCTCTTGGACAAATCAGGGCAGGGAAGTTCTGATCTCCACGGCAATAAGCAATCCTAGGCAACTTCTAGGAGCCAGTGACCACTACATTTGCAGCCTCAAATGGTCCCATTCAGTCTCCTGCATTAGAGTCAACCTCCGGACAAAATGTGCGATTTCAAACTCAGCTTCATTGCCCTGCAATCTTTTTTTTTCTCTACACTCTCACTTTTTCCTTTCCCGATGCTGCTTGCATGTGCTTTTCCATTTATGTCAGGCCCGTTCCAGTCAATAGAAACATTTTAGTACGGAGTTACAACATACTGGAGGAGCTGCAAGTTCAAAGAGGAGTTGCACAGGAAACTGCGGTCACCTCTGGAGCTGGAGAAACAGGGAGGAGATGGTGTTAGCAGACCTTAGGAGCTCTTGTTATCCAGTGGACACTGGGCCCGTGTCAGAGGCTGCACATAGAAGGTGGGTCCACAGAGGGGAGTGTTTGATGGGCGCTGGTACCATGCAGGAGACAGTCATTTCCAGAGATACAGCTCAAAGCTGAGGGGCTGGGGAAGAGAAATTCCCTGGCCTCTCCCTTCCGTCTACTCTCCAGTCTCCTGCCAATGACTCCTATTATCTGGATTCAACCTATTAGCAAGAGAGCCTTGCAAATAAAGTTTTTATGGGTCAGCTTCTTATAATACAAGCCAGAGTAGAAAAGGAGGTGAATTAATTTGATAGAAATAGGCAAAAAAAAAAAAAAGTACTGTGGACAGCACTTCACTGTCAATTTCTATCACTCTTAATTAAATATCCATTGTCCTAGGAAGATTTCCTTCTGCATTTAGGTATGCCTATGACTGGAGGTGACAGAATGAAACCAGGGAAAACAAATGTGACTGCAGGCCTGGGTGTAGGCAATGGGTGAGCGTAGGGAAGAGCCAGGGTCACGCGGATATGTGTCCATGTATGAGAGTAAACACTGGTGGTATTAATTGAAAAGAGGCTGCACCAGAAATGACAATTAAAGGAGATCCTTATGATCAGACAATATGGCTGCACTGTGGTTCCCGAAGGCCAGCTTATTTTAGGGTTCGATTCCAGCTAGCAGCTAGTAGCTTAAGGACCAGGCTTCCTGAGGGAGGAATTGGCAAGCTGTGAGCCCAGGGTTTAGGCCTGCATCAATCAGAACAAGGCTTAAGCCTTGACCCCTGTCCCAACAATGCAAACCTCTAGCCTGGTACTTTATGCAGAACCAACACATTCAAACATCATCACCTCCAGGTTCAGAAAAACCAGTTTCAAACAGTAAGCTGCCACCCAGGTTGCCTACCTACCCAATTTGTCCCTAACCTATTTTTCATGGTCTTCATGTTCTGATTCCAAAGATTAGGCACTTATATCCACCTCTGGCTATTTCTCTAGCCACCTCCAGACTGTTTTTCTCTACTGCTCTGGCTTAGTCATCTCCTACTGTCTTGGGAAGAACTCCTTACTCGGGCTCCTGGGCTTGTAGAATGTTCCCTCCCACCCTGTTCTAATGCATTTCTTCTGCCTGCCATGGCAGCCTTCACCCTGCATGACGGTGCATTCTGAAAAGCAGAGAAGCAATGTGTCAAACAGGGACAGGATAGAGCTTCTGTTGGATAGACTGGATATATTTGGTAGCGGCCAGGATGAATGAGGTTCCTAATGAACTCATCCTAGCCAGTCAGGGAAATGTGGTGGTCAAGAGTTTTAACATGGTACCTCTTTTCACACATATCACAGATTTTCTCATTGGCCAGAAACATATGTGCCCCTTCATCTGTCCACAGAAATTCCAAGTGAATCTGTCACCATTTTTAAAATGGTGACCACTTCCTCTGTTTTCAGAATTTTGTGTTGATTTATTTATTTGTTAAGAGACAATAAGTTAACTTTCTGTATTTGCATAACAGTTTCACCTTTGACTACCCTGTGACTTCACAGAATAATTTAAGCTTTCCAAGTCTTAAATCCTACATCTATAAAGAGATATAATGTTAGTATGTCCCTTATAGGGTTGCTTTGAAAAATTAAATTGAGAAGTTCTATTTAAAATTAATATAATAAATGTTCAATAAATAATGTCTGATGTCATCCTCATCCTTATCATCATAATCATCATTGGCTAAGTAGCAGAAATGGTCTTCCTGGCTTTCCACTCCTTTAATACCTCCCACAATATCATTATTAGCTTGTTTTTATGGCTTTTCCTCCTAATCGCTATCAGACAAAAGATAGCAGGTGCCATATAAGTCATATTTTAAGAATCTTCATTCTCATTGCCCATGGGTAATTATCCCTGAATCATTTATTACTTTTGGGTCTAAGTAAACTTCTTGGCCTTCTATTTTTATCTGGAAACATCAGAATCTCCTGGTTCTCATTCTAGTCTCTGTTAATTCTTTGCCTCAGGAAAATCCCACTCTCTAGTACATATGTTTAGGTTCATGTTTGGGATTCCTGAAGTCTCATCCTGTAGATGACCTCTTACCCACTAGGCCTCTATCCTTTTTCTGTGAACTCAGCTTCCAAAAGTTTCCAAAAAGAATAAAATTTTTCAGGAGTTTGAGGCTAGGAATGAAGATATTATTTGTAAAAAATCTCAAACATGGCTAGTCTTCTGAAACTGGCTGTCAGCTGAGTCACACCATGGTTGATTTCTAGGCACATGTCCTTGGCTTTACCAGATCAGACCTTGGAAATGTGGGTAATGAATTGTCAAAGGAAATATTTGTTCATATCTGGGTAATCTTGCATCTCTTATTGATAGTGGGTTCAGAACCCAGACTCATTCAGCATACTCACAAAAAATTTTTAAACCTCAATATTTTAGAAATGATTTAAAATGGATTATAAGGAGTAGAGGATAGTCAGAAAGGAAACATATCTGTGGCTGTGGCCCAAGTATGATCCTATAGTTAAGAACTAAGTGGACATGTGACCTAAATTCAAATTGTAGCTCCAGTTTTTATTAATTGTATGACTTAGAGTAAGTTTGTTAATAGCCTATGCCTAGTTTCCTTAAATGCAAAATATAGAGAACAGTAACTACTTTATAAGATTCAGAGGATGGTTAGATGAATTAATACATTTAAAAACTTAGAAAGATTCCTGGCTGACTCAGGAAATAAGCAACCTGACATAAATAATCACAGAAATTTCAGTGGCGTGCAATAATAAGAATCAATTTCTCAGATATCTGAGGATCAACTGGGCAAACTCTAAGCTAGAAGTTTCACTGGGGTGCTTCTACTCCATATTCCCCTCATCTTCCTTGGGCCAGGGAGTTAGGCAAGGATATTTTTCTGCTTCTATGGCAGAAACTGCTGGAGGCTAATTCCAGCATGTCATAAATGCAAGAAGTTTCATCAAAAGGTTGATGGAACTTAAGGCTTCAGCAGGGTGGAAGAATCATATTACCTGCTGCGGAAATAGCTGAAAGCATTTCCCCAAGCCTGAAAATCTACATGTTATTATCTCCTGCTGGCCAAACAGCTGAACAGCCGAAGGCATTTCTCCCAACCTGGCAATGCCTACTGTATACCAAACTTTACCTTTTGATATGTATATCTGCTTTGCTATAGGCCAAAATGTGGGGAAAAAGCGCCCTGGTCTGGAGATAGGAAAGAACTTGGTTACTGAAGCTAGGTCTCCTCTGGCTCCCCCATGTATTCCAAATTTATATTTCTAATTTGTATTAATTTACCCCCAGCCCTTCTCCAGATTCCTGAACCCTTCTAGATGCTGAGAAACAACCCGGCAAGAAACACCAGAGGTCAAGCACAAACTAGCAAGCGCATTTAACCCTTGTGTCTTTCTCATTTAGTGACACCTTGTTGGCCACATAAGTCATGCAGATAAGCTTAACATCATGGACCACTGAATTATATTCTGTCTTTGGTGGAGGAACTGCACAGTTAGATGGCTAAGGACATGGATTTGAATGGGAGAGATTATGAAGAATTTTGACCAATAAGTTAGTCTATTGCGTTGACATATATTAAAAGTTTACTTAATACTAGCTATTTACAGCAGTACTATCCCTAGACACTCTTGAAAGAAGATTCTTCTTTCTGACTACTTCCATTTGATACCCTCTTTGTCTTCCTGAGCACTGCCTTTATATGCTCTCACTACTCACTGTTATGCAGTGACTCTTGATGACACCCCTCACTTAGGGCCTATACAGCAGTGCCGCATGCAGGCTCTCAATAGCAATACAATTGCTTATATCAACTTCTTCCATTATAAAATTTAATTATCTAGAGCCAATTCCTTCTTATTCTGAGGCAGTTGCAGTCTGACAGGGAATCTGAAGAAAATCTGAGTGCTTTGTACAGTAATTAGTATATTTATTATAATATAGCTCTCTTAAAAGTTTTAATAGCAAAAAAATTAGATCATCTGATTGGCTTCTAAGTCTAGGGCATCTTGGAAACATGAAACATAGGTGTTCTTATCGAAGAACACTCAAGAGGACGTCAAGTTGACTTTGATCCTTGTAGGCTGAATGATGACCTCCCAGCGATGTTTCTGTTTTAATCTCTGGGACATGTGAATCTGTCTCCTGATATGGCAAAAGGGGACTTGGCAGTTGTGGTTAAGATAAGAATCTGAAGATGGGGAGATTTTTAGATTTTCCTGGCTGGTCCAATGTAATCACAAGGATCTTCCTAAGAGGAAGATTGTAAAGTTAGAGTCAGACAGAAGGCAATGTGACAACGGATGAAAAGAAACACAGAGAGATTGGAATACGCCACACCACTGGTTTTGAAGATGAAGAATGGGGCCACAAGCCAAGAGATTCAGGAAGCCTCTAAAAAGCTGGAAAACACAAGGAAATAGATACTCCCTAGGGTTAGAAAAAACAGCTCTGATTACCTATTTTAGGACTTCAGATTTTCAGAACTGCAAGAGAAGAAATTTATATTGCTCATAACCACTGATTGTGACAATTTGTTATAGCAGTGATAGAATCCCTAGAACCTTTGGAAAAATGAAATTAGGCAGCAGGCCATCTTTTATATTCTCATATGGTCATAACTGAAACTGGAGAAGCCCATAATGTTCTCTCTGCTAGGCAACAGTACTTATACTTAGTCACTAAAACTGATACTGTGCTTTTGCTAAGACAGACAATTAAGGAACCAAGCATCTGAGCTCTCTAGAGTTAGCAAGCTAGCTCAAACTGATTGTTTTCAAATGTCTGTCTCATGTGTACTTGAACTTAGGCTTTCAACAATTCTGTTGCACAGCAGGTACTAGAGGGCCTGCTTTGTTTCAGGGATTTGTTTCCTAGTTTCTTCTAAACCTAGGCTTTTAGAATCTCTCCTTTTAGAGCTCAGGGACTTCCCACAGTTGGAAGTTCTGTGACCATGTACGTCTGCTTTATGGATAGGCAATATAAGAAAGCAAAACTTTTGAAGCATGAAAAGTGGGCTCATCCCTGGTACTGGAGAGGATTTGACTAATCTGAAGATAATAGAAAATACAAGTGTCTTAAATAAATGAATTAATTTCTATTTTTAAGCAAAACAAAAATAATAATAATAAAAAACTGACACCAGATAAGGAAGACTGATGTAGTATGATTAGGAGGGAGAAAGCCTCCGTCTGTATTTCTGCTTCACAATCTAGAGCATGGCTTCATGATCAAGGTTGATTTGTTGTCCAAGCTGTTTGGCAGAGGTCCAGCCATTATCTCCATGCTTTTGGCAGGAAGAAGGAAAAATAGGGAATGCAAAAAAGCACACTTCCCAGCAGAATCATCTCCCTTTAATGAGCTTTTCTGAAAGGCCCCCAGGGTCACCACTTTATATTTTATTAGTCACCCCTACCTAGCCTTAAGGGAATTTAGTAAAATAATCTTTTTGTTTGTTTCTTTTTTGAGAAGAATATTTTCTCAAAGAAGAACATTCTAGTTCCTTCCAGTCCTATTAGAAAAAAAAGAAGGGTAGAATGGATATTGATTAGGCAATAGTTTGCCCCTTCACTACCCAATGACTGTGAGAACTATGTATAGAATACATCCACCACCTCCCTAAAAGAGTTTATTACAAATTTTTAGGAAATTATTGTATCCAGCTCCATTTTCAGGACATCTGGGTGATGTGAAGTTCTATCATATTTGATATTTCTTCCTTTGAAACGCAAACTCAAAAGCAAGTTATCTTCTCCAAAACAACCATGATGGAGAAGAAATGGGATAACTGCAATAAAAGCAAACACACAAAAAACAGGGAGATATTAGAATAAGTTTAATCAATTTATCAGTCACTGTTTTTAACAATGTTGTTTTTAGATCATGTTTTTGTTGTTTTCACAACATGTTTTTGTTGTTTTTATATCATGTCTTTATTATTGTTATATCATGCTTTATTGTTGATTTATTAATCAATTTATATTCTTTTCATATACATTTTACTAATTTTCTTTCATCTCTGATACTTCTAGTATAGAGAAAAGGCGAATAGTGACATTAATATATTTCTTCTAATTAATTTCCTTTCAATGTGCAGGAATCCATGCACTGGGCAAATCCTAATATATGTAAAAATCCAGGGTCCATAATGACTGAATGGATGACCCGTCCATCCCCCGGCCCTCAGGCTCTGTGGCATCAGCAACTGGTGAGCAGATAAAAGGGAGACCACTTGGTCCCGCCCCCGGCCCACAGGCTCCCATTGATCAGGGGATGGTTAACAGGGAATCATAGTGAGTGGCGTGAGGACTGGCCAGCAGTGGAAGGCAGGCCTCTTGGTCTCTCCTCCTGGCCCTCAGACTCCAATCAATCGGTGGCAGAGGTGGGTTGGAACTGGGGACTAGCTTCCTTAGTAGTCCTGTAGGTTCAATCTCCAAAGACCAGGCCAGGCACCAACGGACCAGCACCTCTGGCAAGATCCCAACAGCGCTGCCTGCCTCCTGGAACTTGGCCTCGGGCACTGTGGCTGCTTCCCCTCCCTAGATGCTCCACAAGGATGAAAGGATACCGCCAGCAGCTCCAGGGGCAACCAGCAGTGACTGACTGCTCTCCTTGTGCTTCCTCCAGGTCACTTGAGCCTGCCCCCGCCTGCCCCGCTCCAGATGAAGTGTGATCACTGCACACAGAAGGAATGTAGTAAAAAAAACAAAAACAGACGACCAAGAGAATGCCACAGTCAATATCTGGACTGCGGCCTTCAGCATCCTGGAGAGTCAGAAGGCATTTGGGCGTCAGTACTGCCAGCACCATGAGGAAGAGCCTAGGCTACCCATGCTGACCTCCGCCTGCTGGGTCCGATATGCAGAGCGTGTGCTGGGTCACCAATCACCCCCCACTTCTGCAGGCCAAGTCTCCGCAGCAGATCATGGGCTGTCTGGTGAAGGATTATTTCACCAGACGGCAGAACCTGTCCCCAGACAAGATTTTCCACGTCGTTGTGGCCCGTGTTATGACAAGAAACTGGAGGCCCTTTGAGAAGGATGTTCCCACAGCTTTACATAGTTCCCAGGGGCTGACTGTGTGTTAACCTCGGGTGAAATTGTCCAGATAATGGAGCAAAGTGACCTCGCCTCGAATGACACCACCATGGACACTCTGTTTGGAGACATGAAGGAGAAGGAGGTGAGGCCCCATGAGGGTGCCAGCTCCAATGGGAACCTGGTACACAGCTTCAGGCACATGGCCAAGGAGCTGTTCATTGAGGATGTGGGAGTGCTCACCTTCCGCACCCTGAGGAACAAAGACTTCCAGGAGGTCAGCCTTGAAAGGGATGGAGAGGTTCTGCTATGCTTTGAGGCTGCTCTGGCTTTCAGAACATCCAGAAGTGGTCCTGAAGCTGTAAAGGGGCAAGTTCTCCTGTCACTTTGTGGAGGTTCTGGCCTGCACTGGTCATGCCTAAGTGGCAGGGGCCAGGCCCAGGAGGATGACAGGCATGCAGAAGGGCACTGTTGTGGCAGATGAAAGGCATCTACGCTGCCATCCCGGTGTGGCCCCCCGGAGACCAGCGCCCATGCGCAGGAGCTGTACCAGGAGTGTGGCTGGGGCAGGGAGGCCACTCCCCCTGGGCCCAAGCAGCCCTGCACACCACCTAGCAGGGCCCAGGGCAGCCTGCCAGGACATCAAGTGGTAAAGGTCCAGCCGACGCCTGGCCTGCAGGCCGCCTGAAGAGGGGTGTCAGACACGTGAAGGAAAGGCTTAGTATCTCTGTCATTACTTTGGTTTTCAGAATTTCCTGCTCCCCATCTGTTGGCTCCCTTCCTCTCAGGGGTGCTGTCATCGTCACATGGGTGCAACTGGAACATTGTATCTCGAGAGGATTACCCCAATGTACATATCCTTTGATGATGAAAACTTCCCAAAGAACAAGAATGGAGACAGACTACTGTCCTTTAGGCTTAAAAATACTCCCGAAGTGTCCTGTGAAGAGCTGAGACTTGGTTCTGTCCACACGCCTCAGAGAGATTAGGTGAGGAAATGGCCTGGGTTGGCCCTGACTTTGCCCACTATATGTTACTCTTGAAAGTGTCTTTGCCACAATGTGAATGAATTGTCACCTTTTGGAATAGTGCCTCATAGGAAAGTCTGCATTCCCAACTTTTCTTGAAACAGATCTATGTTCTGCAGCTGTGGTCACCATCCTGAGATCAGGTCCGGTCAACCAGATCTTGTTGCTGGGAATCAGGGGGCACTGGAGTGGAGGCGTTCCCCCGCCCCCTCACTGTGCCCTTTTACATTCAGGGATTGAACTGAACTCACTTTGGGGGAGGCCTGGTAAGGGTGACAGGTGTCACAGATGGAAGGATGGAGAATGGAAAGGAAGCCACCCTGCTTGGTCCCT
>NW_006292095.1:3226145-3235703 GCF_000327345.1 Myotis davidii | reverse complement strand
CGGCTGCCAGTACACGGGTGGTGGTGGGAGCCTCTCCTGCCTCCTCAGCAGCGCTAAGGATGTCCGACTGCAGCTTACGTCTGCTCCCCGCTGGCAAGTGGACATCCCTGGAGGGCTGCCAGGCTGCCAGAGGGATGTCTGATTGCCATCCTAGGCCCAATCCCTCGGGGAGCAGGCCTAAGCCAGCAAGTGGATTCCCCCGATGGGTCCCAGACTGCGAGAGGGCCCGGACAGGGCTGAGGGACCCCCCACCACCATCCCGAGTGCATGAATTTTCATGCAGCACGCCTCTAGAATAATAATAATAATAATAATAATAATAATAGTAGTAGTAGTAGTAGTAGTAGTACCAGCTTCTTCAGCTTCATTCTCATGTGTGCGGAACAAAAACATCCATTCAGAGATCAAATGTTCCCTCCTCTCTTTAATCCAATGTTGCAGAATTAATGTGGTGACTTCATTTAATAATGAATAAATTGGTCTCCTTAAAATTAAAAAAAATAATCTCTGCATTTGGAAAAGTGGAGAATGAGAAACACTGATTCACAGCAATCATCAAATCCTTTTGTAAAATAACAGCAAGGACTTCTAGCCATGTCAGTGGAGTATTTAATGAGTTAGTTTACCAGGCAGGCTAAGTTCTGTTCCCTGGGAGGAACTCCCTTCTTCATCATTCCCTTCTGTTGTCCTTTATCTTGAAGGCTACAACTCTTGTCAATCCTCATTATCTGTCATGACCACATCTAAAGTAGATACTGGAAAGTACTTGCTTGGGGGGCTGCATATCTCTCATAATCCATTTGCTGCTGTGAAATTCTGGGGCCCAAGAACTGCTTTGAAGGAAAAAAAATCTTAGGCTGCTAATGGCCATGTTTAGGTTTACTATGATTATTATCTTGTTTCCTCTAAAGTGTACCACACTTCCAGACTTCTTGTTTCTGTCTGTCTTATGCAAAGTAATAATAGGTTAAAGAGATCTTCCAAGCATAAAGGGCCTCATCTTTTATTTACTGGCCCCTGTGCTCTGCTTAGCCTTGTTTTCTCAAATTAATGGTCACTTACTGTACTCATCTAAGACAATGTGCTTGGATAAAAATGTAATGCCTTTAATCCTATATTTATCAGCAAGTTCCTAACATCCAATGAGAGAATATCGGTCTTATAAGGACAGCAATTTATCGTCACTACTTATAACTGATTCAGGTTGAGGCACAAAAGCATTTGGCTTTTCAACCCTGCAAGGCCTAAATTATGAGACTCCTATTCAACTCAGATTGCAGAGTGTAGGCAGGAATACATCCCCCTCCCCCTTTATAAACTGGTATTTCTCTCCATCTGTGCAGACAGTGTGGCTGGCTCTCATATGAGCTTCTTTCTCTCCTGTAGGACTCTACAGAGAACAACAAGAAGAGGCTAGCATATACCAAAAATTTTAATTTTTCTACCATTTTCTAACACTTCAATTTTGGTCAGCAGGCAATCTGATTTCCGAGGTACAGTAGGAAAGAGATTGACAAAATGTTTCCCCACTGTAGTAACAAAGACAATTATAATATCTGAATCCTTAATATCTACCTCTCCATTTCCTCTATTCAGATAAGTCTCTACTGCCCTACTTTTAAGAACCAAAGAACCAAAATCTGTATCAGTTAGAATTTGTTTCAACCACGTATAGCAGAAAACCAAAACATATGATCTAAACAAGTTAGAGGTTCATTTCTCTCTCACATAAAGTAACTAGGTGGTCTAGGATTGGTGTAGTAGCTCTACAGTTTTCCAGGGACTTGTTTGCTCCTACCATCATTCTCAAGGTGACCTCATTGTCCAAAATGTTTGCTGACTCTCCAGCCATCTTGCTCAGATTCCAAGCAAGAGAAAGAAGAAGGGAGAAGGGGTGCTGAGCAAAAACTAAAGCCTACCAGCTGAGTCAGCTTGATTTGAAATTCTTTCCTTTGCTTCATCCAGTGGCTGTTATATCACTTTCAGGGATGTCCCCATATCTGTCACACTGCGTGGGAGCCTGGGAAATGTAGTCCTTTAGCTGAGCATATAACCACTCAAAATAAAATTGGAAGAGAAAAAAGAATATTGGGCAGGAATATCAGTCTCTTTCACATTCTCCAGAAATCTGTGGTGCCCTGCCTTGTGCTACCAGGAGTGTGACCAATGTCCCACTTGCAATATAGCTGAGTGCCAAAAGACTTAAGCTAACTGTATTATGGGGATAGGAGTAGGAAACAATGATTATGAGTCACCTACACCTTAATGCCAATAAATGTCATGTCATTTCCTGACAGTGGTTCAATATAAGAAGGAGTGAAGGAGAGGCTATAATAAGGGCACCTGGCATTAGAGGAGAGGAGAGGAGAGGAAATGGACCCTGGAGACAATTTCATTAGTTTTTCTGGAATGGACCATCCCAGCTCCAGAATCTCTTGCAGGACTTCCCCAGGGTCTCTGTTGCATTTGAATCACAGCCCAACTTCTCCCTCCATCTCAATCTGCTTTATTTATTTATATTTACTTTATTTTATTTTATTTATATTATTTTATTTTATTTTATTTCATGAAAGTATTTCTGTAGTAAAACTTATGCACACAAATCTGAGTCTTAGCCAGGGGAAAACTGTCCTGCAACTTCCTGTGAGAAAGCAAAGTAGAAAGTGCTTTTCTGGGCCATAGGCTGCCTGGTCCAGAGCCATCCATTTAATGGCAGTCCCTGGGGTTGGTAGTAGCCTCTACTGATAATAGCTCCGGAGGCTATGGCTGACCTCCAAACTCCATTGTCCCCTTTAATAATCTATAAAGGTTGATTGAGACATTTGTGTGCCAATTATATTTTTAACATGTATCATCTACTTGGGGAATTGATTTTATAATTTTGCCTTGTTAGAAAGATTATTGAAGCATTTTCTTTAAATGAAACCACCTTTAAAATCTAAATATCCTCTGCTTATAGAGAATTACAAACAATGCCTTGTACTCTATCTATGTTATAGATAACTTAAGATAATTCCTTTCATAAAACATACCCACTGAATAAAACTTGTTCACACTGAAGTTTATCAGCCTTCCAGCAGAATAGTATGTTGTTGGTGTGGGAAGGAGGTCTGAGATGTCCCCTAAGACCTTGGAGGTAAGAGAAATAAAATTAGCCTCCATGGGTTCAACTAATAAAATCCACACACAATGTTTAGAATTCTAAATGAGTAAATAATTCTGAATCTTTAAATGTGTGACCAGAGGATTTGCACTGACCCTCAATTCCACACAAGGTGATCTGGGTCTCAGAGAGGCAGGACAGGAATGTGGTTAATATTTAGTAAGCAAAAGACTAATCATATTGTAATGTGTGGACATTAAGGGGTAATTTGAATCACAGAAAGTATAGCTCAATAGAAAAACAATTTGGCAGTGTTCTTCCAGCATTGTTCAAGCTAAGAAGACACTGAATCTGCAAGACAACCTTAATTTAATTACTGTAGAGGTGTTCTGTAACACAGGGCAAGAATGATTCATAATGCCATGACCTGGATAAAAATCTCCCAAACTCTCCACCTCCTTTTGCTCTAATGTTATACTTACTGTGCTGTCCCCAGCTGGAGAAATGAGAATTTCTTCCATGGGATCAACATAAGTTCCATTGTGCACTAATAAACTTTCAATCTCCTGATCCACTTTGATTTAGTGTGAGTCAGTGTCCCTGCTTCCATATGACTCTGGGACAATGACTAAGTTTGCATCTCCTGGGTACTGTGAATTCACCACCCTAACACCTCCCTGTGAGACAACTTGGAAAAGAGCCATCTGGCCTTCAACTCAAGACCCCTCTTCCCTCAATGTGCATAGAGATCTTTGGAGAGTGCATCTGTGTCTGTCTGTTTAATATTTTATATCCAGGAAATGCTGAAATGCTGAATGTCATCTGAAACTTTGGGGATTTGCCCTCCGGATCGCTCATAAAAACAAATTCCAGTTAAGTTCCACGTCAGTAGTTGAGTGGAGCGCTCTGATGCTACCAACTGAGCTTCTTGTAAAGAATTGACCTTCAAAGAGATGAGTGATTGACCACTCCGTGTCTCTGAGAGGCTAACATGGTTTGACATCATGACAAAGGTCCCTTCTGATACAGGATGGAGCAAATTGCCTGGTGGCTCCCTGATGTATCCAAGCCTCTCTCAGACCAGGGAGCAGAAGCAGCAGACCTGTTCAATAAATAGCCACCACTCTGCAGCCTTGCTGCTAACATTACTCTAGGGAGGTGGGGTGATCCATAGTTGGAACCCTAGCAGATACAATGGCAGGTGACAAAGAGCAAAGTGCACAAAAGATAGAGGAGCAAACTCACCCCCGCTCTTAAGGTGCTTACAGTGCAGTGGGGAGATCAGCAGTGAGCCAGTTACAGCACAATGAGATGAGGGCTGGAATAAAATTCCTACTAAGGGTTCCGGGGATGAAAAGAAGGAGTTCCTGAGTCTTGGAGAACAAGTAGGTTTTATTAAGTGAGAAAAGGGTGTTTTGGATGCTCTGGGAAGGTGAGCAACATGGCCATGACAAAGCACTTTAGTGTGAGGGAGTGTGGGACATCCCAAAGCCACACACAACTCATATGCATTGTAGAGGGATTGCCATGGTCAAAGTATGCTTAGAAACTCATTAGGAGACTGATGTATCATTTCCCACTAAACCCAAAGGAGATTGTTTCCCAATATTGAAAGAAGATTCTGTCTCTCCATTTAAGCAGCAGGTGAAGAAGTTGGCTTGAATTTTGGAGTGATGTTCAACAAAACGTGTTTACCTTCAAACTGTAGGCTTTGCTGCACTCACACTGAAAGAGACTAGGAGTGAAGAGCAGAAGGAGGGGCGGCGGGGGCAGCAGGTTTATAGCTCCCCTCTCTGTGTGTCTCAGGAAAAATGCTCATCCAGGACAACAGGAGATAGGAACACCATCCATTTAAGTTATTGCTTCCTCTAGCTATTCCCGTGTCTATCATGCCAAGACCATATCACTAAATCTCCCTGTGATGTGACCACAAATGGCAGGACTGCAGGGTTCACACATGACCTGAGGGTTGGCAGCTGGGAGCAGGGGGGGAGGAAGCATTGCAGAGCAAGGGATTCAGGGAAGTGCCATTTTGTGTTGCGTCTTGCATGCCAATGGCTTTGGATATTGTCTTTTAAGGTGTGGGGACCTGGGAAAGGCTCTGTGCCATCCTGTTGGAGGCACAGAAGATGCTCTGAAGAGGAGGGAGGCAGAGAAACCATTTTGCAGGCAGCTAGGAAACCCTAACAAGCAATCATTAAGACAATCACCGGGAATACAAAGGAAATTACCACTTCCAAAAATATTGGGTAGCATATCTGACAGGAAGGGAATTAGGGGCACAAGAGTGGGTTGATTAAAATGACTACTAGATTCTTGATTTTAGGATCAGGAGAGATATTGGCCCTGAATTAGTTAGAATTCACACAGGAAACAGCTGACCTATCGAATTAGTTTATTTATAGGAGGGTGTGTGTGTGTGTGTGTATGTGTGTGTGTGTGTGTGTGTGCTGTTACACAGTGTATAATTACAAAGGCACTAGCAGGGTGTAAGGCAGTGATGGTGAACCTATGACACGCGTGTCAGAGGTACATGCCAACTCATTTTTTTTGGTTGATTTTTCTTTGTTAAATGGCATTTAAATATATAAAATAAGTATAAAAAATATAAATCTTTATTTTACTATGGTTGCAAATATCAAAAAATTTCTATATGTGACATGGCACCAGAGTTAAGTTAGGGTTTTTCAAAATGCTGACACGCCGAGCTCAGAAGGTGAGCATGCCTGAGAGGATTTTCTGCTCGTCAGTCTTGGGACTAGGTTCAAAGGGACAGGGAAGCAAACCATTATCAGAATCAAGAGGGCAAGTCCTGTGGAGCAGAACAGCTTGAGAGGAGCATGGCACTTCTGAGAAGGGATTCTATCAGCCCAAGCTGACCTCCCAGGGAAGGAGCACATACCCTGAGCTCACCCTCTCACCTCCCTCTGATATCCTGTCAGGATCCCTATTGACACCACCAGCTGGAAACCAAGTGCATGGGGGCCTGTTGATGTCATCCTTACAGGCAAGTATCCATTGATAGCACAGAGGAAAAGTGTGGAAAAGAGAGAAGGAGGAAATTCAAGATCTTCAGCCCAAGTGCTTTCATATGGATAAGGAGTTAGGGAGGAAGAGCAGGCTTGGGGGACAAAAAGACACATTTACTAGTAGTTAGTACAAGGTAAAGATTTGGAGATTCAGATACAGGATCCAAGGAGTGCCAGGAAGTCCACATTGAACAAATACCTAGTATATGCTGGACCCTGTTCTACGTGTTTTCTGTCACTTCCTTCATTTAAGTCTTATTACTTACTACGCCTCAAAGAAGCACCATCATCTCCATTTTATAGATAAGGAAATTGGGACTTGAGGAAAATGTGATGATTCTAAAGTCACAGCAATGAGTATTAAGAGGCAGGATCTGCATCCAGCCTTGTCTGGCTCTGAAGAATGTGCTATTTCCCACCTGAAAGTTGATTAAAGTGGTTCAAAAAAAACAGGAGAGGATAGAAGCTCTAATGTCCCACTTCAGTGCCTACAATTATCCAGACGATTTACACACCATTCACACACTTCATCTCCAAGTTAGGATCAATGTCGGTTTTCTACGGCTTTTCCTATAGTGGTTCATTTACCTACCAGTTCCCTGTAGACTTGGGAGGCCTGTGTGATTATGATATTTGGGGTTTCCGCAGCCTTGGGCTCCAATTATAACAGAGGAAGGGCACAGACAGAGGTGGGGGGAGATGAAGGAAATGGCCTTGTGACAAGCATCCTGCAGAAAGAACAGAGCACAGCCCTGGGCTGGCAGGGAAGGTTAGGATCCTGCAGATGGTTTCATATTCTTGGCACCTGTGCAGCGTCTCCTCTCGATGCCAGTGGCTACGGCGAGTGGCAAGGTGACCTGCGTGTTCCTTGGAGCTGATCCTTCGTAAGACAGAAACCTAGACTTGATGGTAAACAGATGCTCGGCATATGCTCTGCTGGCTCTATCAGCCTGTGGAGGGACAGAGGACTGGTTCCAGTTCTATCTGGCTACTAGTTATGATCCTTCCTAAACATTTTTCCTCTTCGGATTGAAAACTTAATGGTTTAAAAACAGCAACTGCCTGTCCTCTTTCACTTCCTTTTCCACCTATTTCTTCCTTTACCCTCCTTTTCTCCCTCCCACATCCATACCCTACCCTCTCCCTGCTTTGTCTCCTCCTTTTCTCTCTCTTCTTCCCATCCTCCTCTTCCTTCCTTTCCTGTTCCCCACTTTTCATCTCACTCCATTTGACTGACTGGATCAGTGCAATAGATTCTAGATATGTAAAATCCAAGCACTTTGCCCAAACCCACTGAATTTCTCAGTTCTTTGGGCACCGGAGAAAGGAGAATGCAGATTACTGTCCCTAGCTGGCAGCCCCAGGCTGCAGAAACTGACAATTGGGTAGCTGAGTTAAATAATTTGTAAACTGAAAGGACAGGGGCTGTAGGCTCTCAGAGGTTAGGAGTATCTCTCCAGTAAGGAGAAACTGCAAGGACAATAGAGACTCCTGGGAGGGAATAAAAAGGGTTTAGCATCATGGACTAGCATCAGCTAAGCACTGGAGATCACTCTATGGTCCATAGACTCTCGACAGTGGCAGCCATAGGATCTCCCTATGGCTTGCTGAGAGGGTTTTCTGCCCAGTCATAACATTTAAGGCATCTTAGGTATCCAGCAAGCCTGGGGTGGAGGGTGCTAGTATCCCAGTGGCAGGGTGGAGGTGAGTGAGGGCTAAGTCCCTTGGGGGCCCTGAGAGTTGGCAAACTGAAAACTGAAGCCAGTACATTGCTGGGCTTCAAATGCCCATCTGAGAAGGACTATGCTATCCAGGGAGATGGACAAGGTAAATAGATTTCATAGCCACATTTAACTGGGAATTATCAGTTTCTATTTGCAGCCTATACTTTTGGCATTTGGGGTGGCATTTTCTCTTCATTACACTTCTTAATATTTCATTGTGGTAAAAGTGCTCGTCCATAGTTCAGATAGTCTCAGGAGTGCAGAGATAGGAGTGAGGAACACTCCCTGGGAATAGCCCATGAAACCAATCACCTAGAGAAATGCATGCCACGCAGTTACTGATTCAGATGTTAGACACTTCCTGAATGTTTAAGGAGGAAGGGAAGAGAAAGGTCCCTCTTGCTTCAACTGTAAACCTCTTGTATAAAATGCACCCTTTTTATATAATTTCCAAACCAGTTTAGTGGGTTCGGGTGTGTAAGAGAGAATTTCTAGAAAAAATCAACATTGTTAGATTGGTTCATTATTATCTACCACCTTACACCAGATGTTCGCTCTGCAGACAGTACTTAAGACCCAGGAACAAATGGAAGTCAAGTTTCTCCCAGTAAGTTAAAAGTTTTGAGTCCTTTGTCATTGGAAATTATATGCCAGCACATTTTGTCCTCGAGAAAGATGTGGTATGTTTCTGACACTTAATATTTTTCCCATGTCAGCCAGGTTGCAGAATATAGGTCATTCTACCCTACTACCCTGGTTACTTTCAGTCTCATAGGGTTTTGTTTGTGAAGATATATTTGACAAGCCTCCCAACAGGTGTCACAGAATCTCACCATCGGAATGGCTGGATCCATTGCCTGGTTTGAGAGAAGGTCCTTCCTGGCCTATATCTGACAGCCCGGGTCAGATGATGATTCCAGATCGAATGCTGAGGCTTCTGGAACAGAAACCAGAATGCCTCTGATGATCTGCAAGAGAAGCCCACCCCCTCTCTGTGCTCAGCCAGGTGGCTATGAGCTTTTACAAGGTTTTCCCCAGGTCCTGCTTCCTCCAGCCTGGCACCCTCCCAGCCATGCCTCCCACAGATACACACATGATGGACCAGAGGCCTTCACTGGAGCTGTACTTTTCTTGGCTCATACCTGGCTCATCTCTTACTTCTCCCCATAAGTTTCTCAGTCCTGACTTCTGTCTTCCCATAGCTCAATTCACCTATGCTGCCCTCCCTCCCAGCTTCTTTCCCACATTTCAGACTCTTGCTTCTCTTTATAAATGTGTATTGTTTTCCCAATGCAGCAACAAATCACCACCAATTTAGCTAAAGACAACACAATGTATTACGTCACAGTTCTGTAGGTTCGAAGTCCAGCACAAGTTTCATTGTCTGAAATCGCAACATCAGCAGGGCTGAGCGCCTGTCTGCAGGCTCCAGGGAAGAATCTGCTTCCCTGAATTTTCCATCTTCTAGAGACACCCACATCCCTTGGCTCAGGGCTGCCTCCCTGCCTCTGCCAAGTCAGCAATGGCAGGTGGAGCCCTCCTCACCTCACATTGTTCCTACCTTGGTTGGTCATCATGTTTCCTTCTCTGCCTCCCTCCTCTACTTTTAAGCCTTGCATGATTTCACTGGGTCCAACTGAATAATCCAGGGAAATTTCCCCAGCTAAAGTTCCTTATTTTAATGACATCTGCATTGTGCTTT
>NW_006292095.1:3180390-3225845 GCF_000327345.1 Myotis davidii | reverse complement strand
ATCTCCAGTAAGGAGAAACTGCAAGGACAATAGAGACTCCTGGGAGGGAATAAAAAGGGTTTAGCATCATGGACCAGCATCAGCTAAGCACTGGAGATCACTCTATGGTCCATAGACTCTCGACAGTGGCAGCCATAGGATCTCCCTATGGCTTGCTGAGAGGGTTTTCTGCCCAGTCATAACATTTAAGGCATCTTAGGTATCCAGCAAGCCTGGGGTGGAGGGTGCTAGTATCCCAGTGGCAGGGTGGAGGTGAGTGAGGGCTAAGTCCCTTGGGGGCCCTGAGAGTTGGCAAACTGAAAACTGAAGCCAGTACATTGCTGGGCTTCAAATGCCCATCTGAGAAGGACTATGCTATCCAGGGAGATGGACAAGCTAAATAGATTTCATAGCCACATTTAACTGGGAATTATCAGTTTCTATTTGCAGCCTATACTTTTGGCATTTGGGGTGGCATTTTCTCTTCATTACACTTCTTAATATTTCATTGTGGTAAAAGTGCTCGTCCATAGTTCAGATAGTCTCAGGAGTGCAGAGATAGGAGTGAGGAACACTCCCTGGGAATAGCCCATGAAACCAATCACCTAGAGAAATGCATGCCACGCAGTTACTGATTCAGATGTTAGACACTTCCTGAATGTTTAAGGAGGAAGGGAAGAGAAAGGTCCCTCTTGCTTCAACTGTAAACCTCTTGTATAAAATGCACCCTTTTTATATAATTTCCAAACCAGTTTAGTGGGTTCGGGTGTGTAAGAGAGAATTTCTAGAAAAAATCAACATTGTTAGATTGGTTCATTATTGTCTACCACCTTACACCAGATGTTCGCTCTGCAGACAGTACTTAAGACCCAGGAACAAATGGAAGTCAAGTTTCTCCCAGTAAGTTAAAAGTTTTGAGTCCTTTGTCATTGGAAATTATATGCCAGCACATTTTGTCCTCGAGAAAGATGTGGTATGTTTCTGACACTTAATATTTTTCCCATGTCAGCCAGGTTGCAGAATATAGGTCATTCTACCCTACTACCCTGGTTACTTTCAGTCTCATAGGGTTTTGTTTGTGAAGATATATTTGACAAGCCTCCCAACAGGTGTCACAGAATCTCACCATCGGAATGGCTGGATCCATTGCCTGGTTTGAGAGAAGGTCCTTCCTGGCCTATATCTGACAGCCCGGGTCAGATGATGATTCCAGATCGAATGCTGAGGCTTCTGGAACAGAAACCAGAATGCCTCTGATGATCTGCAAGAGAAGCCCACCCCCTCTCTGTGCTCAGCCAGGTGGCTATGAGCTTTTACAAGGTTTTCCCCAGGTCCTGCTTCCACCCTCCCAGCCATGCCTCCCACAGGCCTCCACAAGATACACACATGATGGACCAGAGGCCTTCACTGGAGCTGTACTTTTCTTGGCTCATCTCTTACTTCTCCCCATAAGTTTCTCAGTCCTGACTTCTGTCTTCCCACAGCTCAATTCACCTATCTAGGCTGCCCTCCCAGCTTCTTTCCCACATTTCAGACTCTTGCTTCTCTTTATAAATGTGTATTGTTTTCCCAATGCAGCAACAAATCACCACCAATTTAGCTAAAGACAACACAATGTATTACGTCACAGTTCTGTAGGTTCGAAGTCCAGCACAAGTTTCATTGTCTGAAATCGCAACATCAGCAGGGCTGAGCGCCTGTCTGCAGGCTCCAGGGAAGAATCTGCTTCCCTGAATTTTCCATCTTCTAGAGACACCCACATCCCTTGGCTCAGGGCTGCCTCCCTGCCTCTACCAAGTCAGCAATGGCAGGTGGAGCCCTCCTCACCTCACATTGTTCCTACCTTGGTTGGTCATCATGTTTCCTTCTCTGCCTCCCTCCTCTACTTTTAAGCCTTGCATGATTTCACTGGGTCCAACTGAATAATCCAGGGAAATTTCCCCAGCTAAAGTTCCTTATTTTAATGACATCTGCAAAGTGCCTTTTCCCATGTAAACTAACATATATGCACAGTGTCAGGGATTCAGATATAAATATTTTCGGGGTGCCTGGCATTATTATGCATATTACACTCTTCTTGGCCCCATTCCCTCTGATTTTTTTAAACACTTCACATTAATTTGATATACTAACTCATGATCAGGAATAAATGGAAATTTATATCTTCCATCAACACACACCCACACACCCACAAACACTGTGCTTCCCTTTTAGCTGCTGCCTTCAATACTTAGCCCTGGGCAGTCCATCATGTGAACATTTGAGGTATCATGGTTGGCCCCAGGCCCCTGGGGAGGTGTCATTTATGTTTGGGATAAACAGAATGTTCTAGCTCTTCAAACAGCAACATACTGACATTTGCTAGTTCTGCCTGAAATCAGATATGCATCTCCCAAGACCTTTTCACAGCATATAGTTTTGGGGTCCAGAGTGAGCACCATAAACTAGGTTGAGCAGCATCATTGGGAACCAGGTCATGCCATTTGCCTGCTCCAAGTGCCTGCTGCAGGAAGTCACTAGAGCAAAGGAGATTTTCCATATGACATTCATTTGTAAGGAAGAAGAAATGCTTCTGCACTTTGCTCCTCCTCTGGTAGGTTAAGTTCCCTGAGGTTAAAAGAAGGTAGATGCTATTCATCTTACTACATTTAAGAAATAGATGCATGTACATGTGCACACACACACACACACAAACATGCTCATTCAAACATACCTGTACATGTGTAAACATGCACATGCCATGGGGGTGACACAGCAATGAGCACAAGCCACTCACACTTGACAAATTTAGGACCACCTTCTCCTTTTCTGCCCCAAGTGTCTTGGAGAGAGCATGCTCAGCCTGGGAAACAATGGGGGTAAAAAGTGTGAACCTTTGAGGAAGGTTTACAGGCAAGGTGAGGCCATTGATTGCTGCATGGTGAGAAAATGAAGAAGGATGTGGCACATTTGGCAATATTGATCCAACCTATTAGCAACAGTGGCAGGTCACTCTATCCTTCCCAATTCTCTCTAAGTTCTATGCAGATATGGTGTATATAACTGTGTGTGTGTGTGTGTGTGTAAGTGTGTGTGTGTGTGTGTAACAGAGAGAGAGTATGAGAAAGAGAAAGAGCTAGTGAGAGGCATATTTAAAATGAGGTAGACCAAGCATTGATCAGCCTTGATCAGTATGGACCTGCCAAGATGTTGAGGTCATAAAGTTTTGAGAACTTGAATTGAAGAGTAATTGTAGTCTATATAAACTGCATAAAGAGACAGAACAATCTTTCAGGGACATAGATATTGGCCTTAACATATAGATATTAGGAGCTTCTGGAAGTCTCTGTTCTTTCCTTCAACTACTGCCAGACATGAACATTCACCAGTAGAGATTCACTGTGGGAAGGGGAGTGGGCTCCATCTTTGCAGGAAGGTCCCGTTTTAGAAAAGAAATAGTACATCATGGCTGATACACTTAGTGTCTCTGAGGTATTAATGTTATCAGAGCTGATTTTTAATGAGAAGTGAGAAGGTAGAGATTCTGGAGAATGAGGAATAGATAGTGATGATTGCAGAGAGAATGAGAGAAGAGAAAAATGATACAGGGAAATAAAAAAAAAATAGAATAAGAGGCTAGCTAGGAAGCTAGGTTAGAATAAAAGCTTTGTAATAAAGACCAGGATTTGTGTCTTGGTTCTGCCTCCTGCAAGCTATGTCTGATAACAAATGCTTTCAGCTCCCGGAGACATTGCCATGCCACTCCTTATCCTGAAAATTAGAGACAGAGTTCTGGATTGTTGTGAAGGTTAGAGTTAATGTTTGTAAAGTACAGTGCCTGTGCCTAGCAGGTGCCAAGTAACTAGCTGTTCCTGCCCTGGAAAGCGGATACCTAGAGTCTTAGCACATGTTCAAGCTGGGGGCTCTGAAAGCCAAGTGGGGAGGTTGGAAATGCTGAGGCTGAGTGAAGGGTGCCCTGCACGATGGAGGGTGCCACAAAGTCTCCTCTTATCTCATTCAGTCTCCAAAAGACCCTTCAAAGATGGCAAGAAAATTCTGACCCCATTGCCAAGGAGAAACATGAGCCAAGACAAGAAATCACTCTAGGGATTCTCCCCACTTTTTCCAGAGTCATTTATCGTTCCCCTCCACTCGATCCTTCCCATCACCATGGAAATATGCTGCTATTTATCCATATCAAAAATCATTTCTCTTGACCTTTATTTCTTTTCTACTTTCTTTCCCATTGTTATGCTCCTTTTTTCAATAAAGCTCTTAAAAAGAATTGTTTATCATGCTGTCAGAAATCTCTCTCATCCTGTTCTCCTTGAGAGCCATTCCCACTAGGTGTTTGTCTCTACCATTCCATTGAATGGAAGTTACCAATAACTTCCATTTTTCTAAATCTAAGGGTCTGTTCTCAGCTCCCATCTCACCTGACACATCAACTGCATTGGACACAGTTGATCACACCCTCTCCCTTGATAGCTGTTAT
The DNA here is from genome assembly GCF_000327345.1 of Myotis davidii. Lineage (NCBI taxonomy): Eukaryota > Metazoa > Chordata > Mammalia > Chiroptera > Vespertilionidae > Myotis > Myotis davidii. Next base: position 3,221,392 of record NW_006292095.1, on the reverse strand, counting down.
TCTCTTGGCTTTCAGGATTCCATGCTTTCTGCTGTCCCACCTCTTTATGTATATTTATTTGTAGCCTCCTTTGCTAGTCCTTCCTCTTTTCCCAAACCTCTTAATGATGTAAGCCTTGGGCTCAATTATCTATACTTAGCTCCTCACTATTTAGTCTCATTCCTTAAAGATCTTATCTAGCCTCAGGCTTTATACATAATCTTTGCTAGTGATTCTCCACTTCATCTCATACCCCAGATCCATTCTCCATCAGACTTTGTCTTGCTTTGTGTCCTAAGAGACTGACCCCTGTAGTCTATATTCCCCAGGTCCACTTGCTGGCTGGCTTCTGACTCTGGCTGATAGGAGGTAACTGCAGGAGATGGAGTTTTCCATAGCTCTACTTCTCACTGGTTTCAGGCACATTGTTCCCTTCCTGTTTCTCTTTCAGGACCAGTTGCAATGGCTTTCCATCTTTGCTGCTCCCTTGATGCGCACCACCCCTTATAAATCCCTTTAATCCTGCCAACATCTCAGTAAATAGCTCCTTTATTAAATCCTTCCTAGCAAAAGGCTGTGAATGTGTCACAGTTTCCTGCAGGAGTTTTTCTAATAACTTCTGAATCTAGACCTCTAGCTCAGGCTTCTCTCCTAAGCTCCAGGTCCATGTACCAAATGGTATACTTCAAAACCTCATTTGGATGTCTCCTAGTTACTTCAAATTTAGTATGTCTCCATGTTATCACCTAATATTGACCCAAAATCTACTGATTTTATTGTTTTGCCATCTCAGCTGAGACAACACTATCCTTAAAGATGCTAATCTCCATATTCCTGGAATCAGCTTTGATTTCTCTTCTCTTGAATCCCTTAAGCTAAATACAGAATCTGGCTGATTTTCTCCCCACCCTAATTACTCCTACCTCATGTCAAGCCACCATTCTCTTTCACTTGGATACTGTGATTGGGTCTCTTTGCTTCTGCACTTTCCTCTTTACAGTCTATTCTCAGCATGGCAGCTGGAGCCATCCTTTTAAAAAGTAAGGTCAGGTTGTGTCACTCCTCTGCCCAAAAGCCTGCATTAGCTCCCCATTTTCCATCAAGTAAGAGCTGAGTCCCTACAACAGTCTAAGAGGCCCTTCATAACTCGAATGCCCACTGTTTTCCGACATCACTTTACTCCAGTCACTCCAGCCACTCTGGCACCTGTTATTCTTCAAATGTCCCAGGTAAGGTCTAATTTTTAGGGCTTTTACACTGCCCAGAGACTCTGCCTGGTATTTTCTCCTCTGATTTTGTTTGATTAACTCCTCCACTTTCTTCAAGTTTTTAAAATCAAATATCACCTTCTCAACAAATCTGAGGCTAACCTGATCAACATATTTACAATCACCAAGCAGCCTCCTCCCACATTGCCACTGTACCTTCATTATACCTTTTTCTCCTCAAAGGACTTAAATTTCTTAACAAGCAATATACTGTTTTCTTTCTATTAGGTTTGTTTTTTGCAAATTGTAATTTTTATAATAATACTTTACATCTTTGCTTGTTTTGTTCATTAAAATAGTGTTTGGGGGATAAAAGATATTCTACAAATATTTTTAGATAAATGAATTGGAAAAGTTTATTGGAAAAGAGATCTGCCACATGGAGCCTGATCATCTCCTCCCACCCCTGTGTTTCCTCAGCTGCACTATGTACTCACACGCAATATAAACTTCACTACATACTCTATGTACAAAACAGTCTTCAACAGCAGAGCAATCTGCTTAAGGGGTAGAAGCTACAGGCAGACTAAAATAGTCTAGATCTCAGCCATACTACTCACTTGCTTTGTGATTGGGTAAGTTAACCTCTCTAAGACTCATTTTGGCCATCCATAAAATGATGTAACTGTGCTAAGGCCTAGAGTTATCACGAGGAATAAGTCAGAAATATGCAGATGCATGCACACACATGTTGCAGCTAGCAGAGTACCTGGATTAGAGTAAATGTTATGAAGTATACAGAGGAGAAATGTTGCAAGTGAGGAAGTTGAAATTTCACCCTGTACACATTTCCAGGCTTCCAAAGATGAGGTAATCATATCTAAACCTTAAAGTCACACCATTTCCTTGATACTTGACCTTTGGAAGTTATTTCTGGGATCAGCAAATATCTTCCAAAGAGTTTAAATAATTTATAAAGTCCTGTTCTTGGGGATTATCCATTTATCCTCTTCTTATCCATGGGAATAGGAACAGTTGTTTAAGTTCTAAGACAATTCTTCTTATATCCTGAGACATTCTGAACCCATTGAAAAGAATTTTAAGTTAAGCAATTTCTCTCCAACAGGACCAACAGTGGACTTTGGTCAGCTGCTCTGAATGTGGGTTGTAGACCATGATGAACCCTATACACCATGGTATCCATTGGTTCTGTGGTCCTAATACATTCCATCCACATGTGAGCACCTGCTGGTCACTCCAGTACTGGGCTTTGCCTTGAACTCGGGCTGAGTGATGGAGTCCGGATACCTGCCTAACTCTTGCAAGAGCCTCCATTGGGCATCCTGCTCCCTTAGAGTTCTAATACAAGCTAGGCTGTTTTCCAAATGAGGAGTCCACACTGAACCATCGCCACTATCTTTTCCTGAGAGCCCTGTGGAGTGTCTTCACATCCAACACCTTGGACATACTATATAACAGTTCCATTATGGGTCATTGGTTACCTGTGACACTGACACTGGTATCTAGAGCCTAGCCCAAGCCCCAAACTTTCCTCTTTTAGCCTCTTTCCTGCTCATATTCAATAATCCACTTAGATTGGATTAAGGAAGAAGAGATGAGTACCCACTGATCACGCCAATCTGAAAAGGACATTTAAAAAGCACTGCAATAAATAGAAATTCTGATGTCAATTAATTCAGGTTTCCAAGGGGACTTATTATATAACTGGTGAAATGTTAATTTGTCCTGACTTTCAGAGCGTGTTCAAAAGTAAATTAAAATTAAAAATTATAAATTAAATACTTGCATGTTGCAAGTGAAAATCTAAGATAAATCAGATGTTAGTCCTCTGAAATTGGCATTCCAAATCTAAATTCCAAATTAGGATAATGCATGTTATAATCCTGTTTGCTAAGCTTTCTTCACAGCATGAAGTTGGCTTCAGATAGTATAAGGCAATCATTAGGTAAATCTTTCCTGAATAGTTAATAGAAATATTAATTGAATAAGTTTCCAAATAAATACATCACCAAATAAATGTCATAGTATAGATGCTGAATAAATGTTTAAAGAAGATGAATTTGGAGGGCCATGAAATCACTTTTTCGTTTACATTGCCCACAAATCTGTTCAATGTTATTTTGACCATGCTCAGGAGTAAGAAGTGTTTTCCAAGCTGAAGCCCAAATCTTCCACTGTACTAGTTAAAAATGTAAAGTGCTGCCCCCATCTAGCTCTACTAAATCAGAAGAAAAATCTAGAAACCTACATTTTAACAAGTAACCATAGTTATTCTTATAAAGACTCCTAATATCAAGGGTTAGTAAAGTAATATCTAAAGGCTATTAAAGGATGATGGAAGAGAATTGAATGAATGAGCATGAATGAATGAATGATAAAACCTGAAATGCCATTTTTCTTTCTGGTATACATGTTTAAGTAGTATTCTTTCTCTCCAGGTGAATCACCCCCCTCCTCACTCCCCTGCCTCTTTTTCACCACCACCACCCTCGCCTCCCGCCCCCCCCTGCAATTAGAGTGGACCCCATTCTAGGGTGTGGAGGTTATTTAGCCAGGGGCAGTGACAGTTCTCATCAAGCGGCCAATGGACTCTCATTTATCTCTCCTGGTAATTAATTCTAATATAGCTTCATTTAATACAAAGGAGAGAAAGCCTTTAGGGCATGGTTTTACAAGATATTGCAAAGCCTAATTGAAATTCTTTACCTTATTTTGGAAAACAACCTTTCCCAAAAGGATTTAGAAATATTTAAAGGTGATAAAAAGGCAGTTTAACAAAACTAGCTTTTGGCTGTGGGATGTTCCCAAGATGAGTTCCTGTCTATAGAAATGTTTTTAATTCCCTAGCTATCTTAACATGGGCTAAGAATCATGCTAAGTGCTGGGCCTAGAATTACAGATTTACATAAAATTAGAGCTGGACTAAAATCAACTTTTTCCATGATGCTCACTATGGACCAGGCGCTATTCTGAGCAAGCCTGAAGTCCCTAAATTCTCTCTACAGGTGTGGGACATAAAGCACAGGAAGGTTAACTCATTCCCACCAAAGACACAGAGGAGGTTAAGCCAGGATGTGAATGTGGGTACTTTGCCCTTAACTACTGCACTGCCTCTCCCTCGGAGAATCACCCCACTCACTTAGTTTCCAAGTGGATAAAGTGAATCCAAGGTCATGTGTTGGAGTGCAAGGTCACATGGTCAGGAAGCAGCTGAGGTGTAGTGACATTGGGCTTCCCAGTCCATCTTACAGCTTTGCCCCTGTGGACGCAGGAGCACAGAATTCCAAAGGTGGAGAGCAAAGTCTGGAGCTCACCGAGTCTTGCTCCTCTCTCCTCGTGTCCACTGCTCTTCTTTCTTGGACCATGCAATGGTTCTATTTTTCAGCTGAGTGAGAAGGGAGAAAGGCCTTGTCTTTAAACATTTTCTGAATTTCCCAAAGCATATCTAAGAACTTAACCTTTGGTTGCTTCTATTGAGTATTAAAACAACTTTCCCCCCTTGGCTTAGAAAAACTGTCCATGAGATCCTTTCCATGTATTTGGGAAATGTCCACTAAATAAGGAACTAGAAACTCACCAGTGGGGGCTGCCTAGGTAAGTTTCTCTCAATCAGGTTTTGCTGGGCCTGCCCTTTTCTTAGGCTGGTAAGCTTCTGACAATAGGAAGGATTTTGCTTTCTGAGGCGGTCTCCATCCCAGCACCGTGAGCCAAGCCTTACAATCCTCATGGCTCCCAGATACCTAGCAAACACAGATGATTTCTCTCCCTGCAATGTGTCTGTTCTTTCACTTTTAATTTATTAGAATGAGATCCCCACACTTTCAGTTGGATTTGAACATAATATTCTTTGAGCTTTTGCTAGAGCCCTTCTATAAGATTGTCAAGTTTAATTCCTTACAGCTAACAGCAAAGTCATCAGCTAAAAATTCACCAAACATTTCTTCATTTCAAGAGAAGCCATCTAGCCTATTAACTATAGCTGAATATTTGTGTCATAAAAGAATTCCAAACATTTTACAACCTATAAGTATTTATTTATTGCTTTAGGTCAAATCTTATTGCTACGAACTCCAAAGTCCTTCCCATACTTTTTAGTGTAAGTGACTTTTGCTGGGGAGGAATGTTGCTTTAAAAATAATGAGCTGTCAAATGGAGCTTAGAAATCATTTAGTTATGTAAAAAATTTCACTGCAACAGCTATCCAAATTCAAGAAACACTTCTTTGATATGCAAATGCATTTAGTTAATTCCAGCCTTATACTTTGCCCTTTCCAGAGATGAATTCTTATCTTTGTCTCTCCTCACTCTACACACTTTCTTGGGTAATCTCATTCAACAATGACCTCACCATGCACCTGTGTGCTATATCACCTCCAGATGCTGATAACATCCAAATATATATCTTTAACCCAAATCCTTTCCTTAGCTTCAAACTCATATGTTTAGCTGCCTATTTGACATCTTCACGTGGAAGTGCTGCATTCTATTCAAAACTTATGTGACCAAACCCGTTTATCTTCCTTTATTTTTTTATCCTGGTGAAACTACCTAATCACTCAGTTCAGTAAACATGAGAATTGTAGTGGCATTTCCTTGCACTTCCCCATACCTGGACAATTACTGACTGTGTTGAATAATGTTGACTGCTTACTGCACATCCACTTTCCCTTCTCCAATTTCTAGAAAACTTATAATTTTGTTCAGATCCCCTCACACACAGCATACTTGCTTCTGGGAAAGTGAATCCTACTATATTATGGAAGCTTGTTTGTGATGTTTGTTCTTATATCATTTGCTTCAAAAATCTCTCTAAATGATTCATCAAGTCTTATCAATATCTAATGTCCATCTTCCCACCACCATCTTTGTTCCAGCTTTCACCGTTTCTTATTTGGATTAGTAAAACAATCTTTGTAACTGGTGCTGCTGCCTCTAACCTCAATGTACAGCAATGCATCATCTGGAGTTGCTAGAGTGTTTATCTCTTTTCTCTAGCCAAAGGCCAAGAAAGGCTCAGTCTAGTAAGACAGAAAACTTTAGACAATAGCTGCTCTGCACCAGCCAAACATGAGAAGAAGAAGGAGGAGGAGGAGGAGGAGGAAGAGGAGGAGAACAGAAAGTGGAGTGGAGGGAGGAGGAAAAGAAAGAAGAGGAGAAATCTGCTTGTCTTAGACTCCTGATCAAAATCTCTTCAGAATTTTTTTCTTATTTATTTTTTAGTCACCACTTAAAGCAAAATCACTTTATGATTTACATTTATTTGGAAAGCACTATAAAAGGGTAGAATTAGAGAAAGATGAAGGGACAAGCATTGCTCCATGTCAAGACAGAGGTTAAGGCAGAAGCCCAGAGACCAGAAGGCACAGTAGTTCCTTTGAATGGCTCTGGTCCAACTTGAGTAAGTCTCTCAATCAGACTGTGTGGACAGAGGCTAAGGCATATGGGCCCCACAGGGTTTTTTTTCAAGGTCAAGATCAAGATCAAGGCCTGTTCTAATCTAAAGCTTGCTGCCAACACTGAAGACTTACGGGATACTTAGCATCTTATTATTTCCATGAGCTCCCCAAAAGTGGACCATGCAAGTCAAATCATCCAGAACAAACAGAATGCCAGAGAAATATAAGAGTTGGAGGTACATGGGTTGCTCAAATGATAAAATTGTATTGTCTATAGAAAATTGATAGTCCTTAATATATTATTCAACTTCATTCATGAGAGTACCCTAAACATTTTTTCAGTAATAATGGACACCTATTGTTTTAGTTTCCTAGTACCTCTACCCACCTACCCCTTTCTTTGAATAATCACCTCTTCCTGATACTATGAAATTATCAACAGCAGTTTCCATGTTCATACAGAACCCTGATGCCTGGCCCTAATAGTTTCAGTAAATTGTTTCAGACATGGGTCTCTGACTCAAGTTGGGGCAATTAGAGGACTTCCTTGGGAACTTTTGAACTAGAACCAAGAGAGTGAATCAGTCTCTCTTAGACATCTAAACTGTATGTGGTAAAGCTGTGAAAGGGAGAGATAGAGGTGATAGAGATAGAGATAGATAGAGATGAGATATATAGAGAGATAGAGAGATTCAGAGAGGAAACAAGAGATGAGAAGGTATAGAAATGCCTTTCAGGGTTTAAGTTTTATCTTTTTCTTTTTCATTTTAAAAAAATATGCTCCCATGGTTAAAAGTCTTTTACTGAAAATTTTGGGTAAAGAATCAAACTCAATTAATGGCACTCCATTTTTTCCCTTCTTTTTATTTTTCCTTTTTTTTCAGCACCCCTCCCGCCACTTTTTTTCTTCCTGATTATAGTTACTCTAACACCTGGACATATTATTATCCTTAGGATCACTGAGATACCACAGTTCCTTATAATAAATAATTTTCCTCTTCCTTCTTCTCCACCTCCTCCTTCTTGCTTAGGCTATTTCCAGTTGACATTTACAACACTGGAAGCCAAAATAGTGCCAACTAATATATCATTCTTTTCTCTCACCATTTGACTTTGTGCAGCCCATGCCCTCGGCATATGAGGCTATAGTTCTGTAGATCTCTCCAGCTAGATAATGAAGCTGATTTTCCCTCTCATGCCTCTATCCATATCGTAGCCCACAATTTCTCTTTAGTTCTTTTCCTGGAATACCCATGTCCCCATTTGTCACTTCATTTATGAAATCCATTTTTATACCTCTGCCTCAAGTTCTCAGACCATGTTCTCACAATGCCCTGTGTATAGCTCTACCATCATTCTTAAGACACTCCACGATAAATGCTATGCTGTGCCACTCACTCAGATGCTCAAGTCTTTGTAGGGCACAGGATTCCTTCAATCTCTCTTTCTCCAGATCTTCAAAAGGCACCCATTTGATAAATAGTTTTGAATGAATCAAACAATTGATCAAAAAAATGTTATATAGCTACCTGAGAGCATTTTACGACCTAGCAAATTAGCAAAAAACGTTTAAAATCAAGAAATAAAAGATGGTCAGATTCCTGGAAATCTAGCACACACGTATACTGTTGGTGACATTGCAAATTGGTACTTCCTTTTTGAAAATCAATATATAATATACAGCAAGTACCACAAAAATGTTCGCATCTTCAGTTCAAAATGAAAATGTTTCCTAAGGAAACAATTCTGTAAAGTAACAAAAAAGACATAAATATACTTTTGGCAGCATCCTATATAATAAAAGGCTAATATGCAAATGGCCATCATGCCCTCACACATAACGACTGATCAGCAGGCAGCTGTGTGCACAGCAGGTGCGCGCAGGTATGCAGGACTGTGTGCGTGGTGAGGCATGTGTGGGTGGGCGGGGCTGTGTGAGCAACTGGTCACCAGAAGATGCATGGAGCACATCCTGGTCCCCTACCCTCCCCCTGGCTCCTGCGGGCAGTGGCAGGAGCTGCCTCCCAGCTCCTGTGGGCGCAGAGGGCTCCCTCCCACCTCCCATGGAAGCAGTGAGGCTCCCACTGGCTCCAGCCGGCTCCCGCAGAAGCAGCAGGTAGCCTGCTGCATGCAATTTTGCACGCTGGGCCTCTAGTCTTATAATAACAACAAAAGAGAGAAATTGTCCCGAAAATTATTGTTCATTGAGGTGATAAAATATTAGTTATTTAAAATAAGAAATGAAAGCTAGAAATAAGGAAAATTTTATTATATATTAAAATTTAAAAAGCAAAATTACAAAAGAGAAATTCATGATAGCTTTAAATTTTTCAAGCATAATTGTCAAGCTTGGAAAGTAAATAGGCAAAAAATGAAATTTTTGAATAATGGGACTACCATGTTGTAGTCTCTTTATCAAATTCTATTTGAATTAAAAAATTGTTATTACAGTATTTGTTAACCAGGGGAAAATTTTAGTTCTGTCCACCCTGCTGTGAATTCTGCCTGGTAATTCCTGCAAGACATTCTTCTGGATAAGGTATGGGTACAGCTACCTAAAAAATCCCTGACACAAGGAATTCAGTACATTCAATTGAGAACCATTGTATGAACACAGTCCCAGTCCCAAATTTGCATAATGATTTATGGGCATTTACCCTAACAATTGTGCAGGACTCTGAAGCAGCTGTTCACAAGTTCGGCTTTAGCTTCGCTAACAAGAGGCAGACAGCTGTGGTTAATGAAAAACAATTGCTAATAGATAATTCTAATTTAGCCTTAAAGTGCATTTTAGTATCACCAGTATGGAGTAACTTAACTACAGATCTAGCGCCTCATGCCTGCTTTACCCCTTGCTCTCATCAGACTTCACCCTCCTGGCTGGACACTGTAGGGAGATAGTTCCAGCAGGAAATCTGGGAGCATGCTGTATGGAAGGGGGCTGGATTCTGTTCTGGATGGTGGCAGTAAAATATAAACCCAATAATAATAGAGTTTGTAAGGAGTCAGGACGGACAGAACCAGCATCAGAATAGAGCTGTGATCATTATATTCCTGATAGTCTCTTCTCCACGGCTCCACCAGCCTAAAGCATTATGAGCTTTCTAAAACATTAAGGCCACCCTAAAACATGAAGGCCCTCCTTATAGGCCTTCTAGAAAATGAATGTCACTCAAGATCACAAGTAGGAAGCCAACAGACCCTGGGACTGTACTAAGACAACCTATGCACAGGACCCATGATTTCTACCCTTAGCCCATTAGATTATGGAATGGGTCATCCTCTTTGGACCTTAGTTTGCTCCTCTATTAGGGAAAAAGCTTGAAAGATCTCAGAGGATCCTTCCAGCTCCGTGATTCTCTAAGTAGCAGCTGGGATTGGTATCATTCTAATCAAGACAGGCCGTCTTTAAGTTAGCTGAAATGCATTTAGGATGTATTTGTCGTTGATGAAGTCCTTGGTTCTTTCTTCTGAGTTTGAATGAGAATTTGGGATGACAAGGGGGCTCAAATTAGAAACTGGGTAATTGATTAACTGTGCAAATATTTCTTAATATATTGCAAGTTTCAGTTCATATAGCACAACTTAATTGGATTTGCCCTAAAGTCCTTCAATTAAAATAGTGCAGAAACTAGCATTTTCAAGATAAAGTGGGACCTTGAACAAACTCCAAGAAAACAAAATGGTAAGTTTTTCAAAGGTTAATACCATTTTTCTAATCAAAGCAATAATAGAGATGAAGAGGCTATTTTCTTTTATATAGTGAACAAGAGAATTTTGATAGTTCTGCCCCATGGTTCCCTGAGACTCAGAAATTCAGCGAAGAAATGAGCAGTCTTTGAAACCATTGGTAAAGTAGAACCGCCTTTGGCAGAGATTGTGACTCAGTCTACTTATGTCTGCATTAGCACAGATCACAAGGATCTGCACAACATGGCCCTCTCCTCCTCACCAGCCTTGCTGCTTGCTTCTCAGGGTTTCTTGTCCTTTTCCATCAAAATGTCCTGACTCCCCTGCCTTTTCTTGTGCTCTTCCCTTGGACTGAATTAGTCTTTTTTTCCAAACCTCACCACCCCCCTATCCCTTCCCTGCCTGTGAAACTCCTTCCCCCTACTCATTTGAGAGGCAGGTCATCTGACTCAGGAGTCAATTAAGTTCAGGTAAACCTCCTACCTCTACTGCTTATTATTTGTGTAACTTGGGCCCAGTCTTTTACATAAAGAACTCACATTCTAGTGAAAGACAAAGAAATGGGTCAGCTCTGAAATGGTTCTTCAAAGATGCATAGGAGTTTGCCACTTGCAAACAAGTAAATGGCAATTCTAAGAAAAGGCAACAACACTGACAAGACATGGAGTTGTGGAAAGAATGGAAACGTTCACATAACCCACTGACCAGAACACAGGATCAGGGGAGGAAGAAGGGATTTAGAGATGAGATGGGAAAGTAGGCAAGAACCAGATAATGAGGGACCTTTTGTGATATACTAAGTTTTAAATATCTTTAAGAAATGAAAAGACTTTGAAGGGTTCTATTTTAAAGAGCCCCCGGGTACTACTCCTAGCTCTGTAATATTTAGAGGGAGGTTTTCTGCTTAAACATTCTCACTCCAATATGGCGCTGATTCTGCTGTTTTTCTTTGGGGGCAGCTGATGCATGTTCAGGTAACTGTTCATCTTGGTTTCCCTGGAACTGTCCTAATTCAACCTGAGGCCCTGCTTTAATTATTAATAGTGCTCCCCTTTTGTTCTCAAAAGTGTGCCAGATTGGCACTACATTTTACTCTCATCACCTCAAGAGTTTATATATAAAGAAATTCAAAAGTATTCCTTAAAAGGTTAATGGCATAATTTTGAAAATAAAGAAGTCAGAATCATTCTTACAAGAAGCTAAGAGATATCCAATCACCGAAGGTTATGCCTAGAAGGATGATTAGAGGGCAGAGAGAGAGAGGGATGGGTAGCACAGGGGGTTCAGGGTAACTGTGTAGTCAAACTCACAGTGCTCAAATGCTGGCCATATGCATGCTTCCTGTGTGTACTTGGCTTAAGTATTTAACCTCTCTGTGCTCTAGTTTCTCACCTGTAAAATGAGGAAGACATTAGTAGTGTTACCTTATACTTCCCTTGTGAGGGAATTAATATCTTTAAAATGCTTTGAAAAGCCTTACATGGAACAAGAAGATGATAAATGCCAGTATTTATTATCAGATTGGTAGTTGAATGTGGTTTTACCATGGATGAGATCCAATATATTATGGTACTGCTCATCCTCTCTGAGTAGCCCGCCCTGCACAGATCTGGGCTATCACTTCTTTTTTAAAAACTATCAGGACCCTTATTATTTATTTGCCTGAGGTTTTCAAGTCAGCAAATAAACAAAGACAAAGATTTCTTTAGGAATAAAACTTCATTAGGGAAAGTGGAAGAACAGCTCTTAATCACATTGCTAAACTTGTTTCTTGACACCCCTGTCTTCCCCACTAGGAGGTTTCAGTGAGCACAAGGACTGTTTTACCCAATTTCATATATTTGCACTTGACCTCATAATAAGTATGTATTTTTTGGAGAGATATTAAGATTATTCGCCAACCAAAACAACAGCTGTGCGGCCATGATTCAATGGCTTTTATGGTTCACGTTTCTTGAGCTTCCTCACACTGCGTTCGGTAGGTCTTGCCCTGTAGTGGCTGACATTCTTTTGTTGGGAGACATAGAACAGACAAAGTTAGCAGTCTGTATAGGAGACTTTCAGCACCCAACCTAGAGCAGAGTTAAGGTTAGATTTCAGTTTGGAGAAAGGTAAACAGCAGCAATGTACTTGGCAGATAGGGAGAGGTTATTTTTAAAGATGACATTAACTTTGCAACCCAAGGTTTTATTTTTTCCTTTAGAGGCAGTAGATTGAGTGGTTATAAAACCAAAATGCTGGGAACAGGCTCCTGGGCTCTCATCCCGGCACTGGCACTGCTTGGCTCTAAGCCCTGGAGAAGGTACTTGTCTCAGCCGGGGCCCCTAGAACCCAGAGCATAAGGCACATACATGGCTGTGCTATACAAGGGAGAGCAATCCCACTGAAACCTGAATAAAGGAAAAGGGAAGTGAGGCAGGGAAAGATGCCATATCCAAGGCAGTGTGGAAGAGGGCTGATCACAGCTCCTTGACACTGATTTCTCAGTCTTGCTAATCCTTTCAAAGCAACACTGTGAAACTACTCCCAGCAGGTAGGAAAGACCTTATCTGCAGATTATCTTCCATCGATCCAAGTCCACTCCTGTGGGAGTTAACTCCCCTGAGCCTCTAGTCCGCTTATGCAGTGTTGACCAGCACGTTTCACTTTACCCCTTAGAGGCGACAGGGTTCCCCAGATAGGAGCTGAGAGACAGGTAGCAGATGGAGGCAGGAACTGAGAGGCTGTGCTCATAGAACCAGGAAGGGCTGGAGAAGTTTCTGCAGGTCACTCCTTGGCCTCCAGGTCTGCAAACACAGCGTTTGTGACCTGGTTCTGCAATGCTGAGAGCAACGACGGCCATCGCCAGAGCAGTTCTGCTCACCCAGGGCTTGGATCTCCAGTGATGTGCTGGCTGAATCCAATGCATTGCCTGACCCCTCTGTACCTAAGCATCCTCATCTTTAAAATGGGAGTCACAGCTACTCCCCTACCTCACAGGCTATTGTGAGGGGTGGGTAAGTTACTATATGTAAGGGACTAAAGACAACACCTGGCACACAGAAAACATCACGAAGTGTTAGCTATCGGTATTATTAGAAAAGCCGTGTCAGTTCTTAAGTATATCCAATTCTGCCTTTCCCTGGCAGCCTGGCCTTATCTTTTTATGTTTCTGCTTAGGAATATATTCATAGGTGGAGCTATAAGGAATAAATTCTGTAGGAAATGATGTCTCAAGCACTCATGCCCTGTGCCTTGTGCCCTGTCATACCAGCTGATATGATGTTCAAGAAAGAGGCAGAGACAAAGCAAGTCCCACCAAAGAGCCACCAAACTCATCTCTGTTTTGGTCCCAAGGATGTTCTGGGAAAAGTGACCAAATCCCACATGTTCTTATTTGGGCAGCTATACTCGTTGGCCTGACTGGTCTTTCTCCAATGGAGTCACTGTTGTTCAGGAAAGTATCTACTGGAACTTCTAAGACAGCAGAGGTGCAGGTGCAGCAAGGGCTTACAGCAGAGCCCCCTTACTTGGAGGCTGTCTGGACAAATCTAGCTTTCAGGGCTGCTCTGTTTGAACTTCACAGTGTTAGTAAAAGTATTCCAATTTGAGCTTTCAGTAATGAGTCCCCAACAAGAGGCTAGCAAGGAGCTGCTGTCTGTCACAATCAGTAGAAGTGAAGATTTAAATGTGTCGAAACCAACATTTTAAACCATAGAATCCTTCATAAAAAGTCCTTACTTCCTACTTTTCTTTAAAAAGAAACCAGAAGTTGGATAACCCTGGGCCTGAAGTTCCACATGGCATTAATGAGCTGGAGCAGAATAGTGACTTTTCACTTCAGACAGATCATATTCATCATAGTCCTCATCACTCAATATTGCCTCACCTCGCCAGTGTTAACCTAAAAATAAAAAAGGCCTTTCAAAGTGAAAGACAAACAAGCATTTATTTGAGGCCAATAAGAATAACTATTCAAGAATCATTAATTCATGCAGAAGCCCAAGTAATGTTTCAATTGGGAGACAAAGGCAATGGGTATTTCTGAGAAAGGTGCAGATAACCTAACAAAGTGATGTTAACTTTAAGCAATGATTTTAATTTTCAGTCCAGGAATCATAATAACTTCTTTCTTGTTATCTCTGTAAACAGTGTTTGGGAAATAATGCTGCCTTAGGCCCGAAGTCTCTCAGTTTTAACATTCTGAGGTTTGAGGTATAAGACAGTTCCTCTGGCATAGCAGTTCTGACTCCATTTTTAAGTGGCTCCGTTTATTATATTTTGACACTGGTTTCACTCATCTATATTACTTTTTATTACAGACATTTCAGTTTTCCACCCTGGACCTAAAGTTTCCTGGGCTAGGCTGGCCATTTATCATGGAAACATAGGCTCTTGGCCTGAAAAGCTATTTTGAAGATGACTTGGTCAAATCCCTATGGCCCCCCCTCCACCTCTGAAACTTGCTCATTGAATATTCATTTGGTTCGGTTTCCTAAAAGTGCGATGGCCTTTTGATTTTGCTAACATCATCATACATTTTCTTTCTTTATAAAAAAAACAAGACATTGAGAATGGAATGAACGGAATAGGAAAATAAAGAAAGCTGACTCATGATTACATGGTTTTGACCTGCACTGGGAATTTTGGTATATAAGTGTGGCAGGCGCTACAGAAATGGCTCACTAAACTCCATGCAAATTGAAGAAAGTTTTACTTCAGTTTAGAAGCTAGAAATGTAAATTGCATGTTTCTCAGACTCCTGTAAACCTCTGGTTCCCAAGCCAAAGCCCCCAAGCCAAAACACAGCTTGAAGTCTGGGAGGTAGAAATGGGGGGGCGGGGTGGAGGGGGAGAACTGGTGCTGCTGCTCCCTCTGCAGTTTCTAGGGACAGCAGTAAGGTTGTTGAGTCAGTAAAGGCAGTGACCCAGAGTCTGTGTGTGTTGGTCCATGCTGTGCACAATGCATGGTGTTGCTGGTGTGATGGCAGCTGGAGGGGTGGGTCCTAAGCCAGCCGTGCTAGTGGCAGCTGCCCAGTCTAACAGTGGATTCGTCTAACTTTCAGTATGTGTGTTTTATAAAAGTGACTGCCTTTTTTTTATATCATAAGTACTGCAGGCATCATTTTAAATTCAACTTATGTTGAAATAATTTTTGTTACACGTACAGTTGTAATACAGAGAGATTCCATGCATACCTTTGTTTCGGTTTTAAGCATCTTCATTTTATTCAGATGTTCTGTGCTTTACTTGTACGTGTGTGTGTGTGTGTGTGTGTGTGTGTGTTTAGAACTATGCAATTTTATCCCATATGTAGCTTCATGTACCCATCACTACAATCAAGGTCAAGATACAGAACAGTTCCTGCTGCCTAAGGATTTCTCATATTGCCTTTTTATAACCATAACCACATCCACCTCCCACCTAATCTCCTATCCAGTCTCTAACCCCTTCAGTCACTAATCTGTTCTCCAGTTCCATATTATCACTCCAAGAACGCTTAATATGAATAGTATCATACAGTGTTTAATTTTGAGATGGTATTTTGCACTCAATATAAAGCTCTGCTAATTTATCTAAGTTGTGGTTGTGTATATCAGTAGTTCATTCCTTTTTTCCTGCTGCTGTGTATTAGTTCGTGGCATGAATGTTCAGATTTTGTTTAACCATTCATCCATTGAAGACATGGGGGTCATTTCCAGTGTTGATGATTATAAGCAAAGGTTCTGGGAACATTCATGTATAGATTTCTATGTGAATTTCAGTTTTCATTTCTCTGGGATAAAAGCCTCGGGGTGTAATGACGGGTTCATACAGCAATTGCATATTGAGTTTTATAAGTAACTGCCGATCTGTTTTCCAGAGTGGCTGTACCGTTTTACCTCCTGCCAGTTTCTCTGTACATTTGCCAGCATTTGGTATTAACATTTCAAAAATAATTTAGCCATTCTTCTGAGTGTACAGCAAGCATGTCAAACTCGCGGCCTGCAGGCCGCATGCGGCCCACAACAAATATTTTTACAGCCCAGCCAATATAACAATTTGTAAGGAACATTTTAATAAAAATTTCATAACTTAATTTTTACAATATCCTATTATATGTAATTATTAATAATGAACTACAATGTTTGCTAATGACTGATTACTATAAATGTGTTGCATTCATTTCCCTTACATGCCTTACGTGCAGGCACACTATTTCTCTTCACTAATACTAGCAGTGAATATTTTATCAGCCTATTGCCACATCATTAGTCTTGGACTGACTTGTTTGGTGTGCGCAATAGGAAATATTATGCTTTCAGAAAACAAGAAAAATAGGTTTATTTGTGTTACACTTATTAAGGTGTGCAGTTATTCAGTGTCTGCTAAGTTAATGTTCAAGAAAAAATATTAATTTTTATTAAAATGTCCTATTATTTTATGTTAATGATTACTCATTTATTTCAGCCCTTTGTGTTCAGCATGTCTCGATCGAAATAAACTGAAATTTCCATGAAAATTGAAGCTTTTATTTTTTAGCGGCCCCCATAAACTTAAACCTTGCTTCTCTGGCCTGTGTTAGCCTTTGAGTTTGAGATGCTTGGTGTACAGACCTTATTGTGAAGTAAGATTATTTGATTTTGTGTCAATTTATGTAGCAGCACATTACCATTTCAATGGTGTATAGAATGTTTTATGTCATTATGTTCAGAATTTATATCCCCTAGTATTGAGTTTCATTTCCATAGCATTTTTTACACATTTTATTACACTTAATTGTTACTAATTCATTGTTTGTAATTATCACCATTCCCTTTTCTTTATGAGGAAATGGAGAAAGTGGGAATAAATAAATTATGCAAAGTCACTTAGAAAAATAAAAATATGTTTATTGAACAACTAGTATATGCTAAGCACATTATACCATTTTCTTTGATTATGCCAATGCTTTTGCAAGTATGTACTATTATTCCTCTTTGAAAACAGTAGGAAAACTGGTCCTTCTAGACCAGGAGTCCTCAAACTATGGCCCACGGGCCACATGCAAATACAAATATTGTATTTGTTCCCATTTTGTTTTTTTACTTCAAAATAAGATATGTGCAGTGTGCATAGGAATTTGTTCATAGTTTTTTTTAAACTATAGTCCGGCCCTCCAATGGTCTGAGGGACAGTGAACTGGCCCCCTGTTTAAAAAGTTTGAGGACCCCTGTTCTAGATGTACTATGTGACTGAGCTAAAATTGTCATACATTTTCATTGTCAGAAAAATACAGACAGGGAGACAGATATAGAGAAAATAAATCCACATATTAGCTATAAGCTATAGATAATGTTGTTAATATCTTAACTAATAAAAGAGAAACATGCAAATTGACTATACCTCCGCGACACCCACAAGCCAATCAGGAGCGAGTATGCAAATAAACCCAACCAAGTTGGTGCTGGCCACGGAGCTGGAGCAAACAGGAGGCTTGGGTTGCCCCTGGTAATGGAGGAAGCCAAGCTTCCCGCGTGCCTGGCTGGCTGTGGGCTCCACTCAAGGCTACAAAGTTTCAATTATAGAAGATAAATAAATCACAGATACCTGCTTCCAGCCGGCTTTGGCCTCTGCTCAAAGCGGCCCTCAGCCCCTCACCGAGGCACCCCAGAAGGGACCCCCACCCTGAAAGGTGTGTGGCTAGCATGCAAATAGCCATCAGCCCCTCACCCAGGCTGGCTAGGCACCCCAGCAGCAACCCACACCCTGAAGAGGATGTGGCCAGCCTGCAAACAGCCCTCAGGCCCTCACAAAGGCTGGCCAGGCACCCCTGCAGGATCCTCCCACCCTGAAGGGGGTGTGGCCAGACTGAACACGGCCCTTAGACCTTCACCCAGGCTGGCCATGCCCCCAAGCGGGGATCCTCACCCCATGGGGGTGTGGCTGGCCTGAAAACCACCACAGGACCCTTTCCAAGCTGCCCGACACCCCAAGGGAACCCCCACCCTGATCCAGGGCACCCCTCGAAGCAGGGAGAGTGGTTAGGGGCAATCAGGCAGGCAGGCAGGCAGGTGAGTGGTTAGGAGCCAGCAGTCCCAGATTGCAAGAGGGATGTCCGACTGCCGGTTTAGGCCCGATCTCTGTAAACCAGCAGTAGGACATCCTTTGAGGGGTCCCAGATTGGAGAGGGTACAGGCTGGGCTGAGGAACACCCCTACCCCAGTGGATGAATTTCATGCACCAGGCCACTAGTATTATACATAATATATATCTGTATATAATGTCTTTAATAAGGTAAGCCCACTACACATTTTTATATTTATATATTAGTGGGCCAGTGCATGAAATCTGTGCACATTAAAAGGGAATTTATTAGAGAAATATTTTAATATTGCTATTTGCCCTTTCTCTATAATAGACATGTCAGAGATGAAAGAAAATTAGTCAAATGTATATGAAAATCTCCCTCCTGTCAGAGTCTGAGGTGCACCACAGGACCTAAAGTCAAGTCCCCACCCACCATTCGCACGCACTTTGAAAACACAGGAGACCCAGAACTGACTGGCCCCACCCCATTGGGTGAGACCCAGACCCAACCAAGCCCCTCCGGGCGGGGGTCTCAGCCTCAGGTCCCCTGGCCTGGTGCTGGGGAAGGGGGCCCTGGCCTGAGGTCCCCCGTCAAGCCCCTCCAGGCGAGGGGCATGGCCTGAGGTCCCTGTCAAGCCCCTCCAGGCAGGGGGCATAGCCTGAGGTCTCCCAGCCCAGGGCCGGGTTGGGGGGCATGACCTGAGGTCCCCATCAAGCCCCAAGGGCCGGAGCGTGGCCTGAGGTCCCCTGTCAAGCCCTGTGGGGTAGGGGGCATGACCTGAGGTCCCTCGCCTCAGCCAGGTGCCATGCAGCCTCAGGTCCCTGCTGTTCGATCTTGTCATTACGGTGTCCCAGCTAATTTGCATATTCCTCTATTATATAGATAGATACTAGAGCCCTGGTGCATTAAATTCATGCATGGGGGGGTGTCCCTCAGCGTGGCCTGCACCCTCTAATAATCTGGGACCCCTCAGGTAGGGTCCCTAGCCTGGCTGGTGATCAGGGCCTATCGGGGCCTTCCAGCTGCCGGCCGGGGCCTTCTTTCGTTCCGCCCCGCCCCCTGGTGGTCAGTTCACGTCATAGCGAGCAGTTGATCTCCTGGTTGGTTGAATTCTGACAATTTGCATATTAGTCTTTTATTATATAAGATGTGGCTTCACTCACAGACCAGCTACAGGAAGAGAAGTTAATGACCAAAGAATGCAAGTACTTCTGTTGGGGACAGGTATAGGGTGTGATCACTTGGCTGTCCTGGGCCTCCTTCAGAGGGGCAATTTCTGGCTGGCCCTGCACACCCACTACAGCGTCACTGGCTGGTTGCCTGGGCCTCCCTCTGTGAGGTGATTGATCACAAAGACCCCAGATTGATCACCCCACAGAGGGAGGCCCTGCCCACTTGCCACAATGCCGCCAGCTGGGTGGCCTGGGCCTCCCTCTTTGAGGCAATCATGGGATCATGGCAGGGCCCCTCCCCCAACCTATCGCATTGCACTCATCTTGGCTGGCCTGGAGCCAGCACGTGTCATAGCGTGGTCATCTGGAAGGTTATCCCAATGATTGTTCTGCTGTTCAGTCATTTGGTCAATTTGTATATTACCCTTTTATTATTATAGATATTTATGCCAGGTACCATAGAATGGCTCACTAGCTCCATTTGAACTCCATACCCAAGACCTTTTCTGCTATGCTGTATTGCTCGGCTGGCAAATGAAAGAGCTAAGACTAGAACCTCAGTATCTGATGCCATGCCTGGGATGCTCACCACCACAGCATTATTATCTCTCTTTTTAACTTGAGAAGATAAAAAAAAAAAAAACAACAACACCAAAGTGAAAATCTCAGGGGATATTCTAGTATTTTATTCCAATTGAGTGAAGTGTTTTCTTTTATTTTTTAGGATGCTTTTATATATATATATATATATATATTTATTTATTTATTTATTTATTTATTATTTTAAGTCTTTATTCTTCAGATTATTACAGATATTCCTCTTTTTTCCCCTCATAGCTCCCCTCCACCCCGTTCACACACCACTCTGGGCCTTCCCCCACCCTATTGACCTCATCCATAGGTGTAAGTTCTTTGTCCAATCTCTTCCCACACCCTCCACAATCCCTTCCCCCAGAGAATTGTCAGTCTGCTCCCTTTCCATGCCCCTGATTCTATTATATTCACCAGTCTGTTCTGTTCATCAGGTTTTTTATTCATTTTATATTTAGGTTCACTTGTTGATAGATAGGTATTTGTTGTCACTTTGTTGTTCATAAGTTTTTATCTTTACCTGTTTCTTCTTCTTCCTCTTCTTAGAGAATACCCTTCAACATTTCATATAATACTGGTTTGGTGGTGATGAACTTCTTTAGCTTTTTCTTGTCTATGAAGCTCTTTATCTGACCTTTAATTCTAAACGATAGGTTTGCTGGGTAGAGTAATCTTGGTTGTAGGTTCTTGCTATTCATCACTTTGTATATTTCTTGCCACTTCCTTCTGGCCTGCATAGTTTCTGTTGAGAAATCAGCTGACAGTGGTATGGATACTCCCTTGTAGGAGTATCCTTGCTGCTTTTAAGATTCTCTCTCTCTTTTGTCCTTGGCATTTTAATTATGATGTGTCTTGGTGTGTCCTCTTTGGATTCCTCTTGTTTGGGGTTATCTGTTTCCTGGACTTGTAAGTCTATTTCTTTCACCAGGTAGGGGAAATTTTCTGTCTGTCATTCTTCAAATGGGTTTTCAATATCTTGCTCTGTCTCTTCTTCTGGCATCCCCATAATTCGGATGTTGGTACACTTGAAATTGTCCCAGAGGCTCTTTATACTATCTTCATATTTTTGGATTGTTTTTTCTTTTTGCTTTTCCAGTTGGGTGTTTTTTGCTTCTTCGTATTTCAAATCTTTGACTTGATTCTTGGGATCCTCTCTGCATTTTGGCTGCTTCCCTGTGTTTGTTTCTATGTACTGGGTAGCTGCTAAGTCTCCTTGAGTTGATAGAGTGGCCTTGTGTGGTAGGTGTCCTATAGAGTACAGTGGCTCAGCCTCCCCAGTCACCTGAGGTGGATGCCTTGGTGCACCCATTTGTGGGCTGTTTGCATAGTCTTGTTGTAGTTAGCACTTGATTGCTGTTGGTATCACTGGGAGGAATTGACCTCCAGGCCAACTGGCTGTGATGACCAGCTGTGTCTACTCTGGGATATCTGTTGCACAGGAGACGCCTTTATGGGGCAGGACTTGCTTCAGTGAGGCTTTGGTGCTCACTGAGTCTGCCCCTTGCATGTGTCTCTTATGGGTGTGAAGAGTTGTAATCCGGTATTATCTCACTCTGACCACTGGGTACACTGGTTCTTGGATCTCTCAGGAGGTGCAAGGTCAGCCACTGTCTGAGGCCGCCCAGCAGGAGCTACAGAGACATCTTCAGATTCCTCCTCTTTGTATGGGGTTTGGAAGTTCCTAGATGAGGCCCAGCTGTGAAGCAAGGCAGGCTGCTGTTGCCAGGTCTTGGGCCTTCTTTTGGAAGCTCTGGGGCTCTCTGACCCAGCTACAGTTTGACAGGTTTTAGGTGAAGAAAGGATAGGCTGTTCATATGCAAAAGCCTCTGCACACAGCTTGGATGAGGTTGTAAATTGGGTGGGGTGGGGTCTCTGGGAATCACCAGGGCAGAGCAACCAGCAATGGCTGCCAGTCAGCCCTGCCCTGGAGAAGTCCCCAGGTCTCTGCATCCCGCGCGCCCGTGTAGGAACAATGATCGCTGCAAGCACCTCTGAGAGAAAGTCACCCTTGCATTCCTGTCCCGATGCCAGACAGTCCAGTTTCTCCCTGTATGAGTCTGGGTCCCCCAGAGTCTCACCCGGAACTGGAGTTCAGAGCAAGCGGGAGATTGTATCTCCCTCCCAATCAAAAGAGCAACACATCCAGGTGCCAGCACTTTCCAAGCCTCCGCACCTCTTACCAGTCTCAATGCACTTTCTTCACCTCTCTACTTGTGGTACTTCCACTCAGCCAGCTTTCCTGTGGTTCTGGGTGGTAGTAGTTCTGCCTTTTAGTTGAAATTCTGATGTGGTTGTGAGAGGCAGCAACTATAGGTGTTTACCTTTGCCGCCATATTGGTTCTCTGAGTGAAGTGTTTTCACTTGAAAGTTCCATTTTTTACATCTCTCTTCCTGCCTCAAATTCTGAGATACTATCTTGGGCACACCCTATCTCCTAGTTCAAGGCTTTACAATAGGATTAGTGTACATCCCAGGGAGCCTTTGTTTGACTGTACCTTATCACTTCACACAGTCTTGGACTCTGGGAGTGAACTAGTGGGACAAGAAGACTGAACTGGGAACAGCGGGCTTTAGGTTCAAGAATTAATCAGGCTTGGGCAAATCACATGACCACATTCTTAAAATGCAACAGTCGGACCAGAGCATCCTCCAGGTCCCTTCCAAATTTGCCTTTGGCTTTAGTTTGTGTTTTGATTGTATCCCTTGCTCTACTTTTTAGCCTTCAATAAACAAGGATGAGTTTGAAAGCATCAGCATCCAGGTATTTTCAAGGCTTCCAGATGCCTTGGCCCTTCTCAGAGATGAGATGTCCAGAGAAATAAAATCTAGCATTGCATATATAAGACAATCTGATTATTTCCTATGGAATATGATTTCAAACAAAGACACCTATAAGCAAGTGCATTCTCAGGTCAAGATTTAAAATAAACAAAGACAAAGCAGTATAATAGCAAACCGGTATTTCAGTTCTAATTATGAGCCATGACTCTCCTGAGATCGTTAGCACCGTACTGGTTAGGAAAATTAATTTGCTGCTTATTCACATCAGTCACTTACTTGTCCATGACACATGACCTGGGTGGGAAAGCAGGCAGGGAGGCTGTAAATAAGTCTCTAAAATGGAGTACTATTTGTTCCCCATAATCCTTCCTGGTTTTCTTATTCTCTCTGTCCTTCACCAAGGGACAGAGACAGGAGTTCAGGGGAGCATTTAATTACCAGCCTCGTGTATGTCATGCCACTACAATGATTCTATATAATAAAGAGCTAATATGCTAATTAGACTGAACTGCAGAATGACCGTCTGGACGACCTTCCGGGTGAAGCTGGAGCTTCGAGGGCCGGCTGAAGCTGCGAGGGGCTGCAAAGGCTGGCCAAGGCTGCAAAGGGCTGCAAAGGCCGACCCCATTGCACGAATTTCATGCATTGGGCCTCTAATTCATAAATAATTGTGAAAGCTACAACTTGTTTTGCCAACATGGGACTTTCCAGAGTCAATTCTTATCCAATCATTGTCATATCTCTTAATTAGGGGGCCGGCATCTGCTGAATGATAAGCCTTAATTGGAAGCACATGGTGAAACATTAAACCAAGCCTTAGCTGGCCTTCG
Source organism: Myotis davidii (assembly GCF_000327345.1). Taxonomy (NCBI): domain Eukaryota; kingdom Metazoa; phylum Chordata; class Mammalia; order Chiroptera; family Vespertilionidae; genus Myotis; species Myotis davidii. Next base: position 3,197,696 of record NW_006292095.1, on the reverse strand, counting down.
CTTCTTATAATACTGTTCAAGCCAAGAGGGACTTGGAGATCATTCTGTGTAACACATTCATCTCAGAGACAAGTAAATGAAGGTTCAGAGACTGACAGCTGGTTAGCAGGAAAGCCAGGCTGGATGGAGCTCAGGGTTCTCAGCTGCACTATTTCTCTGAATCTCACTGCATTTGATCCTGGGGCAGCTGCTAACCCCGGGCTGCTGTAATGGAACAGTCTGTTTCAGTTTCGTCTTGTTTTTGGCAGAGTGATGGTGGTGCTTTGGGGCAGTAAATGGGGGTGGGGGGCCGTTGGGGAGATCTACCTATTAACTCCTCCTCCACTCCTAAGGCATCAGGTCCTAATTATTTGCAAATGGCAACATAGTAAAACTGCAGGTGTGTCTCCATATCTCTGGCCCAGCTGTGATTTCCAAAGTTCCAAAGAAAATATTTTAAAAATATGGATCGAAATAATGATTCTACCACCTGGGACCCCTTCTATTTAGTGTGCAAAGTCAAGATAACTATCAGAAAAAAAAATACACTAGAATGATATCATGGGTTGCCTACTAGGAAGAAAATTTGGCCAGACACAGCACCTCAAGTGGTTTAGAATCTTGTTAAGACTGTTGCTTCTAACATATGGGACAAAATTAAAACAATTTACGACAGGCTAGGGTTGGGTGGTATAATAAAACAGAGTAAAACACTGGAAATGCACAGGAGTGAGAAATATAACTGTGTTGCTCACGGTTTTATTTCTAGGACCCAGCATCGCTCCTGGCATGTGGTAAGCCCTTATTAAATACAATATTCCATCTAATCTAAGATAGCATTACTGTAAAAAAATACCATTATATTTCGTACCCTTAAGAAAAATTACAGTATCGATTGAACATGTCTTACCAATGTCAGAGATATTAACATTAAAAAAAAACATATCTTAAAATCAACAAGATGCAGTCTTGGTAAAAGAATAAATGAATGTCACCCAAGTTAGAATTCTGGGGCAGTAGCTCACTGCACATGTGACCATGAACAAATCACTTAAAGTTTCATTACCTTCAAATTAGAAAAAACAAACAAACAAACTACCACCACAATGTTTTTCATAATGATTAAAATGCTACATAACTTGTGATAAACATTTTGTAAGCTCAAATTTTTAACAAATATTTTAATAATCTAAGTTCCAAAATTTACTCATATGCAATAGTTGCAACAGCTTGATAGAAAAGGATTTATGTGAACAAAATATCATAAAAGTCTTATTGGAAATTGCAGGATGGGCTTTGTGTCTTAAATAATGGAGACAATTTGGACCAGTAGAAGTAGATGTAATTAAGCTACAGATCTCAAGATGAGATCCTTCTGGATTATCTGGGTAGACCCTAATCCAAAGGCAAGTGTGCATTCCTTTTAATTGTCAATAGGTACAACTCTTTGGTGAAAGCCAAAGGCCAACAAATCGCTTCTAACCCTGCAGAAGTAGGCAACTCTGGAGCAGACATAAACATTCCACTTCAGTGCTGACCTTCTTGGGTGAGTTCTGTGTCACTGATGTTGATAATCCCAGTTAGCTGAAGTTCCAAACAAAACAATGCAGGAGGTAGTGTGGCTTACAACATTAAATGACTCTTTTTAATTACATATGCTTTAAATCATTAATATGTGTCCCAAGAAGTTGTCTGCTCTTGAAAATAATGAATGCAAACTGGAGAACAAAGAATTATGGGAAAATAGAAAACATTTTACAATTTTTTTTTGTGTGTGTGTGTTTCTGTGCATATTCATTCTATTTTAGCAAATTAGTAAACAGAAAAGTGTCCTTTAACATCTTGTATAAAAATATGTCAAGATATGTATAACAGAGATCTCTTTGTATCCTCTACTAAATAAACAGTGAAAAATAAGTAAGAAATATTATTTTTAAGGAATTTCTTGTCTAGGGTACCTGTGAGTGTTTATCTAGTCCTGAGGAGAATTGAACCTTAGTCTTCTAATGTGACTGTTTGGAGAAACGTTTCTTCTGCTCACTGTACACAGGAGAAAGTTTGAATAAACATCCAAAATATAGATTTTGCCCAAGCCACTTTCCCTTTTCTAGCAATTATCCTTTCTGGAAGCACATAGTCCAAGGGCAATTCAGGAAAAACTGGCACTAGTATTTATTGCATATACATTGAATTCATAATGTGATGCCGCCCCCTTTTATTCACCTGACATTTGAGATGAGGGGTGCAATGCAGTGATCTCTGCCATGGAGTTCCCCCTAGAAGAATCATGGGAGATTTACATTCACAAACCCTTTGTTCCCGAGGAACAATCCAGAGAAGATTTGGCCATTCAATTGGCCAGTGATGTTCTCTAGAGTTGCCAGTTCCTATTTCCTCTGCCATGGCTTTTGTCCTGTTTTTCCTGTTTTCTTGGCTGTATGACTAGCATGTCCATCTCTAGCATGGTCCTTGGAAGGCACCCCTCTGCCATCATTCTGACCATCTGCCATTTCCAGTCCTGTGAGACCTTGCTTACCTCCTCCTGGGCCTCATCTCTCTCTCCTTTTCCATCACAACCATGTTGCACAAAACAGTGGTGAGAGAAGACTATCTCCCCATTTCATTACGCTGGAGGCATGTTAGTTTCCTAGGGCTGCTGTAGCAAATTACCATAAACTGAAATTGATTCTGTCATATTCTTGAAAGTAAGAAGTTCAAAATCAAGGTATTGGTAAGAGCTGTGCTCCTTCTGGAGGCTCTAGGATAATCCTTTCTTACCTTTTCCAGCTTCTGGTGGTGCCAGGAGTTCTTGACCTGTGGCTGCATGACTAATTTCTGCCTTCACCTTCACGTGGCCTTCCCCTGTACCTTTCCTCTATGTGTTTCTCTTATAAAGTCACTTGCCTTTCGATTAGGGTCTACCTAGATAATCCAGGAGGATCTCATCTTGAGATCTGTAGCTTAATTACATCTGCAAAAACCCTTTTCCTAAATAAGGTCACCCTGATAGGTTCTGGGGAGTAGGACATGGACATGTCTTTGAGGGGTTGGGGCATGATTCAACCTATTACAAGGCATAGAAAGAGTTTTTGTTTGTTTGTTTGTTTGTTTTTTGGTGTGTTTTTTTAGTTAATATCTACATTACCATTGTAGTAACTCTAATTTGGCTCACTTTTTAGTTTCTCACATCTTCCAACCAAGAATATTCAATTAAGGTATAACAAGTGTTGAATTACAAGTTGATAACAACTTGTAATACAAGCAAAAGCAAATTGTGCCTTACTTAAAAATATTTTTCTCAACTTGACCTCTTTTCAGAAAGGTGCTGTATTAGGTAGGACAGAATGCTTTATCCAATATCGTTTGATATGTGACCATGATCTGGGGGTCACGGAATGTGTACTGCATTGAGCATGCATATAATATACCTGCTGGCCCTCCCAACTGAGGATGAGAAAGAAATTCCACAGCTATTACCAAATCCAGTGTCTGTAGCTGTGTCTAAAGAGGCCTGCGGGAACCATCTGTACTTTTGATCTTGGCTATCTTGAGGCTAACTGAAAAAGCTCTCTGCTATCTTCATTATTGTCCAAAATATAAGCTCCTCAGATAATTTAAAAAGTTTTCTTTACACTTATCCCAAAAATTTAGCACACTTTCTCTTTCTTAATCCAACTTCCTGCTGCTCCCCTGCCTCTAAGATCTGGAAGGCACATTGCAAGATAAGGAGGCTAACCTTTATCCTTAATTCTGTTCCCACACTTCTGGTTAATAGTCCCTAAATTTGTTGATCACCAGAAATTCTAAATATTACTTAAAAATGCATGCTGATTTCTTATTCTAGCCCTTTTGAATTAGAATATGCTGAGGCCACAGGACCTCTGCCTTTAAAAATTCTTTATAATCCATTAGTGAATTTGACTATTATTTATGGGCCATAATCAACATCCCTTGGGGAGTATAAATACAACCAATGGGAAATAAAAACAAAATATTTAGAATGCCTAGACTTGGACTTGGCAGGAGAACTCCAATAATGTGAAATCTAAATTTAAACTTCAAATCTTTTTAATGAAAAGAAATGTCAAGTCATATTTGTTTCAGATTCCTAGAAAAGGATTGCTCTGGGGAGAGATTTCTACCATACTCACTATTAACTTTTCATTTAAAGATCATTTTATATTTTTCATAGACACTTCACATTAGGTGGTTCCACAAGGGACTATTTGCAGACAATATATATATATTTTTTCCATAAAAGTGAGAACAACAAAAGAAAGGCTCAGGAATCAACAACTTATTTGGAAGCAAGCATTCAATCTCATTTTCTCACCTTAAACATTTTATGTTTACCTTCTTCTACCCATTAAGAATTGATGTTAGTCCACCTGTGTGGCTCAATGGTTGAACATCCACCTATGAATGAGGTCACGGTTTGATTTCTGGTCAAGGCTCATGCCTGTCTTGCAGGCTCAGTTCCCAATAAGGGGCTTGCAGGAGGCAGCCAATCGATAATTCTCTCTCATCATTAATGTTTCTATCTCCTTCTTTCTTCCTCTCTCTCAAATCATTTTTTATTTTATTTTTAAAGATGTTTTAAGAATTGATGTTAAAACAAGTTGTCCCAAGTTTCCAACATTGTCTTAAGTCTGAAGTCATTCTTGCCACATCTTGGATCTGGGGATCTGCTACATTCTGATTCACACTTTGCTCAGCATTACACTATTTATTCAGAAGATTATTTCCTCCATTGATTTTAAAATTTTGCAGAAGAGAAGATTTCTCTCTCTCTCTCTCTCTCTCTCTCTCTCTCTCTCTTCCCCTCATCCCTTCTCTCTCTCTTTCCTTCTACCTTTTTAAATCCATGTCCTCCCTTCTTTTTCTTTCTTATTGTTGTTTAAGTTTCAAATTATGTTTTTCTTATATTGCCTTAAAGCTGAAATACAAACTTATTTCACTTTCTGAAAGAAGGGCATATGGATTAATTTACCACTTGCTCAAGACTGAATCTTGCATAATAAAAATGAGAAGTAGATAATGTGAATCTGCAGGAAATATTTTATAATTCAACTGTTCTTCTAAAAGTCAAAACTTACTAGCAGTGAAAACTACCAAAAGACAATATTTTGGTTGTCAGCTGAGAATCCATTTCCTCCTTGTTTTAAATCTCCCTCGAACTACTGGACATGAAATTCAGAGGTGTCTATTTCCATTGAACATCTCTTACTGAAGACTGTTGACTTTCAGAATTGATTCAGTTCCTGCCTGCTCCGTGAATTGTTATGACCAAAGCAGCCCACAGTGACCACTGAGTTTTTACCCTGGGTTCCTTGTTACTTCTCTGATTGTTCATGTTTCCAAAGTTTTCATGAGCTCCTAGAAGACAAGGAATATGTCTCAGCAGAGATAACTACAGTGCAGTAAAAGAACTCTGGATCTGGAGTCCAAAGCCTTGATAAGAAAGCAGGAAATTTATTATGAAAGTTGCTTCCCATGGTTTCCAAGATTTTATTACTTTTTAAAAAATTTTCTGTACCAATCAGACGCAAAACAAAACAAAACACCACACACAGAGAAAATAAGAGTTTACAGAAGGTTTTGAGCAGGGAAATGAGCCAATAAATATTTAAATGGAGTTTAGAGACCATCCTTGTCAGCTGGTTCTATCATTATGAGCTACATAAATCTTTAATACATGTTCTTTTTCAAAATATATACTTTTATTGATTTCAGAGAGGAATAGAGAGGGAGAGAGAGATAGAAATGTCATTGATGAAAGAGAATCATTGATTGGCTGCCTCCTGCACACACCCTACTAGGGACTGAGCCTGAAACCCGGGCATGTGCCCTGACCAGGAATTGAATCGCGACCTCCTAGTTCATAGGTTGATGCTCAACCTCTGAGCCATGCAGGCTGGGCTAACCCATGTTCTTTTATATTTGCATTAGAGACATGATTTTAACTTTTTGAAAATTATATTTGGCAATTTTGGAAGTCATACTGAGGTATCCAGTTGGCTTACATTCTGTAGCTAATGAAACTTGGTTGCCTGAGAGGTGCCCCTCCTGGATTATTTAGGCCTAAACATGTCTCAACTTCTAAGATGAATCCTCAGAGGCAATGAGAGTTTGTTTTTGTTGCCTTTCTTCCTTTCTTTCTTCCTTCCTTCCTTCCTTCCTTCCTTCCTTCCTTCCTTCCTTCCTTCCTTCCTTCCTTTCTTTCTTTCTTTCTTTCTTTCTTTCTTTCTTTCTTTCTTTCTTTCATTCTTTCTTTCTTTCTTTTTCTTTGTCTTTCTTTCTGTCTTTCTTTCTTTTTCTCCTAAATTCTGTGTTTGTCTTTGCTTCTGGTTCTTGGCAGTGTTGGGCTCCTGTTCTGATTTGCTTATTGTTGCACTGGTGGCAATAATAACTGGTGAGTGGGTTGGTTTTTATGGTCTGACCATTAGGTAAACTCTGTCAAGATAGACACAGGGTTCTAGTGACACAGAGAATTTTGTTTCTTCAATTGATTTTTGTTGTCGTATAGTGTTTGCTTCTTAGCTTCTTATGTTTATGTATTATGGAGTGGCTATATCCCTGAGTAATATTAACAAAAGTATTCCTTTTTGATACTTTAGAAAGGTAAAAAAAAAAGTGTGAAATAGTTATTTTTAGCTGCAGAGTCGTGTTATGTATGTAAAGAGCATTACAGTTCTGTTAAAATGCTTGCATATGATGGTTGTCACCTACCTCCAGTTCTGTCTATAAAATAGATGTTTCATACTTTTCTAAAAATTATAATTAGCATACATGAATGAAAGTCTATTAGAAGAAATAATAGCATAGAGGTACAACTTAACATGCAAGGTCATTAGATGTGTTTTTGTTTTCTTAGGTGAAAATAGAGGATAGCTTTGTTTAAAATTAAGTGACTGTTTTTTTTTAAATGTGAAAGAGGATAGTGAAGAACAAAATCTGAATTCCTTTTGCAGAGGGTATTTTATTTTCCTTGAATTTTTTGTAAATAAGAAGTCCTAAAAGAAGCAATAAAATGTGTTAACATTTTGCCAAAGGTGGTTTACTTTCGATACACTTATTCAAAGAGTTTTTAAAAGAGCTACGAATTCTTTAGTATCAAATAGCATATTGATGCAAAACTACAACTGGGTTTTCTCTCTGTTAAAATGACAAATCTGTCTTGGAATATTGGTTTGTTCTTTTTCACTTTCTATGATACCTGGTGAGAAAACTGAGTTAGTACCTGTTGAAAGAGAGGCTTAAAGCAGAGGTTGGCAAACTATGGCCTATGAGCTAAGTCCAGCTGATCAACATCTCTGTAAATAAGGTGTTATTAGTACAGAAGCACACACATTTGTTTGCATATTGATTATGGTGCTTTCGTACTATAACAACAGAATCCAATAGTTGCAATAGTGACTTCATGATTCTCAAAGTCTAATATATTTACAATCTGGCCCATTATAGAAAGTTTCCTGACCCCTGGTTTAAACCTTCCAATCATTCTAGGTAGTAAAACAGTTACTTCCTGGATGGCCAGGAATGTTATGGAAGAGATCCTATATAATAAGGCGATAATATGCAAATTGACCCTCACTCCGTCATGCTGTCACAAGATGGCTGTGCCCACAGCAGAGGTGGGCTTCTCATAATGAGCCATAATGAGCGATTAGCAGGGACCTGAGGCTATGTGGCACTAGGACGGGGCGAGGGGACCTGAGGCTGTGTCCTCCACCCCAGTGCTGGGCCCGGGACCTCAGGCCACACCCCCTGCCTGGCAGGGCTGGACGGGGAACCTCAGGCTGTGCCCTCCACCCAGCAGGGCTTGAAGGAGGACCTCAGGCTGCACACCCAGCCCTGGGCTAGGGTACCTGAGGCCATGCCACCCTCCCTGGCACTGGGCTTGGGGACCTGAGGCTGCACCCCCCGCCCAGCATAACTTGATGGGAGACCTGAGGCTGTACTCCCCACCCAGTGGGGCTTGACTGGGGTGGGACTGGCTGGGTCTGGATCTTTCCCAATGGGGGTGGGGCTGGCCAGGTCTGGGTCTCGTGAAATTTTGAGGTGCATGCCGGTGGACAGGGACTTGACACTGGATCCCACAGCATCCCCCAGACTCTGACAGGAGAAAGATTTTCATATGCATTTTACTAATTTTCTTTCATCTCTGACACTTCTATTATAGAGAAAAGGAAAATAGCAATATTAAAATATTTCCTCTAATTAATTCCTTTTTAATGTACACGAATTTTGTGCACCAGGCCACTAGTAAATATAAACCCATATTTATAGACATTGCAGGCAAAACAGGTAGAGGTGAATATCTTGGGTTTGATCCCTTGGCCTCAAATTAGAAGAGAAAATAAGAGTAGTGAAAAAACATCTATAAAACAGTAGAAAATATTCCATTTTTCAGGACCAAACTTAATGTTCTGGCCTTACAATTGCTTAACAGCATAGGACTCTAGATTTGCTGACATTATTAAAAGGTGGCTTGAAAGTGTAAATGAACACTTTTACTACAACAGTGTAAATGAATTAGGCTCAAATACAATGAGGTCAGCTATTTTGTGATTAAGAATAATCTTTAGAGATTATGATCAAAGGGGAAACTTAAGAAAAATATCCAAACCATAAAAATATACCAAGGAGATTACTGAATTTTGTTTCAGTGTATTTCTGCCTGTTTCTGGCAGGCTTGCCTGTGGATTACCTGGCTCTCCACATCAGCGGTCTGCAAACTATGACTACAGGTCAAACAATGTAGTTACATTTTTTTTGTAAATAAATAAAATTTACAGAAGAGTCATGCTCATTTTTTTCTATGGCTACTTTCATGAGGAGAGATGAGCAGTACACCAGAGATCATATGTCTTACAAAGACCAAAATATTTACTATCTGGTTCTTTACAGAAAAAATTGTGCCAACTTCTCCTCTTGGAATTTTTTTCTTTGTTTGAATTGTTATTTACAATTGACTAGGGTAGTTTTCAACTCTGTACATATAGATAATAACTTATAAAAAACTTAGAGCGTTGCAAATGATTCTTGTCTAATAGGAATGTAAATACAAGTTGTTTGGTAGAGACGCAAAAGATTTCTGTATTACATGAAAGATAATTCTGCAAATTGGAGTTTTATTGCACTGTAGGAAATTAGTTTTGTAAAGAAGTCAGCCATCTCATCCAAGCATCAGCCACTACAAATTCCTCACTCTCTCCAGTTCTCTGTGAAGAGCCTTGCCATTTTGTTGGTTGGTTTTTCTCGTTAATTATTTGATAATGCTGTCAGGTGCTCACTTCAAAATAGAAGATGGTTAATATGTAATATATTTTTTGTTTTCAGAGGAAACATTGATCAAATCTTTATGATGTAGTTATGATATCAACATTATTATTGATCATAAAATAGGTAAGCTGAAACCACACAAGAGAAAGAATTTCACAGTCATCAATATTGGTAATCAGTAAAGTCTGATAATATCACGTTTTGGGTAATTGATGGAAAATGATGCTTATTCATTGTGTATGTACATTCGTAATACCACCACTCTAAAGAACAAGTTGTACTTATTAGTAAATAGGAAACTGCAGATGAACAATGGCAGATTCTTCTTTCAGGTATAAACCCTAAAAAACCTGTGCCAATGTGCACCAGGACACACGTGCAAGAATGCTCGTATCAGAACTGTTTGTGGTATCAAGCAAACAAATCTAGATAGAAAATGTCTACCAATATCAGGAAAAAATATAGTATATGAATATAACATAAAAAAATAAATGCATTACTAGTATAGCTGCATGCATCAGTATGAAAGAATCCCACAATACAGGCTTGAGTTTAAAAAGAAAGTCAAGAAAGAATACATACACTCTGTTGTATTTATATAAATTTTAAGATCATCCAAAACTACAATAAATTATTTAGAGATATTAACATATAATAAAAGTATAAGAAAGCAAGGTTATCTAATATGAAATTCAAAATACTGGCTACTTCTGAAGGAGTAGAAAAGGTTTAGAATCTAGGAGAGACTACAGAGAGCTGTAAACAATCATGTTTTCTTTCTTAAACTTGATGGCAAATAATTGAGAATTTGAATGATCATTATTATTTAAATCTCACAAATTTCCTTTTAATATCCTCAATATTTGATAAAACTAAACTTTAAAAAACAGTCTTCAGGACAACTAAGATGGACTATAAAAATAAGGAATTTGAGGTGGGAAAAAATTCATGTATCAGCCAAGATTCATTAGGTTGCAAATAAACAATAGTAAAGAAAGAAAAAAAAAGAAAGTTTGAACAAAAAGGGGAATGTATTGGCTTAAACAAAATGTCTAGGGTCACAGCCATAGTTTATTGAGGAGGGCAGGGATGGGCAGTGGGAGTGTGGTCAAACAATGTCATCAGATCCTGATTTCTCTGAGCTCTGCTTCCTTCTTACTGGATCCATCATGAGATAGCTTTACCCCACAGAATTCATGAGTCCTTATTTTACTTCATAGAGTTCCTCATAGTCTGGCAGCCCAGGGTCAAAATTCCCTTCTCTGCAGTGATACAACAGGGGTCCCTACCAGTAGGATTTCCTCTCTCCTGCCTCCATCAGTTAAGTTGTTGTCTCTCTAACTCTGTCTGGTGCACCAGGAAGGATTGGGAGGGGAGACGCCTGCTCTCAATTACATCACTTGTTTGCCAGATGACCTGATAAATTGACTGCCTAAGACCTAGAATAAGTTTCAGCAAATACTCAACATCAATCTCAAGTTCTTGTGGGACCCCTCTCACTTTGCCCCAAGTCCAAAACTATGAGCAAAAGTGGAGAGCCAGGGGAAAATGAGGACCATATAGTGAGAATGGTAAAAGATTGATGACTTTTGGGTAATTCAACTGAAGGAAGCAGAGAGCGCTTCTAGAATATGTGGCTTGCAGATGTTCTGGAGAATGCTATTCACAGTAAAGGGACTGTTTTCCTGTTGTGTGAATTGTTATAACTCCTGAAGGTTAACTTTTCATGTAGCATTCTGCACTGCTCTGATGTGTAATTGGTTTCTGGGAGGTCAACAGTGCCTCATGAAAAAGCCCATTTGAAAAAAATCAATCGGAAACATTAAAGTGGAAATAATTCCATGCTTAGCTACAGAAACTACAAAAACACATTTCATTGATGAAAAGCTTTTTAAAAAAATAATGTAGGCCTTCATTTCCCAATCCATAAAATGAGGGGGTTGGATTAGGTGATCTTGAAGGTCATTTGTTTGTCTTGGTTGCTAAAAGCTTAAAACTCCAGTTGCTATAGATTTTAAAGGGGAGTTTGGGGTTTGGGTTTATGTCTCCATCTCTCTTTCTTTTGTTCTGTCCCTTTCACCTTCTTAGTCTGTGCTAACAGCATCAGTATATATTATATGGGTCTCTCTGTTTGTGGTGAGCCATTGCAAATCCCTCTGGTAAGCCTACATAACCTATAAGATCTCTTCTATTTCTGATAGTCTATGATTCTAATAACACCTACCCTCACTTTTCCCATATGGAAAATAAAAGGAATAAGGACTGCAGCTTTGTCCAAATGCTGACTCTTGGGTACACTGAAGCATTGATGTAAATAACAATTATGAGCTGTTTCAAGGTGCCCTGTGCCTTAGAACTCAGACTTTGACTCTGGAGTCAGAGCTCTGACCTTGACTGAGACAATCCTGGAATGTGCCAAGCAATTCCTCTGTCTGCCTTTCATCATTACCCAGACTCCCTCCCGAAGCACCACCCTGCTGTGAGGTTTAGTCACAGAATGTATGTGTATCTTGCTTACACTCAACCTCCTACATCATTGACACGAAGACATCTGGGACACCTGAGGCATTCCTTGCCTGAGTCTATTCCGGCCCCTCAGGGAAGTCAGGCAGACTTAGCAGCAGCGCACTGAGTAAAATCTCAGGACAGCCGGGCCCTTCCTGGGTGCTCTCTCTCCATTTCAGAGCCGATCACCTCAGTAAGAGGCTAGAAAAGTACAAAGAGATGTCATTGGCCCAACTCCTGTCTCTGCCTTTCCTGTCATTCTCCCTTTGCCACTGTACTTTTTTATCTGCCTCCATGGACCTGAACTCTTTTTGGAACATTCTGCTTTAGTTGCTGTCCTTGAGTTTCCCTTTGTTTCCTTTTCCTTTATTCTATATTTTTCTTCTCTTATCAAATGACTTTTTTCCCTTCAGGAATAGCTTACATGCTACTTTATATTCTACAGCTTAGGCCCCATATTTATAAATAGGGGAAGTGACTTTCATACATTCTCCTTTGAGCTTATTGTGGTGGTCTGGAAGAAATGAGCTAGATCTGGGACTTATCACACATATAAATCCTGGGCTTGTGCCTTTCAGGGATGGTTATTGGTCTTTGTGACTGTACAGTTTGAAGGCTCCACATTAATACACCTTTTCTTCCTGCCACCTCAGGTGGAAAATCCATTTCTGGCTACAATTGTGAACTGGAGGCATAAAATCTTCAGCAGGGTCCTGGCAGGCACATCCTCGTTGGCCCTGATAAATTGGTGGTGGTGTGTGTGTGAGTGTGTGTGTGTGTGTGTGTGTGTGTGTGTGTGTTGGGGGTTGTGGTGGGGATCACTTTCTACACAGACATCAGATGAGGGAGAGCAAGCTGTGCAGATAAAGGATGGAAACCCAGCATTTTCATCCTCCAATATGTGCTGGATGCCTTCCTATGGTCATCAATTGTCATTTAACTCTAATTACAGCCAACTAGGAAATGATTTTTAAACCATTATATGGATGAATAAACTGAGGGTGTAGGAGATAAGGCCTTTCTCAAGGTCACACTGCCAGTAGGTTGTAGAGCCAGGATTATTACCCAGGTTTGTCTGACTGTAAAGCCCATGCTCTTTTACCCAGCACTGTACAAAATGCTTTACCTATATTCTCTCAAGTAATGTAATAACCCTCTAAGGGTGGATAACACCCCTCTAAGATGGGCATTAGCATCCACAATTTACAAATAAGAAAACAGAGACTCAGAAATGTTCATTAACTTGCTCTTACAAAGTAGAAGAAGGCATTCCTATTCAGTCTTGCTTCAGAGTCCACGCCTGTAAGTACCCGACTCAACAGCCAAAGCACTTAATCCCAAGGAGCATGGCACAATGTGTTCAACACCCGAGGCAGGTTTGGGCCTGCAGCACGGAAGATTTCTCAGACATCCCGTTTGGCTTCCATCAATACCTACTTAAGCCACAGGGAGCTTCCCAGACAAACAGTGTGCTGCTCTTCCCAAGACAGGCACCATTTGTTGTGCACACCCACTTCCCTCAGCTCTGGGTGTGCCGCTCTGCTGGGGCAGCTGCACCATTAGCCACCCATATGGCGGAGCTGCAGCTACTTATGCATAAAGGATGCACCAAAAGAACCTGACAAAGGGAGCAGCTTTGCTGCAAATGAATGATTCTATTTGAAAACCGAAGCAGGGGGCCAGGAGTCCTGCCATCACTACAAGGCAGGCCCAGCTAACCCTGGCAGCAGGAACCAATTACCAGGGGACATATCTGCTAACTTTGGTGCATAAGACTTGCTAACCAGATTTTTGGTCATCTCCCACGCCCCTCAAGCAAAACAACTCAACCATTACCCCTACTTTGAAGTAGAAACATATCTACGGAGACAGAAGCCAATAGAAAAACTCACACATCAATGCCGTGCTCTTCCAGCACTGTGCTAGATGTGCTAGAATTTCTATTTTAGGATGGAACCTCTTCTTCTCCTCCTGTTACCTCATTCACTTGTAACTTTTGAACCCCCCTCCACCACTTTGTGTTTATTCAATTTTCTTTAAAGAAGCAGGTGGCAAAACCATGAAGCACACACTGGATAAAAAAAATGTTGAGAATGAGGGAACCAGCCTGAGAGTGGGCTTTGCCATGGGGACCTTTTCAGAGGCCCAGCACTGAGAGCAAAGGAGCCACCAAGTAGAGGAGCTCAGAAATCTCTGTGTAGCTCAGAAGGAAGCCTGGATGTCTGGGAAATTGTGAAGCACACGTGAACATTTTCCCAACATGGCACATGGTCTTGCTTTAAGATGGGCTGCCTGTAGTCAATCCTCACCTGAATTGGGCCTATGCACATAGCTCTGTCCAGGAGGGAGCCAGCTCTGGGTGGGAGCAGGAAGTGTTTTCCTTTGTATAAAGGCAGGAACAGTGGTGATGGTGAAAAGAAATCAGTGTGGACAGGGAAGAAGCTAGGCCTTGGGCATGTGGGGATGGGGAAACAGGAGGGCTCATACATAAGCTCCAAGCAATCTTAGCTGCTAAGCTCCAGTGTTAACTGAGTAAGGGGATGGATCTCAAAATATGATGTGTTTTGGTCTTAGAGTGAAGCCTGCATTTATGGAAACTATCTGTCCCCTGGGGCAATATGCTGTTTCTCCAAGAGACAAAGAAACTTGACTGGTAACAAAAGGGGAAAGAAAAAAAGAATAAGATCAAGAAAAGTAACTGTTAGGGATCCTAGGAGAAACAGCTTCACAGTTTATTCTCCACAGGGAGCCCTGCGATATATCACAGAGGGTCATGTTTATTCCCAAATCAGCAATCTTTAAGGTGGGGGATGTGTCTGAGACAAACACAGCCCAACACTTGAAACAGGAAAGTGTTCTTTTTACAAATGCATAACTAACTCCCTGTCTCCCAAGTCAGTCAGAGGCCTGTCATTCCTCCCGTTGGGGACTGCCACCAGAGGAGCACCAGCCAAGGGCGCCAGGTGAGCACTCAGACAGAGCTTCCTAAGAGCAGGCTCATATATGAGTCTGGACATTAATCTCAGACGTCCGGACACCATCTTAATTATTAGTTCAGAGGATCAGACTTATGAAGTTATGATTGCTTCCACAATCGAGTATGACAGAAAAGAGCTCATATGACAAGCCACAAAAGGCCATGCTGCTTCTACTTGATTCTGTTGGGGAGGCTCCCTCTCCGAACCCAGGGACTATTTTGTAAGAAGCTCGAGCCACTTGGAGATGCCATGTGTAGGTATTTCAAGACCTCAAGTAATGCCAGCCTAGGCACCAGACATGTGAGTAAGGAAGACCCCTGTTGATTCTAACTCCAGCTCTAAAGGCAGTCCAGCAAAGGACTAAGACATCACTAATAAAGACAAGACATTCCCGCCATACTTTGTCTGAACTTCTGTGCTCTTGTGAGCACAATAAAATGGTTATTGTTTTATGTCATTAAGTTAGGGGTAGTTGGCTATTTAACAATAATAACTGGGGACACTGACTAAGTGTTATACAAACTGACATTAACATAGTCAATTTACAACAGTATGTATTCCTTTAGAGACCATGTGTTGTATATTCTAAATACTTAGAAAAACTAATTAGGCCTTAGAAATTTTGCTTGAAAACTGGGGAAGAGAAGATTGGTAGTCTCAAGGGGTATTTTCTAGCCACTCTGATAGGGTCTGATGACATACCTTCCTTCTCTATTTCAGTTCAACAGTCCTATTTTCATCTTTTGAGAAAATACTAGGAGTTAGGTACTGTACTAAATGCTGAGTATATAAATATGAATTATAGAAATCCTATTTGCTAGTTTATATTTTAGAAGAGAATATAGACATATAAACTAACACAGCAAAGTGTATTAAAGTCTATGAGAGACATAGGAGCAGGGTGTCACAGTGACCACTGAGCTGAATCTGAAGGGATAAATAGTTGTCGGTGAAAAAAAGGCACAGAGATTACTCTTTGCAGAGAGAACTACATATGCAAGGCATGGAGGAAGAAAATCACATAGTTTGTATGAAGAGCCATAGATATTTGGTTCTGTGCTGTGTAAATTATAAACAGCGGGAACAGGGGAGGGGGCAAAACAAGGAATCTGTGAAATGCCTGGATGCCATGGCGGGAGCTTGGGTTCACAATGCAGGTGGCTCAAACCCAGGGGATATTTATGATTAGGAAGTGATATGGTCAAATTGTGCTTTAGATACATCACTCTGGTGATTGTATCAATGATGTAACTCAGAGGGCAAGTATCTGGGTAGGGAAACTCACTGGTAGTCCAAAGCCCAAGAGGAAACTACCAAAGACTAAATTTGGATAGTGATGCTGGGGACTTGAGGAAGAGGATGGATTCCAAAATATTTTGTAGGTAAAATCTTCAGGATTTTGTAATCAATTAGATGTAGGTCTAAGATTAGGAAAGGATCATTATTATGAGGTGCTTGTGAGATGCATAAATGGAAATGCCCAGCAGAATTTAAATATTTCAATCCAAAGACAAGGGAAATGAAAATTTGGAAATTATGTAAAAAGTTACAAATGTAGCTAAACTCTCCCAAGAAAAGTGTTTGGAGTAAAGACAAAAATAAAGCTAAAACCTGAAGGCATTTCAAACATAATTCAAAAAGAAAATGAATAAATAAATTAAACTATTGCCATTCCATGAAGTACTATATAGCCATGAAGATGAATACTACAGCCACTTGCAATGAAACAGCTAACTCTTACAAAATTGAGAGAAAATGCATAATATAAATAATACAAAGTTAAATATACCCCCCAAAATCAACAAATTGGTGAAGAATACCTATAGATGGGTAAAACTGCAATGCATAGAAAGAGAATGACGGACAAAATAATCAGAATAGTGGAGCCCCAAGTGCGTAAGAGGGATGCCATTGTGAACAGATACAAAGGGCCTCTAATTGTAACACTCTATCTCTTTTTTTTTTTTCAATAAATGTATCCCAAATTTTATTTCATAATAATAACATTGAACAATTATAATATATTCATTTCAGTTACACCTTAGTACTTGAATTATATAAAAATCTACATGAGATAGAAGTCCTATGTTGTATATTGTGATCCCCTTAGCCACTCATTCTGTTTTTGTCCATGTGGTTTGTGTAACTATTGTATTTGGAACGTTTTTCATTTCTTTTTTTTTCTTTATTGATTGAGGTATTACAAATGTGTCTTTATTCCCCCATTGTCCCCCCACCCAACCCCCAGTCCTGCCTTTGTTGTCTGCGTCCATTGCTTATGCTTATATGCATGCATACAAGTCCTTTGGTTGATCTCTCCTCCTTTGCCCCACCCTCTCCTACCTTCCCTCTGAGGTTTGAGCATCTGGTTGATGCTTCTCTGTCTCTAGATCTGTTTTTGTTCATCAGTTTATGTTGTTAATCCACAAATGAGTGAAATCATGTGATATTTATCTTTCTCTGACTGACTTATTTCACTTAGCAAAATGCTCTCCAGTTCCATCCACACTGTTGCAAAAGGCAAGAGTTCCTTTTTTTTTTTTTTTTACCGCACAATAG
>NW_006292095.1:3176933-3180321 GCF_000327345.1 Myotis davidii | reverse complement strand
GAATGTCTTTAGCATCAGAGTGGCATGAGCAGTTGTGTAGATTCAAGGGACTGGACATGTAGGAAAGAGAGCAATGAGTGATTCAGTGATCCTGGAAAATCTAAGAAGAGGACCATTTATATATAAACTAGAGGCCCAGTGCACAAAATTCATGCACGGGGTGGGGGATGTCCCTCTGCCTGGCCTGCACCCCAATCCGGGACTTCTTGGGGGATGTCCTACTGCTGGTTTAGAGTCATTCTGGGATAGCACCTCAGATAGCCTTGACACTTTGACTAATCCAAATGATGACATTTTGGCATTACTTTCCAATTTCTTCTTGCTAGGATATTGGGAATAGTCATCTCACTGCAAATGACTTGGAGTTTCACTTCTATTTCTGCTTCCTTATGAGATTATTTGTCATCTGCCCCTGACCTTGTCATAGATGGCAGACTTCACTACGCTTATTAGCTATCCAGTCATTCTATTACAAAAGCTTCCTCAGGCTCAGTTGGGGAGCAACTACTTTGTACCTTTGGCTTCTTTTCTTATTTAGTTAAGGTTATTACTAATTTTATTCTCTGGACCCCATTTACTGTTCTCTCTTGGTTTCTTGGTTTCTGTCGACTATAGTCTGCAGAAGCACAAAATGTTCAGTCTTCCTTGTGTTTGAGCCCAAAGCTCACCTATGTATGCCCACATCTGGAAATCTTGAATTATTGGCTTAGTGGCAGGGTTACAAAACTAAAATAAAGAAATAAAAAGAAGATTAACCACCATTTTTATTTTGGAAAACAACATCAGCCACTTGAGGGTTGAATGTAAGCCCCCTGAAAAGATGGGTTGGAATAAGACCAAAAGAAAAATAGCTAGTTAATCCTCTTAGCATAAAATGAGAAAGTTGTACTTATGGTATAAAGGCATAAGCCCCTAGCAGACTAACCCACCCCACAGATGACTATGAACATTGGACAAAATGCAAAGAGCAACCCGCTGAAAGCCCTAGAGAATGAACCAAAGTAGAGAGGTTTTGAAAGTGGGATGAAAAGCAGCTGTCCTTCTGTACTGAAGAACAAAGGAAAGGACAGGAGTCAGCCCAGCCACAGTAAAGTGAAGAGGGAGCTCTGGGAATGAGAAAGCCACAAAGGAGAGCCCCACATTCTGTAAAGTAACTTCGTCTGAGTTTCTGGGTGGCCCCTGGCAAATGCACATGTGAGCACACTCAAAACAGCTTTCAGCCAAGGCTAAGAGATACAATCTGAGCTCTGAGCAGAGCCCACCGAGAAAGGGGGTAAGTCAAAATCTAATCAGGTTAGTTGCTTGCTAGATATAAAGATATAGAGATTAGAGATAGAGATAGAGATAGAGATAGAGATAGAGATAGAGATAGAGATAGATATACCAACAATCTTCAAGAAAAAATAAATAATGCCCAGCATACTATAAAATTTATCTATAAGGAATTAAGAAAATGGGGCCCAATCTCAAGGGAAAAGATGTGGAACAAAGCCCAATCCTGCAAAGACCCACTCATTGGAATTATCTGATAAGGTTTTTTAAAGCACTATTACACAAGTCCAGTGAGATAAAGGCAAATGCACTTGTAATGAATACAAAACAGGGACTCTTAGCAAAGAGATAGAAAATACACAAGAGAATCTAATGGAAATTCTGGAATTGAAAAATAAAACATTATTCTACTACACACGCATTTGAAACATAAAACTAACAAACAAAACAAACCTGACAGCACCAGTCGCTGGATGTAGCATCTTTCATACAGTGCTAATGGGGTTGCAAACTGTGCAACCACATTGGCAATTTCTTAAGTGATGCATAAACCAATCACACGGACTCAGTCATTTCACTCCGAGGTATTTACAGAAAATAAATAAAAGCATCTGTCCACACAAAGGCTTGTACACAAATGTTTCAGCAGTTTTATTTGCAATAGTTCTGAACTAGAAAGAACACAAGTGTTCATCAGCAGGTGAGTGGGTAGACAGGGTGTGGCGCATCCATGCCATGGGTACTACTCATTAATAAAAAGGAATACAAGTGGGTGAATCTCAAAATCATTACATTGAGAGAAGCTAGACACAAAAGAGGAACACACACTAGTGAATACCATGATTCTATTTTTATTTAACTAATGCAAACTAACCTATAATGACCGTGCATGTAGGGATTGCATTTGGCTGGGGAGGGAGATTGCATTTGGCTGGGGAGGGAGAGAGTTAGATTGCAAAAAAGCCTGAGGGAATTTTCATGGGTGTTGTAAACATTCTTGATTGTGGCAGTGGTTTCATTGTGAATGCAATTGTTGAAATTCATCGAATTGTGCACTTTAAATGAATCCAGTTTGATTTATGTGAAATAAACAAATGAATGTTAAATCAGGAGTCAGAGGATGGTAGAGAAAAGAGGCGGATCAAAAACATGGAAATCCAGTGGAGTCCAGCAGGCAATGAAGGCTATCACTTCTTGAGAGCAGGCATGTTCGGTCAGAACCCATTTGGCTTCCTGCAACATAACCCCATTCCATCTGCTACGAAACTTCTGTAGTTCTCAGAAATGAACAACAGTGTGTGAGTGGCTTTCCATAAAAATTAAGGACAGAAACGTAGCCATACATATGGCTTAATAGAGTACAGAAAGCATGAAAAAGGCAAAGAAAGAAGCCATAAACTGAGTCTTTCAGCAGAAACTGGAGTTTGGAGCCAAAGGTTACCAGACAAATATAACATCTTCAAGGTGGAAGGAATCACAATGAGGCACTGGCCTTTCCATGAGATTTGGACTGGAGATTTGAGTCCATTGTATCCAAATCTTAAAGAGCAGCCTATGCCCAGCTAGTAATCTGGGTGATATCTATAAAACCTCTGCATGATAAACTTTCCCTTTGGCCATCTCTATTTATGGACATGAATGCAGAACCCCTCTATTTTCATGGTAGTAATCCTTATCAGTGGGACACATTAGAATTTCCTGGGCTCTTTAAAAATCCCAACCCAATTCAACTACCGTATTTGCCGGCGTATAAGACGACTGGGCGTATAAGACGACCCCCTAACATTTCCACTCAAAATACAGTTTGTTATATACTCGCCGTATAAGACTACCCCCTCTTCCGCACACCTTCCACACACCAAATAAAAGGTAAAACAATATCAGATTTGATTTTAACATTTTAATTTATATTCAAATGCTTATGACATGCAGGAAAACTGTCACAAGGCTGTATGTAATCAAACATATACATAAAACAGTGCAAGTTTATTACCGGTAAACATACCGGTAATTCACTAAAGAAAACACACTCTATAGACTGGTACCGTAGATGCTTCTCAGGAACACAGGCAAGCAGCCCACAACCTAGAGGGACTGTCAATGATAGAAGAAAGAT
>NW_006292095.1:3174387-3176798 GCF_000327345.1 Myotis davidii | reverse complement strand
GCCTTCTTTAAAATTCAATGCATATGTAAAGAAATATACGGTAACCCGAATTTACCACACTCGCAAAATCGCACACAGCCAACCATACACCCAGTATGGTATCGCGATTCGTGATTTTGCGCTATCATACTGGGTGTATGGTCGGCTGTGTGCGATTTTGCGAGTGTGGTAAAATCGCATAACAGCAAAATCGCATAACAGCCGAGCATACACCCAGCAGCGCTGCTGATGCCTGAACGGTATGTGGAATGAAGTGGGCGGGCATCGGGAGGCCACTATGGCACGGGGCAAGCACTATGGGCAGTCTATCTGAAGTGTACCTGGCATATAAGATGACCCCCCACTTGGAGGCATATTTTTCAGGGCCAAAAAATCGTCTTATACGCCGGCAAATACGGTAAGTCATTATCTCCATCCAGGTATGTGTTGCTTAAATTGCTCTAAGCAAGTCATCACTGGCCTCCGGCCACAGGGAAAGGCTGAATGGTTCACATTTTTATCCAGATGTGACTTGCTATTTTAACCATGCAGGTTTCTGACCCCACCGGAACCACACGGCTCAGTAGTGGGCTGCCTCAATCTTCTGGTGACACAGCCTCAGTCACCCCCTGATAAGAAACTAGGCTTTGACACAGAAATCCAGGGGCAGAGAAAAGATATGCCAGAAAGATATGCCAGAAAGCTAGTCTGTAAGCAACAAAGTTACCTAGTCTTTATAAAGTGCTCTTTGGAACTTTACTCTGAAACAGTCTCTCTTCTGAATTCTGAGCAAGGAACAGAAAGGTCAGGCTTCTAAATGCTCCAGCTCTGCTGCTGCTGTCCTAATAAAAATGACTTTACACACTTTCAACTTCCAACTCCTCTCTGTCCACAAAATGAACCGTACAGATGCCTCGAACTGAGGGACTGATGGAAGGAAAACTGAAAGAACAAATGTGAAATAATGTACAGTAACCATCTACTTTTTAGAGAATTAGAATTTAATTTTTTAAATGTGTAAAATTAAAGGGAACTATTATTCATTTTGGGAAAAAGATAGTGTGCATTCTTAATCTTTAAATATTTTATATGATTCTAAGATAGATATGATGAATACATTTTTCCTTAGCTAACGCTATTTGATTCTTTCTACATATCAAGTATTGTTCTAACATTTTATATATATTAAGTAGTGTAATCCTCACAGCTCCATGAGTTATCTAGTACTTTTATCCTCATTTTACACAATGGAAACTGAGGCATAAAGAGGTAAACCAACTCTCCAAAGCTCACACCTATATTAGGTGGGGGAGCTGAGAGTTTAGTCCCAGCAGTCTGGATCTATAGACATTGCTCTTCCTCTAAATCACTAGGCTTTGTTCACTCTCGGGGCTTTTTAAAAAAATATACTTTATTAATTTTTTACAGAGAGGAAGGGAGAGGGATAGAGAGTTAGAAACATCTATGAGAGAGAAACATCAATCAGCTGCCTCCTGCACAACCCTACTGGGGATGTGCCCGCAACCAAGGTACATGCCCTTGACCGGAATCAAACCTGGGACCTTTCAGTCCGCAAGCTGAGGCTCTATCCACTGAGCCAAACTGGTTAGGGCCACTCTCAGGGTTTTGAACACTTCTTCTGTATCTACTATTCCTCCAGGATCATGTTTCCCATGTAGTGACATTTGAAAATGGTCAGAGAAATAGCTGGAGTTATTCATTCAATTTTAACTGACTATAGTGTATATTATAGAGATAATATTATTAAACATGCATTTTGTTACATTGTCCAGTGTCCCCATGGTTCAACAATAAGTTATCTAAATAAATAAAATAAAATAAAATAAAAACTATTCAAGATAGATCCTCAAAACTCAAGAGTAAGGAAAATTTTTGTTCAACAATAAAAAAAAAATACTTGTACATTGTGAGTTTTTCTAAGCTCTTATATTTTTGCTTGGTCCACCAAGAAACTAAGAACTTAATTTCTAAATCAATATTTTAAAATATGGTCCCTTTTGCAATATTTTTTGCTTTTTGGCCTTCTCATTTTTTCTCTGTTTTCACTGATGTGACTTTTTATCTTATCTATTTTACTGAATTTATATACATTTCATGTTGCTTTAGATCTTTTGTAGTTCAAGGTGAGTATCTACACTAATAAAAGAGAAAAATGGTAATTGGCGTACAGCGCTACCCTTTTCATTGGCTAATCAGGGCTATATGCAAATTAACTGCCAACTCAGATGGCAGTTAACTGACAACAAAGATGGAGGTTAATTTGCATATGTAGGCACAATGCAGGGAAGCGAAAGGGAAAGCAGGAAGAAGCCCCCTGCCACTGACAGTGATCGGAAACCCAAGGGGGAGCTAAGAGCTGGAGGGCAGGGCAAAGGCGGGCCTGGGGCCGCCCTTGCCCCGCCCCCCCGCCC
>NW_006292095.1:3174049-3174264 GCF_000327345.1 Myotis davidii | reverse complement strand
CCAGCGAGGGGAGCTGGGCAAGGTCGAAGCTGGCAGTCCCAGGAGCTAGGGGTCCTTGCCTGGGCCTAAAGCGGAGCCCACGATCTCGGGGCCGCTGCAGCTGCGGGTCCCTGCTGCCTGAGCCGGACGCCTCAGCCAGAGGTGTCCTGCAGGGGCAGGGGTGGAGCCCATGCAATCGCGGTGCCCCCCGTTGCCACTGCAGGTCCCCACTGCCA
>NW_006292095.1:3121542-3172993 GCF_000327345.1 Myotis davidii | reverse complement strand
ATTTTTTCATTTAACAGTGAGATTTATAGACTTCTCTTCAGACCAGTAGATCCAACTCCTTGTTTCCTATAAGTGTCTGAGTGCATCATAGTTGATTCAATATTTCCACTATTGATGGACCTTATAGTTGCTTTGTTTGTTTTTAATTTTTTGGATTTTTCAAATGTTGTTATATTTTCAATTCTAGATTACACTCAATATTATTTTGTATTTGTTTCAGGTGTACAGCATAGTGGTTAGATTCACTATTATTTTATGATCTTTAGTAGAATTTAAAATTTCTATATATTAGTTCTCTATATTCCTTGTTAATTTAATTCCTAGATATTTTATCTACTTTTGATGTTGCCACGCTAAATGGAATCTTATTTTTATATTATATGGATATATGCTTTTGCATATTAATTTTGTAACCAACCTCTTTACTAAACTTTTTTCTACTTTTTAATATTTGAATAACTACCATGAATTTTCTAGTTATACCATCACATCATCTGCAAATAGGAACTTTCTCTCTAACAATTGTATTTATTTCTCTTCTCCATACATTAGCTAACATTTAGAATGTTATTAAAGATGTGTTGATAATAGAAGTCTTTATCTTGTTTCTAACTTTAGTGGAGAACTCCATTGTATCTTCATCAAGTCTGACACTGGGCTTTCATATGTTAAATCATGTCAAGAAAATATTTTAATCTTATTAACACTTTTTTCTTAATCCTTTTATTTCTTTTTCATTCAGTTTATTTTTAACCCCTTCCCCGGCAGAAACGTGTATACTCGTTTTCACAAAATGTTCTTTTTCAGTCGTCGACGAGTATACTAAGAAAATATGGTAAAAAAATATGGTTTATAGGAAGACGAGTTACAAACTGTTTTCATAACCAGCATCAAATATACTATATAGAACCAAAATAAAAAAATTAGTCTGAAAAAGAAACGTTTTTAACAAAAAAATTGTTGGGGAAGGGGTTAATTAGTAGAGATGTTATGTTTTATTAAGTGTTTTTGAAATATCTCTTGAAACAATACATTATTATATCCTTTTACTTATGCAATATAGTTGTTTCATAGCTGTCTTGACTTGGTGGTAAGACCTTGGCCAAAGCCAGTCAGTTCCCCTTCTTGAGAGGCTAAGTTCACAAGCCCACCACCTCCCGTGTGGAGCTGTTACACTCTGGACCACCATATGCCTACCCTAATCACCCTAGGCCAGGTACCTGACACCCAGGCACAGTCCTTAAGCTCCAGCCAGCTGAGATTAATCAAAGTAGCCAATCCTAAACCTGCTTGCCCTGCCTTACTCCTCCTTCTACAGAAGGCACAATAAAGACTTTTGCCACAGCCCCTCAACTTCTGCCTCCTGACCAACCTTGAGCTCCCCCTAATAGCTGGGGAGTATGCTGTATTCTCCCCAAGGAACTATAGGTAATAAAACTATAAAGCTCGTTGTGGTCTCTCTCTTCATCTTCATTCAACTTCACCATACCTCATCCAAGGTAATAGGGTAAAAATAACATATTGACATGTTGAATAGTATTGATAGATAGTATGATAGTCAAACCTTGACATTCTTTGATGTGATATATTAATCTTCTAAAATGCTTTGTGATTCTACACACCAGTGTTTTATTTTAGAGTTGGATTTTTATAATAAGTACACAGCAATACGTTAGACTAATATGTGTAATAAGGAAAACAAATCACAATAAAAAATCAGTCCCGATAAACTTTCTCCTGTTGCAGACTGGACTGTTAAAATATATTAAAAACTTTAATCATCTGTGGTCTCATAAAATAAATGTCATTCTGCCATCAGGGACAGTTTGGAAAAAACACAGGACATGTGAGGAGTCCTTCTCATCCTTCGTCCATTGCCTTCTGACTTAGGAGAGCCTATACATAGTTT
Source organism: Myotis davidii (assembly GCF_000327345.1). NCBI lineage: Eukaryota > Metazoa > Chordata > Mammalia > Chiroptera > Vespertilionidae > Myotis > Myotis davidii. Next base: position 3,171,084 of record NW_006292095.1, on the reverse strand, counting down.
ACACATTCTGGGAAAGTCTTAAAAAACACAAGGGTCACCTGGACTGTTAAAATATATTAAAAACTTTAATCATCTGTGGTCTCATAAAATAAATGTCATTCTGCCATCAGGGACAGTTTGGAAAAAACACAGGACATGTGAGGAGTCCTTCTCATCCTTCGTCCATTGCCTTCTGACTTAGGAGAGCCTATACATAGTTTACACATTCTGGGAAAGTCTTAAAAAACACAAGGGTCACCAAACCGGTTTGGCTCAGTGAATAGAGCCTCGGCCTGCGGACTGAAAGGTCCCAGGTTCGATTCCGCTCAAGGGCATGTACCTTGGTTGCGGACACATCCCCAGTAGGAGGTGTGCAGGAGGCGGCTTATATTTAAAAAACAAACAAACAAAAAAAACCCCATAAGGGTCAACTCAGAGAGTCAGGAGGCTGGTCGGGAAGTGTCACTCGGGTATTTCAGAGAGTGCAGTAAAGTTCAGCCAGAACTATGGGACAGAGCTCCTTACAGGAGAAGAAAATAATTTCTCCTAACTCTGCAAATAAGTCCCATCTGCAGCTTTAGCCTCAAAGAGGCACTTATATCTTCCAAGGTCATGTTTTTATTCTCTCCTGAATTCCGTGTGAGCTCTTTGGTGAAACAACTGTTCTTTTATGTCTCTGCCTTCATAGCCTTTCCTGAGAAATTGGTTTTTAGAATACACACACACAAAAAAAATCTTATGCCTTCTTTGGACAAGTACCCATGTGAAAATGAAAAAATAAAACTCAAACTGCAAGTCAGAAGAATCAAATTGTGGTCCTGGCTCTGGGAATAGCTAACTGAGTGACCTGGGACTTTGTCAGTCTCTTGTGCTAGCCTAGGTTTGCTCACTTACTCAATGAAGTTTTATTTCATTAATTCAAGCAGAAAACATTTTCTAAGTGTCTTTTATGTGTCACACACAGTTAAAAAAAATACTGGGGAAATTAAGGTGAAGATCTGGTCCTAACCTCCAGGCAGCTCATTGTGTTTTTGCTATAGCATTGTTACCATAGGTAGCTAGATATTAACACAAAAGGAAACAAAGGGAATCAACATCGTTAAGCATGGTCAACTGGGGAGCATGAGCCTGCTTGTTTCACCAAGAAATTACAGTTTCACACACTCCCCAGGGAACCACCATCAGTTCCTGAAGATCACTGGGAGAAGGGATAGAAAGATAAAGAGGGAGGTAAGCACAGGCATACTAGAAGTCGAAATGGGGGGAGGGATGCTTGACCACGGGGGCCTGTCAATCTAATCTGGGAAAGGGGTCAATTGACTAGGGGCCATCAGAAGCCTGCAAAAGCATGGGAAGTTGATGGATTATTTTGAAAAAGCTCCTGGTCCTTCCCCCAACCTGAGGTAATATAATCCCAGGGGAAACAAAAAAGAAAAGAGCTTTCTCTCACTAGGTGGCCTGTGCTCGCCCCATGAGTTCACGTGTTCTCTCTTCATAGCCATGTGACCTTAGCAGCTGTGGGACAGATGTCTGAGTAGACTCCAAATGCAAGCTCCGGGCAGGAGTCTGATTACAGCACAGCTACAGATGGAAGATGGGAACAGAGCTAAGCTAGCTAGACGGTGAGAAAGGCTGAACTGGACTAAATTTTGACATGGCACAAAAGCTCTGGACACTGGTCTTTGTTTTAGCCTTGATGAAGACAAGTTTGGACATTTTCCATGGCTGGATGGACGGAGATTGGACATTGGAAATCCAGGGACACTGGCAGCCTTCTATTTCCACCTGAATAAACCTTGCCACACCACAATCCCCCATGCGTGGGTAATGGAATGCTTCCCTCTCTATCCCATGAAAGAACAGAATATCCACAGTCAACACTTATTATAGTTGAGATCAGGGCAATGATTTGCTTTTGGAAGAGCATACAAGAATTCAGAATAGATAATCCCCAAAGGCCTTTTATTTAGGTATAATTTTCAAAAATATTTTACAAAGGGTAAGGGATTTCACTGCCAAGTCTATAGGTATGTCAACACTTAGGCATCAGCCATCTACCAGCTCTGCCTTAATGGTCATAGCCAACACTGTTGTTTGTTTCTGTTTCCTCTTGGCTACCAAAGCTCAGTTTGTTCAGCTGACAGTGTGCCAGGTCTCAGGAGGTGAACTGTGGTTGTTTTCAGTCAAGCATCAGCATCCCATCCCCTCCGTCGGTGATTGCCCTAGAGGTAGTATTGGCTCAGTTCAGGCCAGTGAGATGTAAGGCGACTGCTGCAGAGTTTCTGAAAAAGAATTTCCTCCCTGATGAAATTGGAGAATTACAAGAATTATTTTCTTACTTGCTTTCTCACTCCTCTCTCTCTCTCTCTCTCTCTCTCTCTCTCCCATGACCAATTCTTACATTAGGACAAAGTCTATGAAGAGCTAATATCTGGGGTTGAACTAGCCATTTGACAACATTACAGAATTGCCAAGAAAATCTCATACATATCCACCAGCTCTAGGCTGGAGCTGCTGTACTAATCTAGAAATCACCTGCCTATAGATTTATTATTAAGTACAAAACATATGTGTCATATGGTTTGTCACTCTAGTCAAATTTTCTGTTTTATGCCGCTTAATACATTCCTAATTCATACAAAGATATAATAATTTCTGCCACTGGATTTCCTATTTTTGATCAAGAAAACTTTATACAAAGTGAAGATTGCAATAGTCTTTCAGCCATTCCAAGCTCAGAGGTTCCCCTGGTTGGAATACTTGGATGTTTTAGCTTCTTTAACATCAGTATAAGAGAACCCCTTTCCCCTCCTAGGAAGCAAGTCATTCTGGCAAATTTTCCAATGCAGAACTATTCTAGAGGTGTGGTTCTATGAAAATGTGATGTCAAAGAGCAGCCTCTCATTGTTCACACGTGGGATTTCCAGGCTCAGCCAGGAGAAAAGGTGGTATGGCAGGACATAGTTCTATGTCCCCTTCATTGTTCCTTTCATCTTCTCATTTCTGTCCTATTTAGACCTTGTGGAAAAGAGATAAAATAAAAATAATAGCACATTTACAGTTATGTTAAGAGATGGTAAATATCCTACAAAATTTTTAAGTGTGTATTACTCAAAATGTAGAAGATCTATAACTAACAAGATAAGTTTGGTGGAAGGACCTCTACCCTACATCAGATCCAGACTCTTCTTCTTCAGGATAGAAATCAGATAAGCCATAAAAACTATGCTTGAATTACCCAAAACATAATGCTTATGATTTATAATGGGTAGGGGGTGAGATGAGGGAGATACAATAGGTCCCAGGGGATAAGGAATTTAAATACAACAGGGAATTGTTATAGGGAAAAATACAAAATGTATTCATTTAATATGTTCATCACAGGGGCTCAGCCAGATACTTAACTTAAAAAACAGACTCAAAACAAATATGACACTACAGCTGAAGATACAGGGTCCTATACAGAAATCAGAATAATTGTCTCAGAGCTTAGAAAATGCAGGTGATTATGGCAAGTTGAGAGGTGGTATGTGACATAAAAGTCCTGAAACTTCAGTTACTTCTTTCTCTGGAGCAGTTTTTTGGCAGATCAGAAACTGCTGAGAAAGCGCGTACTACATTATTGACCACCTGGCAGAAAAAGAATGAAAGGACTCCCAGTTTTTGATGAGGTTAGAAATATTTTTAGATATGACATTGAAGAGGAGGGATGTCATGAGGTGAAATAAATTTTATGAGCTTTAAGCAAGTGCTGGTGGAAATTCTGTAAATCCCCGCTCTACTAACCAACCTTATGCATTTTGAGAGATCTAAAGGATTCAGCCTGTTCATTCAATTGACTCAGGTGGAAGAGAAAAATGAGAAGCTGCGAACAGTCAGGGAAACAAACAGCCTGGGGTGCCTGAATTGAGGGGAGAGACAGAGAAAATTGTAAAAGAGCCAATGTACAAGTTCCCCCCCCCCCACACACACACACACACACATGAATAAAGAGTGATTTCTAGGCATATTCATGAATTTACTTAGTCATCTTTGACTTCTGAGTGAGAAAGCACTATAGGCAGATGGTGTTGTATAAATATTCAGAAGTTCAAGTGCAGACAGACAAAGGGCCTGGGCCACATGTGAGAACTAGCCAACCTCAAGGCACTTTCTGCTTTGCTCCATGTGTCTGCCCCAAGGCCATTGCATCCAAAGGGAATTCTGTCCCTTCTCCATGAGGTTAGTGGTGCCACATATGAACAGAGGAGGTGGTGTGCAAAGCCATGCTGGACAGCAAATATTAAGTATTTGCATATAACAATTATCTATGAATGACATTATTTAGCTACATTCAATGGGGCCCTAAGGTCCAAGCCTGGAAAACTACCTTATCTGGTTCCTTCCTTCCATTTACTTTCATACAAATAGTGCACCTAATAAAATCCTGGCAGGTTTATGTTTGTTTGTTTGTTTGTTTTAATTTGTAGTTGATTTTTTTTGAGAGAGAGAGAAGGTGTGGGAAAGAGAAAGATTGATGTGCTAGCTCGCGATTTTGCGCTATCATACTGGGTGTATGGTCGGCTGTGTGCGATTTTGCGAGTGTGGTAAATTCGGGTTACCGTATATTTCTTTACATATGCATTGAAGATTCCCGATTTCGCGCTATCATGGTGCCTGTTAGAATGTTGAAGAGCTCGCACTTGCGCACTAGTGAGGTCCCAGGGAGATGCTGATGCAAGGGTGGACCAGACTGCTATAGTGACAGGGCGGGCAAACAGGGAGCAGGGACCAATCAAATCAGGCTTTGTATACAGCCAACAGCCAACCACAATACTGCCCCGTTGTACAGTACAGCATAGAAAATGTCGACCAGTCAAACCCCTATCATCCCTATCATGGCACCAAGATGTCGTTGATGAACTTTTAATATCAGATGATGAAGAGGAGTTTGAAGGCTTTTAAGGTGAAACTGTCACGCCAGCAAACTTGCTAGGGACTTGCCCGGCACTTGCTCTCTCCCTCTATTTGTTATCTTACTTCTATCATTGACAGTCCCTCTAGGTTGTGGGCTGCTTGCCTATGTTCCTGAGAAGCATCTACGGTACCAGTCTATAGAGTGTGTTTTCTTTAGTGAATTACCGGTATGTTTACCGGTCATAAACTTGCACTGTTTTATGTATATGTTTGATTACATACAGCCTTATGACAGTTTTCCTGCATGTCATAAGCATTTGAATATAAATTAAAATGTTAAAATCAAATCTGATATTGTTTTACCTTTTATTTGGTGTGTGGAAGGTGTGCGGAAGAGGGGGTAGTCTTATACGGCGAGTATATAACAAACTCTGTATTTTGAGTGGAAATGTTAGGGGGTCGTCTTATACGCCCAGTCATCTTATACGCCGGCAAATAGGGTACATTCAATGGGGCCCTAAGGTCCAAGCCTGGAAAACTACCTTATCTGGTTCCTTCTTTCCATTTACTTTCATACATACAGTGCACCTAATAAAATCCTGGCAGGTTTATATTTGTTTGTTTGTTTGTTTTAATTTGAGTGGAGGTACAGGATAGTTTCAGGTGCACAACTTAGTGATGGGACATTTATATAAGTTACAAAGATTGATGTGCTAGCTTCCTGCATATCCTCTACTGGCAACCCAGGCATGTGCCTTAATTGGGAATAGAACCACCAACTTTTTGGTGCACTAGATGACATTACAACCAACTGAGCCACCCAGCCAGGGACAAAATCCTTGCATGTTTAATCCGACCTGTTATCTGCTTCGCAGAAGATCCAGACTACTATATCCTCTAATTTATACAGGAATTTTCTGGACCGTGCATTCTCAATGCAGATTATATCAACCCCAAATAAATGAAAATTGGCTCTTGGGTGCATAATAAAACTTGGATATCATCATTGTTTGTGGGCCACAGTACATAAAGAACTATACTGTATGTGTGGCAGTAAAATTTTATGGAGGAGGGGCAATTAGGAAAAAACAAAAACAAAAATCTTTGTGGGGGGGGCATAATTAAAAATCTTGAGAAACTGTTCTAGATGAATCATTCTGCCAGAAAGCAATGATTTCAGAACTCAAGTCAAGGATCTCTTTGAAAATTGCATTACAGCCAAGCCTTTGAAACAGCACGCCTCTCCGATTGTGAGGCACGGATTAAAGGACACTGAACAGACAAAGTATGACTGATTCTCATGCCCCGCCTCAAGTTAAGGAGGTTTTAGAAATTCAGTAAGAATCTTATGGTTCTCAACATTAGACCTAAGGAGTAAGAACTTCCTGACATTTGCATTCCTCTCATCATGCCCAGACACCTTCCACTACAGTGCTCTGGAGAGCTCTTCCTTGCTGGACATCAGCACAACCCACACCAGGAACCATCGTCATCTGGTTAGCCAGCAGCACCTTGAAAAACTATGGGCAGACAATTCTCTCTGGGGGTCTTGCACTTCAGTATATCTGTGATAAGGAATGGACAGCTTATTTCTAAACAATCTTAAAAGGCTGCTTGCAGGACAAATAGCCTTTGAAGATAGAAATAGTGTCTCCTGTTGTAACTGGTTTGGCTCAGTGGACAGAGCATTGGCCTGCGGACTGAAGAATCCCAGGTTCAATTCCGGTCAAGGGCATGTACCTTGGTTGCGGGCACATTCCCAGTGGGGGTTGTGCAGGAGGAGGCTAGTCGATGTTTCTCTCTCATCGATGTTTCTAACTCTCTATCCCTCTCCCTTCCTCTCTGTAGAAAATCAATAAAATATATTTTAAAAAATAAAGAAATAGTGTCTCCCTTCAAATAAAAGGAGTATTATATGGTACGTGTATACTATTTTTATAAACTAAAAAAAGTTGATTTTTAAAAAGAAGGGTGGGAAGGTAAAAGAGGAAATGAAGAATTTCTTCTCAATGTACAGAGAAAACTTGACATTACCATACTTGTTAGAAGAAACCCTAATAAGCCAAGAAAGACAGATCAGGTTTAATGCCAGCTTCTCACTCACATCTTTGTATTATTATTTGTTCTTACATTTTCTTGCAGCTCTTTGAGACCCAATAACTCCAACTTTCTTTTATTCACTCTGTTAAGGGAAGACAGAAAGCAGGGATGATTGGCAGCAACCAGAGAGGGGATTCTGAAGGCTCCCATTCATCCCTGTGGCCACTGCACCACAGACCTACATCCTCAGGAATCCTGCCACAGAAAGCCACAGTGCTCACTGATGGGTGTGCCACCTCCTATAAAGAAGCTCTTTGTCAGTTACACTGAATTGATGTCTCCATTATCCCTCCTTGACTGCCAGTTGCACAGAGAATGATATCACCTGGACATGTGTATTGACTACAGACAAGAGCCAAAGCCCTTGGCATGACTTACAGGGTCCTTCACCACCCATCCTCAATTTGTAACTTCAGCTTTACCCAACTCATCTGACAATTCCGTTTTACCAGGCTAATACCAGCTGCCTGACTTCCCCATGTGTTTTTAAGATATTTATTTTTGCTCTTTTTGCTTTCTCCTCTACCAAGAATATAGTCCCTTTGTATTGTTATTCACTTGGAAAATTTCTACTCATCCATCTACACCTGATATTCTTAGCTCTCTCCCAGATCCAAAGAGCAAACCTCTCATCCTTTAGGTTCTCACAGAATCTTATACCTATATATGGACTATCACACTCTCCTCTAACTTGTGGTTTATTTGTCTTCTTATACCTCTAGACTTTGTGATTTACAAAGGAAAATTATTTGTCCATCCCTGTGTTCCCAATAGCCAATCCCATAGTAGCTGTTCTCTAAATTATTGATGAATGAATAAATGATTTCTTCTGCCAGGCTTTCAAATACTGTGAGAGCGTGCATCCAAACCTAATCATGAGTGGAGCTGTGGTTTTTGAGGCAGGGGGGTGTTAAAATATCTTCCATTGTGACTTGATTATTCTGGTTTTATGTTCTACTTAAGAAAGCAAATGACTGTAAATGTGAGCAAATAAATAAAAGCATGTAAGTATATGCCATTTCATCAACAAACAAGTATGCATTGAAACCTTATTTGAGGCCAGCTCTATATTTGACACTGGGGAGACACATGTCTTGTTAGTCAAGAAAGAGAAGGAGCATATAGTCTAAGTGGGGCAATAAAGTTTAGACATCTTAGACCTGTATTTATTTTGATTAATTAAGACTAATAGTGTGGGTCTGATTTACATTATATTGCAGTAGTGCCTTTCAATAAGTGCATTAGCTCAGGGATAGAAGATATCAGCACGCACAGGAATACCAAGCGAAAGTCAATGAGGAAAGCAGGGCCGGAGCTGCTCCCTGAACGATCTTCCCATGTGCATGTGTGCAGATCCCTGAGTGCGCCCACACTTCAGAAGGAGAGCAAGCCTTTGTTTTCTCCATGAGATGTTGCCTTTAGCATATCTTGGATTACTTATGCTCAGCAAATTGATTCCCTACAGCAGGTTTCTCAACCTCAGCACTATTGACATGTTGGATGAGGTAATTCTTTGTTGTGGGAACAGTCCTGTGTATTTAGAATGTTTACCAGCATCTTTGGTTTCTATCTACTAAACAACATGGCAACCTGTCCCCTGCCCCCACCATGACAACCAAAGGTGTCTCCAAACATTGCTAATTATATTCTGAGGGACAAAATCTCTAAGGGTTCACATAGCAAATATGATTCAGAATTGCTTCGTAGGAGCATTCTTATGTTTTTGTTGGGATACTTTAAGAGAGAGAGAGAAATCACATGGGTTACCAGGAAAACAACTCCTAAGGATTCAGTGTGTTTGCTTTGTTTTGTAAATGGCTAATATTAGGAAAACACACACTATTCACTGTCTATTTCCTAGTGTTTATTACTTAGCCAAGATGAATTGATAATACTCCAATGATATGAAAATGGTGCCCAAGACCATTGAATTTGACATTGAATTAAGCTTTGGAAATATCCCTAGCAACACGTTTAATTAACTAGGATACTTAGTTTATATTAAATTCACATCAACTAATATTAAAAACATATATATTGAGGCTTAACAGCTGGAGGGCTCACAATATGATTGTGGTGTTATTCAATTTCAATATACAGGTTCATTGAATCTCTCTAAATTGAGCATTGGGGACTAGAACATTACCACTGATTTGGAAAGCAAAGTGGGGAAAATTAAATTCTTGTGTAACAATGTTTATATTTCTAAGCAATGTTTGTAATGCACTATAAAAAGATATTGGGGGACTTTGCTTTATTGATTGTGTATTCTTCTTTCTACCTCAAAATATTTGGGCCTCACTTGTTTGAGTAAATGTAGTACAACCACAGTGATAAAATCACTAGGTGCTACAACCTTCCCCATTTATAGAAGAAAAATCTTGACCCTCTGACAAAGTTTAGCTCAATATCCATGATCTCCACCAAGCTAGTCTTTGTTTGACCTGAGCTTGGAGGAAGCAAAATAGATCAGGATCTGGAAGCAATTTATTCCTGCCTAACCTAGATGAGGTAGGCATTAATAGTGGGATTTGAGAGATTACCATGGCAGGGGAGATGATAGTAGATGCAGAGACGTGGCAAAAGAAAGTTCACTTAAAGTTTCATCTAACAAATATGATAGATTACAGTGTATGTAATCTGATTCATAAGGTTCAAATTTCATGGTATAAACCTTCTTATAACAAAATTCTTTAACATTTTGCTGAACTGTATTTCTTTAGGTATCTTATCACATTCATATGTTGTCATCAACTGCTCATTAATAGTTTCTTGTGTTACTTTTATTGTCCCTAAAACATTATAACATTCCAAATGACTCACTTACAGAGGGGAGCAGAGCTGATGAAAAAGGAAACCTCAGCCACCAAATTCCTTCCTAGGATTCATGCTCCTTTGCCAGAAATCTGTTGACCTTCACCATGAGAATTTCCATGGACTTCCCACCTCACCAATATGGGCCTCCACAGTAGCTGCTGGGGTCTCTTTCTTCAGCCCATGCGGGTTATTAAGGCCCCATTTCTTGGTCCGTCCCCACATGCCTGAACCTGAGAATGTCAAAATACTGTGATTTAGCAGAGACCTGACACCATTCTCCACACTCACTCCCACCAGTACCCCTCTCCATCTCTCCCCATGGATACCTGCAGGACATATTCCTACATCTGGACCATTCTTAAGACTCTGACAAGCTCCAATTATTTTTAAAAACAACAACAATTGTGGGACTTTTCTGCTGATTCTAAGAGACAAAGCATTTTTGTGTCAATAAATTCCTATGAACCACAAGACCTACCTGCATTTATTTTCCTGAGTGATGCTGCAACTTACCTACACATGAATTGGTTTTGAGTCAGTAGAATATGGATAGGATCAATTCAACTACGTGCAGGCTTAGCTGCTTCACCAACATATCCAAATATGTAAGCATCTTTTTGCTTGTCTGTCAATTAGAAGAGAGGACCTGGACACACTTATATTTCTTTATTTCTCCTTTTAAAAAAAATAGAATTAGTCAATACTTTAGATTTAGTGTAATATGAGTGTGATGGCAGAAAAGTAGAGAAGGGAAAGCAATAAAAAAATGGAAGAATACTAAAGGCATTTATTGAAAAAATTGCATCCTAACAAATAAGACAAATGCGCCCAATGTGGGGTTCTGAGAGATTCCTCTCTGTTTTAAAATCTGGTTTTAGCCAAGACTCATCTCTCTTATTTATTTCTTTAACTTCATGCTTTTTTTAAACCTTAGGATAAAAATCAAAATAGCCATATTATCAAGTGGAGTCACAGTTTTACCTTTCAGCTCTGCTTTTATGATACAAAGCTCAGCAAAAAGTGGTGCCCTCAATCGCTGTCCCTGAAACATGCTTTAGAACTGAGCACTGGAGTCGAGACAACACCTGACAGAAAGGCGAGATTGCCGAGAGTGGGACAGGTTGGTGGATGGGGACAGCCCACAGGAAAAGCTGCAGGAGCACGTAGGGAGTGTCTCTCTCTCTTTCTCTGCTCACCTTTCTTTTTCACTCTCCAAAATACATAACACCATCGCATGACCTTCAGACGCTCACAGTTCTGACAAAATGGGAAGCTCCGGGCAGCGTGTGCTGCTTGCATCCTGACAGGATTTCACGCTGGAAGGGTAGTCATTTTACCACTGGTGGCCGGCAATAATCCCATCTCATGGGTTGCTAGAAGCCAAGCTTCCACTTCTGCCCTCTCTCACTAAAAGGGCCCTTGAGACTTCACACACAAAAAAGCTGATGCATATATGACAGGCACAAATATCTCTCTTTCCTCTCCTCTCAATTAATGTAATTTCCTAGGCATTCACAGTAGGTTCATACATACAAGCACATTTGCACTCAAAGACGGAGACAGAAAGCTCCCATCAAAAGAGGCGTATTTAATTTTCTGTGCCCATTTCAACACCCACTCATTGGAATTAGGAAAAGTCAATTAAAAGGTAAATTCCTTTTATAAAGTGAAAGAACTTGGACCTTGAATTTGGCTAGATGGTGCACTACAGTACCCTGTATATGCCATGTTATTTCAGACTTCTGTGTGTTGTTCTCACTGGAAGACTCCCCCACCATTAGCCACCCAGTGAAAGGATAAGCATGGACATGTCTCCTAGGCCACCAAGTCTGAGAGCACAAAAAGGCTCACACGCTAGTAACTGGGCAGGAGTTTACGTCTGGCCAGGAGCAGATTTACAACCTTCCTCCCCCATGTGCTATCACTGTACCCCTTAACCCCATCCTCTATTGTTCCAGGTGAAGCCCGGTTGAATTCCCAGAATTCTGCAGAAATACTATTGTCCACTTCTGATAGGAAAGTATCCCTCTGTGGGTGTTGGCTGGGCAGGGTCCCTAAGGCACTGACTAGTCTGCAGAGCATTCGTGCCTATAAAAGAGATCTTGGTGGTCCCTTCTGTGCCAGCACAGAGTCTTCTGTTCCTCCTTCACTCTTATTTCCCTCTGGGCAATGTCCTCACCATGGAGCTGCTCAGAGACTACTGAGGAGTTGCTCCTGGGTGCCACATAACCCCTTTAAGACCAGCCCCTGAACTCCTTTCTTTAGGTCCCATGAACTGAGTTCCCCTCTCTTCTATAGCTTTGATTAAGGCAGATAATTATTGTCTTCCTATAGGTGTGTCTCCCTCAACTGCGACCATGAGCTTTAGAAAATAATATTATTCATTCTTGTGTATTAGACTTGTATATCCAACGGACTGCCTCACATTTTTATCCGGGTCTCTAACAGAACTCTCAAAGGTGACATGTACAACATTGAACTCCTGACTTGCTTCCCAAATGTGGCTCAGTTCAATAAGTGAAAGCTCTCTTTTCTAGCTGCTCAGGCCAGCAACTCTAGAGCCATCCCTGACTCTTATTATTCTTTCATAACCCATGTTCAGTACAAAAGAAATTACCATCAGCTCAACCTTTAAAATACTAACAGAATCTGGCCACTTCTCAGGGCCTCCACCACAACCACCTAGTCCAAGTCACCACCATCTTTTGCCTGGGCTATTTCACTAGCCTTGTTAAATGGACCCTATAGTACCTGCCCCTGAAATTTATCATTCATGTGCAGGCTGTAGAGAGCCAGAAGATGGTTCTCAAATAACACTGTGCGTGTCCTACTCTCCAGAACTTATGAATGTGACCTCATGTGGCCTAAGAGATAAAATTAAGCTAAGGATCTAGAAATGAAAAATCCTGGATTATTAGGATTGCCCTAAACCCAATGAGAAGTGTTTTTGTTGTTGTTTTTATAAAAGGTGCCCAGAGGAGAGACCTAGGGAGAAGAAATGGTGATGTGAAGACTGAGGCAGTGATTCAAGTGCTACTACAAAAAGTCAACAGCCACCAGAACCCAAAAGAGGAAAGGATAACCCTAGAGTCTTCAGAGGAAGTGCAGCTCTGATTATACCTTGACATTAGACTTCTGGCCTCAAGAACTAAGTGAATACCTTTCTGTTGTTTTTAGGCACGAAATATGTGGGATTTGTTTTGGCAGCCCGAAAGAAACAAACACAGCCCAAGGGACACCTTGGGGTGTCAGGCCATGTATGCTCTGCCAATGTCCTCCAGCCCAACCTTAAAGGTATTTTTCATCAAGCTTCCTTTTTAGGAGGTTGCAAAAAAGCCATTCTTTAAGAGAGCCCAGTAAGCACTACATACCAGTGACAGGAGCTTTCCACCCCCTTCCACAGGCAGCATCAGCGGTGGCATGGGTACCAGCTGCATACTAGCTATTCAAAGAGCAGGCCAACCAAGGCAGCCAGAGAGTGACAAGACCAGCCTCGGATGTTTCAGAGGCAGTGCCAGCGGAGCAGAGACAGTAAGTGGCAGGGCAAAGGGCATTAGTGTGGCAGCAGGATAAGGGCAGCAGGCTCTGCTCCGGTGATTCTGCTGGTGACACTCATGTTGTTGCATGTGCTCCTTGAAGATGTTTCCTCAGGTTGTGCAGACCAGAAAATTAGGGCAACTGGGGATTTCACTCTGCATGCACAAAGCCCTTTATTTTATGTTTTTTTTTTTTTATTTGAACTGAACAACAAACCAGGAAAGATGATAGACAAGTTTTCTGTTTTGTTTATTTTTATTTGTTTTTGTTTTTTTGTCTCAAACTTATTTCTTTAAGCCTCTTCAAGACCTTATTTTTGAATAGGGGAAAAAAAATAACCAAATAGCTTGAGATACTCAGAATCAATCTACCATTTGGTTGTGCTGTTGTTCTGGGTCAATTAAAAATTTAATACTAAAATTGAAATAGCCTAATTAAGTGCATTTTTGACATTTAGCAAGAAATCCTAAATTTCCACTTGGAAAAGATAACACTGACTTTCATAGACAATGACATAGGATATATATGTTGTGGCCCAATCAGGAGACTTTTTGTTGTGAATCTGACTGCACAATTTTGCTCATTAATCTAGAGGTGAAAATGCATTCAGAAGGAAAGGTTTAAAAAAATATCAACTGCAAATGATGTGCAATTTTTAGCAGAGAATACGCAATCAAACATGCCTATATGTTGCTCATTTTTTAAACCTCTGAGAAGGGAATGGAGGGAGGAGGGCAGGAAACTACCATGTTGAAATTCTTCTATGTTCTAATCTTTTGCATAGTAGCCTTGCTTTTCATGTAATCATTTTATTTACTCCTCACCACAACCTACATGGTTGGCTACCTATTACTTTTTTAACAGATGAAACACCCCACCCCCCAAAAAACAAAACAAAACAGAAAGAAGTTCAGTATCTTACTCAAAGTCAGACAATTTATAAATGCGCAGAAACATTTTGAAATAAGCTGCAATCACATATAGCTTCCCTTCAGTTTGGGTGCAGATGGGCCTTCTATGGAACACCAGGGGAAATATGAGTTTCTTCTAAGGAGTCTTATTTACTAGTAAGTTGTCTGTATAGGAAGCACTTTTTCACAGATAGGGTGACCTGTCATTGTTATTGAGCAAACATCAGCAGCAGCTCCTTCTAGAGAAATGTCTGAGAACTGAGAATGTGTCAGCTTCCTTCCTTAACACCGTTCCCAACAGGGTTCTTCATCAACCTGCCAATAAAACCACTTATGGAGATCCCTGTTGTTTGAGAAATGAAACCTATTTGATTGCTTCTTTGTCCAGGGCATTTTGGTCATTTGCATTCCTGGAAGTTTGATTGTGAAATCTGAGACCTCCCTCTCATCAATTGTGCCTTCATTGGGCTTTTCCTGATGCTTGCATAGTTTACCACATTTACTCATGTATTAACTCATTCAATTCTTGTGACAATTCTAAGGCACATAAGAATATTTTCACTTTGCAGGTTAGTAAACTGAAATCCAGAGCATTTTAGTAATTTTCACAGAATCTCACAAATAATAAAGAGTAGAGATAGGACTTGAGCTCATGTCTTTGATCTTCATTATGGTCTCCTTCCCTGTACTTATCCATAAAATATGTCTGGGGCCTTCCAATATTATAGCAAGGTTGGAATGTGGGCACAGTGTTCTGTGAAGGACCCTACATGCTTTCCAAGAGGAAAATGAGGAGGGCACATATCTTATGGGGCCAAGTTTAGTGCTAGACCTTGGACCTATTCATTTCCTCATCATACTTGAGCCTAATTTTACTCACAGCCAAATTAAATAACTCTAAAACTGTGTAATCTTGATTATTTTCTATAGTTTCCCAACAGAAACCTGTACTGGCTGTGAAATAGGAGTTCAGATGTTTTTTTTGACTTTCATCAGATGTCCAGTACCCTTGGAATAGAGAACCCTGTCTCACACTCCTCCAATCTGGAGATCATCTATATGCCTTCATACTTCCCTATATACAATGTATTAGATCCTTTATATATCCTATATAATAAAAGCCTAATATGCAAATTGACCAAATGGCAGAATGACCAGTTGCTATGACATGCATTGACCACCAGGGAGCAGACACTCAACTCAGAAGCTGCCCTCAGCCTGCAGGCCCCAGGCAAACCAAGGCGGGTGCCAGCGGCTCCCCCCAACATTGCCCCACTGACCACCCCACAGAGGGAGGTGACCGGCAGTGGCAGCAGGGGGCGAGGCTGGAAAGCAGGTGGCACCAGGTTGGCCAAGGAGGGTGCCGACATGCATTGTCCCGATCCCCCCGCCGTCACTCCACAGATCAGCCCTGATCGCCGGCCAGGCCTAAGGACCCTACCCACGCACGAATTTCATGCACTGGGCCTCTAGTTTTTATATATTAAACCTATCTTATCAATAAGGACTGTGAATCCCTAAAGAATAAGCTAAGGACTCATTGTTCTACCTCTATGTTGAAAAGTAGCTTCTTCATTAAATGGCAAATCCTATAGCTCAGAAGCTGAATAGTACAGCACTTAAAAAAGACTTCCAGCTGGTTACATTTAAGGGGCTGGGAAAAAGGCCATTCCCAGAATATCTACTGGCCTGAGGCTGTGATATATTTTTGCTTGATATTGAATTGGAAACATTTCACTTGTTCTCTATTCCTGACCCATGGGATTTGTCCCCGTGGAAGCTGGCGTGTAAGCATGAAAGTGTCCATGACCACAGTGCCCTGCCATAATGATTCCGTCAAACTATCATTTGTTCCTTATCATGGCCAGATAGGGAAGACCTCTTGCCCAGACCCCCATCTGAGGATAAACATACAAGACCAAAGGCTGTTTTTCTACATGATTCTAGGATCACACACTTTTTCCCCCAAAAGGGTTGCAGGAATGGGAAAGAACCACCCAACCAGGGCAGAGGAGAGCAGGTTTGACTGTCTCTGCAATATCTCTTTAGGATTTGTCACCTCGGACCACCCACAGCTGCAGCCTTTCTCACTTCCCTCACATGGCTCTGTCTTTCTCTTCCCATGGTTCCTACTCCTCTACTTCCTCCTTTTTTTATCCTCACCTGAGGGTATGTTTTTATTGATTTTTAGAGAGAGAGGAAGGGAATGA
Source organism: Myotis davidii (assembly GCF_000327345.1). Lineage (NCBI taxonomy): Eukaryota > Metazoa > Chordata > Mammalia > Chiroptera > Vespertilionidae > Myotis > Myotis davidii. The sequence goes on along the minus strand of NW_006292095.1, from coordinate 3,154,634 downwards.
GACAGAGACAGAGATAAAGAAACATGGATGTGAGGAAAAAACAACAACAACAAAACATCAATAGGTTACCTCCTGTATGTGTCCAAACTGGGGATCAAACCGGAAACCTAGGTATGTGTCTTGATCAGGCAGAAATCGAACCCAGGACCTTTTGGTATATGGAACATGCTCTAACCAACCAAGCCACCCAGATAGGGCTCCTCCTTCTTTTTATGCCTTTGAAGTTAGACTTTCTTGATGTTCAGGATTTTATTCTCTGCTTATTTTTTAAAATCTCCTGTTCTCAAAAAATTATTGAGGTAGAAATAGTTCTTTGTCCTCTCCCAAATATAGCTGCTTTTGACCAGTGTCTTATTTTTAAAAGGATAATAAGAATTGAAATGATTTGTGATGCAAAGTTTTGCTATTAGTGCTTCATGCTGACTCATTTGTCTGTGCGTATCTGACCCTTACTCTAGCAGTAATTATAATGATGCATTTATCTGTGGTGATGACTCCAAAATCTGGATGTCTAATGCTGACCACCTTTGTCAGCTTCAAAATCTTATGTTGTACCATTATCTTAACATGTTGAGTTGTATATTATGCTTTTATTATTAACCGTCACAAAGAGAAGTACCAAGAAAACATACAGTGAATTGGTCCTGATACCAACAAAGGCTGATGACAAACAGCCAGGAAAGAAAGGCTAATCGTCTCTGGAAAAGGAAAAGCACCGCGGCCACAAATTACTTACTCTGAGGGCTAACATAAGCTCAAATCCACTTCAAACTGGTGTCCATAGTCAAGGGGCCACATAGTTAGGGACAGAGGATTAAGTGGCAGGAGTTCTTAGTATCAAGAAGATACCAGATACCCTGGCTGGTGTTGCTCAAAGGTAAAAATATCCACCTGCACTCCAAAGGTTTGTAGGTTTGATTCCCTGGTCAAGGGCACATACCTGGATTGCAGGCTCCATCTCTGGACCCAGTCAGGGAGCATGCGGGAAGCAACCAATCTATGTGTTTCTCTCTATCTCTCTCTCTCTCTCTCTCAATTTCCTGCACTCCCTCCCTTCCACTGTCTCTAAAACTCAATACAAAAAATATCCTCAGGGTAAGATTAACAAAAATAAACAAACAAACAAATAAATAAAATACTAGAAAAATAAATTAAGGTGGGAAGTCCAGATGAAAAAGAATAAGGCAGAAACAATATGTAACCCTGTGATGAAGGGCAGCAGGAACTTGACAAAGAGTCATTGAGTTGAACTTGGTCTCAAAAATGAGTTCTAGGCCCAATATAGACCTGGAATAAGAACATAGTTTTCTGATTCTAGGTCAGCGGTTCTCAACTTGTGTGTTGCGACCCCTTTGGCGGTCGAACGACCCTTTCACAGGGATCGTCTAAGACCATCCTGCATATCAGATATTTACATTACGATTCTTAACAGTAGCAACATTACAGTTATGAAGTAGCAACGGAAATAATTTTATGGTTGGGTTACAACATGAGGAACTATATTTAAAGGGCCAGAAGGTTGAAAACCACTGTTCTAGGTGATCTGGCCTCTCAAAGAGACTGAGTGGGGGAGACTGTAGGTAGAGGCCATGAGACCAACAGACAATGGCTAAGCCTGCTCACTGGAAAGGGCTTCTGCTGAGCTTATTGAAGTCTGAGTTCTCAGAGGTATAGGAACTGGGAAGGCCTGAGTCTGCAAGAGGCTTTTGTGCCTTCACCAAGCAGGACAAGGTCAGGGCACAGGTTGACAGTGACCAACGGAAGTACCATTGCTTGAACTGAAACGCTTTCCCAAATGAGATTCCCATGGTGATAAATCTCTACTGCCATTTTCTCAGACAACACAACGGGAAAGTTTGTTAGGTTTGACTTTCCATACTCCCCTTCCTTATATCTAAGCTGTCATTAAGTCCTAATAATTATGCCTCAATTTATTGATTAGTACCTTTTCTATCTCCCTTAAGTCTTTTTGCAACCATGCTAGCTAAGTGCCTGTTGTTTCAACTGATCTATAATCCCCTTAACAGTTTCTCTTCCTCTAGTTTCTTTCTCATCAATCCAGCCTGTATAGTAAAGATTAATTTTCTTAAAATATAAAAATCTATATATTTAACCATACCACTCCCCTTTTAAACAATCCTCAAGGACTTTGCATTATCTATAGAATAAAGTCCAAATTCTTGAACTCACCTTTCAAGCCATCCCATGATCTGGTCCCCACGCATTTTTCTAGCCTGATATCTCACTCAGTCTTAACCAAACTATTGCCATTAAGATTGGTCTGTCCACTGCAAGTCAGTCCTGCTAATTTTCAACCTACAACTTCTGCCCATGCTGTGCCCATTGCTCCAGTAGTGTTTCCTACCTGTACTCTTCTTCATTGTACTCCCATCAACCTGACCTCACCAACTTACATTTACCATCCCAGCCCACAAGGAACTTTCCTAGCATTTACTGCTTATTCCTCTATTTTGGTACTTTTTATTTCCACTTCTCTAGTTAGTTAATATTTTGTGTTTTTCACATTGTATCCTAGTAGCTGAACATCAATGGGGATACTATTTGTGCTCATAAACTTTACCAGAGCACCTACCTCCACAAAAGGTGAATAATAAGTATTCTCTCAATTAATAAATGTTCTTCTTAATACTGATGTCTGCAAACAGGTATGGCTGCTATTACACTGAATACATGCAATGCATTAATCAATTCTATGTTTCTTATACACAGGACACACTTGGAGCTGCATTCCTTCTGGCGGGAATGAATTTGTGTGGATGCATTTATACAGTTTCATGAGGTTTTCCCCTGTGACTAATAAAGTAACTTTGTGAGATGGCCTCCCAAGATCATAACTTATCAAAAGAGGTTTTAGTTTCTATAGCGATAACAAAACATAATGGACTTTGAACTCAAAACTTTGACCTATTTAACAATGCACTAACTATCAGGAGCACAAGGGTCCTACTTCAGTTTGGTACAGTTATTTTCAATATAAATCAGCCCAATGGATGTAAATGAACTCATAATTGGGGCATTCGCGCCTATAGATACACATCTCTCTTTCTACCCCAGTCCTGTATTATTATATTCCACTTAAGAGTTTGGCACCTAAATTTCTATAGATCCTTGACATGGACCCTGTTAGGGTACAGGGCTAATGTTAGGCCCTGAACACCCAAGTGTGGTAAAGTCTTTGTGAGGAAGGGCAATAAGTAGCATATTTTTTCTTTGTCTTAGTTCTGAACAAATTAGGCAGTTAGACAAAGGGCGATAGCTGCCAATTATCACTTTTTTTACTGATAAAGTCTAGATGGAAAGATATTACTTCCATAGGTGGGCATTTGATTTTCCTAACATTTTATTTTTTTTAAATATATTTTATTGATTTTCTTAGAAGAAGGGAGAGAGATAGAGAGTTAGAAACATCAATGAGAGAGAAACATCCATCAGCTGCCTCCTGCACACCCCCCACCGGAGATATGCCCGCAACCAAGGTACATGCCCTTGACCGGAATCGAACCTGGGACCCTTCAGTCCCTAGGCCGACGCTCTATCCACTGAGCCAAACCGGTCAGGGCAATTTTCCTAACATTTTAGCTTGAATCAGGCCGACTTACATATCTGGCAATGCCATGCTGGGCCAGGGTAGCCACACCTACTTCCTTGGGAGAGCAGAGACCATCCCTGAAAGGCAATAGCAGACGGAATGCAGGAGGAGATGAGCGAGCAAGGTAACTGATTCTTCCCAAAGTTTCAAATCAGATCAGTCACTCTACGTCCCCAGAAGCAGAGATGTGAAGGAGCAGTAAGAATCCAGGAACATTATACAACCTAAGCTTTCCCTCATGGAAGGGAACATCAGGTGTGGGAAAGAGACACCACACTCCACATCAAGAAATCTCCTTATGCCAGCCCTGAATTGGCCACAGTGAGATTCAGAATACTTCTCAGTTACTTTTTCCCCATCTTGCCAGCAATTTGTTACTCACCTAATCAAGGTCGAAGCAACATTCAATCTAGGACTGGAGGTCTAAAGAGAACATAGGTACTGGATTCCAAGATGGGGAGTAGACAAAACATGAATGATACAACTGTTCCATTCCAATTTCTGGAAAACAGCTTATGCAAACACTGGAAGTAGCTCAATGACTTCATTTAGAATTTGAACCCTGCACCAATGTATGTAAAGCAGCAGAGGCTTGGAGGGCACTCCTTTTAGGGAGTGGAGTTATACTAACTTGCTGTGTCAGCTCCAGGCTGTGACTTGGTGCTAGATAAGCATTTTATGTTTATCATCCAAAGGCAAAAGTTTCCTAAATTTGTTATAATAAGAAATAGAGTATGGATAACTATTTGTTCATTTTTAATCATCTATATGGTCATATATCCTGCCACAAATGTGGGCTTTTTATTCTTAGAGATTGAGCCCCTTTAAAGTGCCAAACATTGTGCTGGGGGATATATCTATATTAATTCATTTAATCTTTATAAAAAAATTCATGAGAAATGGGAACAATTTCCAACAGAGTATCACTAAGGAATTCCATCAAAGTCATAGAGCTAGCATGTGCTGGAGTTAGGACTTAGGCAAAGGTCATACTGGTTCCCAATCTGCTTTTTCCCACTAGCTTAGGCTCCAACCCTTAGAATGTATGAGAGGGGACTTGGCTATTTGAGTCCCACCTTGTTTTTAATCTAATGAATCAACCAGGTCTGGTCGTTTTCTGTTGGAGTCCAATTTCTTTCTGTATAAAATGCCTGCCTCACTGGACTGTGGTGAGGAATAAAAGAGGCTATTTATGTGAAAGTGTGATCGAAACTGTAAAGAAGCCAAGGAATAGAAGAGATTCTAGTAATTTTCTTTACATCTTGATCCACGCCTTAGGGGATTTGGTCTGGATGGAAAAGTCACCAGGACCTGACCTTAGTTCTCTATTGGACCTTATCACTTCACCCCTCTTTGTTCTTTACTTCTAGCTCTGTGTGCCCTGCCCTTCTCATTTTCTCTATTCCTTCTCTTGGTGTTGGCGAAGAAGGTGGGGATAGACTTGGCAATTGACCAATGTTTGACATATGGAGATAGTGAGTGAAGGCAAAGATTCGGTATAAACAAATGACTTTAACTTTTCTGTGGCAAGCAGGTGATGTGGGCAGTGGGAGATCAGATTGGGAAATAACTCAGAGAGATATGACACCCAGGATAATGAATCCATTTTCCTTATATGGATAAATCAAGTGTAAAATTGCTCTTGCCTTGGGTGTTGGTCAAGTTACTCCTACACTTGCCTTTCTCTTGGCTTGTGGATGCATTTCCAGTTGAGGTCTTAAATAACATGTTTCTGATCCTAAAAGCCCAGGAGAGAAAGAATTCATTTTGAAAGGAAAAAGAACCCATGCAATAATAAATACAAAATGCCAGGATTTCAGCAACAAAATGCCTACTGAATAGCACCAGGGAAGCAATGTCATCTAGGGAAACGGGAAATTCCCCTGAGAGGCCAAGGACCTGAATGTGAAGCAAGAGGGACCATGCGGCAGGTGGCATGGGGCTTCCCAGCAGGACAGGCTCAACTGCAAAGAAAAGGCTATGGGTTGAAAACCATAAAATCAGAGAGCCCCTAAATAGCTGAGCTTGAGCTTCCTGCCTGCTTGGTGGCATGAAAGTTGTGAGCTTACATTAAATTGATTTTTTAATTTAAAAAAATACAATATTCTTTGCACACCTGAGTTTGAGGACTGAGATTCCTACCCACTACATGATCAAAAAGGAAAATCGAAAGAGTCTTGCAATGATTTTAAAATGGAAATGAACTTATATGAATATAGTTGTATTTCCCAATATGAAAAGAAAATCTATTTTTATGTAAATGAAGGCAGGGATAAAAAAAAAAGTGCTTTAAGACTGAAAACTCCAAAATATGGTTGCAAACAAGGCAGATGTTGAAGGTAGCAGCTGGGCTTTTTTCCAGGAGGTTTAGCTTCATCCAATTTTGCCCAGTTACTGGGTTCACCCTATGTTTTCTTACCCTGGGGTCAGGCTGCATAATGGAGAGAAAAGGCCTCTTGGGGGCAGCAAAGAGAGCGTGGGTCTGTGAGCGGCTCTAGCCCAAGGACCAGCAAGACATGGGTTAGGTTAATTCTCTCTCCAGCAACTGTACCTCAAGGGGACTGCAGGAGCAGGCCACCCCAGTGGGAGGAATATTTCCTCACTGGTGTTGTTTAGAATTACTGGTGCATGGATAATAATGAGCTGACTGGCTGTTATTCCACTTTTATTGTTTGCAAGTTATTTCCATAACGTACTTTGTTACTGCCCACCCCTGGAGAGGGAGGATCAGAGCATTCCCTATGTCCCCTCTCCATCCAGCACCTGCTGAGGAGTGTTATTCAGTTCCCCAAATCTGCAATTTTTCTTTTTCTCATCAACATTTAAAGGTTTGTCTGTTTCTCCCCCATTTTCCTGCTGGACTGGGAATGATAACAAACCAGGACTGTGTTGGGTTACCAGCAAAGACATGATTTTGCAAATTGGCAGGAAAGGGGCATGCTTTAGCCTGCCAAATGGTGAGTGTTATTGAAAGATGTAAAATACTCCATGACTTTGATAATGTGGAGAAATGGCTTGACAGGAGTTCTAACTGCCAGCCAAACAGAGGAAGTGACAGCTGATCCATTAGCTTCCTTAGTTTCCAGGCATGAAGGCTCTTGTTGGTCCCCTGTGGCTTATTCAGAATCTGGCCTGAAGTATTAATTTGCAACCTGCAAGAGCACTGTGAACATGGATAAATATCAATAAATACAAGTCAACTTGTTTTGAAAATGCTCTTTTCCTTATTTTGTTGATTTCCCTCTGATGGGTGTAGTATTTCCTAAGAGCTCTGATGGCTGTATCTTTCATTCCTCATGCATGAAATTTGCTAGCCCTGTGGCCATGACAACCCTGAGTGCTTAGGGGCAGCACACTTAAGCCTGAGCTGCCGAGGCTACAGAGAATAGAACTGAAGGAGTCCAAGGACAAAAAAACCTCAGAAATGAGCAATCTCATGTCAGCTACAACCACCAGTCACCTTTCCTCTGGCCTACCCCTAAACTTGGAAATTATTCCCTCAGGGCTTTGTTTAGAGAGGGAAAAGAAAGAAAAAAGAATGGTACACTTGACTTTGAGGTGGTAAACACACAATACAATATACAGATGATGTATTGTAGAAGTGTGTACCTGAAACCTCCCTAATTTTATTAACCAATGTCACCCCAATAAACTCAATAAAAATAAAGTAAAAACAAATGAATGAGTAGGAAAAAATCAAAACCCAAACTCAATTCTCTAACCTCCAATCTAGCTGTTCTTTTCTTTATCTCTTTTCATCTCTTGGGTATTTCAGCATTTTTGGTTTGGGAGAGGGGATTCAGACACACTCTGGGTAAGACTCACTTCATCCATTTCTTGCCTATTTCAAAGTCATCCCATTTTTGCTCAGCCTTGAAGGCACCATCCCTTCAGTCACTCACTGTCTTAGAATCATATCAGCTTTTCAAACACCTATGGGCAATGACCTCAGTGCCCATGGCAAATAGTTACACGTTTGAAGAAGTTGTACATCATTGCTGAGCCTGTGATGCTAGGAGTCACAATGGACTTGGAGGATGGAGAATTAGGGGGGGATGAAAGATAAAAGAGAAGAGAAGATGGAGGGAACAACTCAGAGGGAAACACTCCCTCTCATCTTAGGAAATAAGCCTGAGCTACCACGGGGGCCTGGAATACCAGGACTGTCTGTGGATTTTGGCTGATGAAGAACTTATCGAGCAAGGGAATTGTTAAGATCTCCAGGCTGCTCTCCTTTAGAGAACAAACAGTTGTTTGGGGCAAGTCTTCACAGGCAAAGAATCTTTAAACAAGATAGCATCTATATTCAGCAAGTTTTTTTGACCTGCCATGAGGTCCCAAGGCACCATGCTGGGAAGAGTGTTGAACATGACAGACAAGGTCCCTGATCACATGGAGCTTACACTCTAGTACAGAAGACAGTTCTACAGGCCATTAACTACAAGTGTGACACACAGTACAAAACAGAAGCTACAACAGTCTTTGGGAGCGCATATTGTTGAAGAGCATCTTGACCTTTTTAGAAAAATCAAGAAAAAGAATGTCTCTCAAGTGAAAGCATGAGGAAGAGGAGCAAAAGGATCTAAATACCAGCAAAGCACACACCCTGCTGCTGCCAGAGGCCAGGCTTTCCTGGGCCAACAGCTGGCCTGTCCAGTTTAGGGTGCTACTTTCATTGTGTGTAACTTCAACCTGAGATGCCTCTGTTGATACCCACACATTCCCATTTACAAGAGGCACTTGCATCTAATTCAACCCAGAGCAGTGCCAACTTTCACAAGATCATCTCAAGGGTAGAGGCTGCAAGAAACCAACTGCCTACAAACTGATTTATAAAAAAAAAAAATCAATATAAGCCAAGTTTGCAGTATTGCATTGTTTCAAACGAAGTGCTCCATTAATCCATGGCAGACGATTAAGGAAACACAGAATCATAGAATGTCAGAGTCCAAGGGGTCTTTCGGGAGAATTTAGCCCAGCAGTTCTCCCCTGGTTCAGAATGCCAGGCAAAGATATTTCCCAAGTGAAGAGGAAGTCTTAAATCTGTCAGTGTGAATTATTCAAAAATGGTTGGATTTCCTGCTAATTCTTAGTTACCACCACCCCATCCACCCATCCTCTGCCCCGCCCCAATTCTGATACATTTGGGTTGGTGTGGGGAAGGAGGACGGCATTTTATGTAGAACATGATCCTCAGTGGATTCCACATTTTAGGTAGTTCCCTCCAACCCTGCTCCCCTGCAGTACATAGGGGAGTTGATCTAAGCTGGTTCCTCATTTTATAGACTGTCCAGGACAAGAGAGGTTAAGTGCCTGCTGCACTTGCTTTAGTAGTAAAGCTGGAACTGGAGCACAAGCTCATAATATTTTATTGTTTTCCATGCTTTGGGGTCTTAAAGCAGGATTAGCTTTGAGGGCTGCCACTTCCTGCCCCTGCCAGGCTTAATTGCCAGTTGATGTTTCTAGTCACAGCAGCCAACAAAAGGTATATGTATCCCTGTCCTCTGGAGTGGCCTGGACCCAGGTACAGGAAGGAAATGTCCCTCAAATCCTGGCTTGCCTTAATGCTGCCAAAGCCATGGGTCTTTACAGCTGGGGTGGTGGAGGGACTCTGCCTCTGTCTCAGGAGCCCCTCAGAAAGTGCAGAAACACACACAGGACAAGCCCTGCCAGGCTGGCTGTGCAAACAGGCAAGAGGCAACCTCTGGGCCTTTCAGAAAGAACATTGGAGCAGGAACTGAAGACGCCAGCGACAGGGTTGGTCACTTTTCTGAAACAGGATGTCAGTGAAGGACCCCTTTTGTTTGGACCTGCTTGATGAGGAAACCTCAGAGACTGCAGAAGGGCCAAGAGTAGACAAGGGGAAAATGACATCACCCTTCATACTTTCAACTCAGTATACGAATTCAAAAACAATTTGCCTTTTAAAGGAGAAGGTATTTCCCAGGTGAAGAGGAAGTCTTAAATCTGTCAGTGGATGGATTTCCTATTAATTCTTAGTGACCACCACCCCATCCCCTACCCCTTGCACTGGGGAAATCAGGATACACTGGGGGCAGGAAAGGCAGATTTGTGGGTGCATCACTATGAAGGATCCCAGTAGCCTAAGAGCCTGTGTGAATCCTCACAAAACCCAGAGTAAAGGAGGAAAGCCTGAGAAGAGAGGAGGATGGAAAAGACACAGGGCAGAAGGCAGCTGGACTGTAAACAAGTGTTGGTTCCAGGACCCCCATGGCTACCAAAGTCCACAAATGCTCACATACAAAATGGCACAGGCTTTGCATATAACCTATGCACATGCTTCTATGTACTTTAAAATCATCTCGTGTTTACTCATAAAACCAACAAAAGATAAGTACTATGTAAATAATTGTTATACTATATTGCTTAGGGAATAATCACCAGTAAAAGATGTGTACATGTTCAGCAAAGACACAACCATCATAGACCCATTCACATACTAAGCGTCAGCAACGACGCAGCATTGTTTTCTAATATTTTTGATTCATGGTTCGTTAAACTCATGGATATGGAACCTTTGCATAGTTTGCCTGAGGCCCCTAAAGTGCCCGAATTGTCTCAGAAGTCCTGCTCTGGTCAATGATTTAAGGGAGGAAGCCAGAAAATTATGGCCCAAAGCCCAAACCTGGCTCACCAACTTTTTGGTACAACCTACAAGGTTTTTACATTTTTAAAGGTTGAAAAATATAATGTATCATGATATGTGAAAATGATATGAAATTCACATTTCAGTCTTCATAAGTAAAGTTTTATTGAGCACAGCCACACTCACTTATGTATTGAATGTGGCTGTTTTTGTGCTGTAACAGCAGAACTAAGGAGTTGCCAAGAGACCTAATGAGCCTTGCATTATATTTACTATCTGGCCCTTTATAGAAAAAAAAGTTTCCTGGCCTCTGATATAGGGGTTGAAATTAAGAGAAAAGCTATAATGGGAGGATTTGTCTCCACCTCTCTGAGTCTGGGGTCTCCCTAGCAGATCCTTCATGTACAAGTCTGTGTGTCTTCTTTCATGTCACCAATATCAACCTCTGTTCTACATGCTCCTTCCAACTGACAAGAGGTGGTGACATCAGTTTTTACTACTGAAACAAAACAGAAAGGAAGACTGCCCTAACGCTTATAGAAAGATTAGGCCCTCTATCTCAGAATCAGGAAACAGCCCAACCTTCGCAGGAGAAAGTCTTAGCAGGCCAATGAATTTGGGTAGACCAATTGACTAACTCCACTTCCCCTCCAGTTCTGACCTCCTCACCAATTCTCAAATCATCCACAAACTTCTAGATTAGGACTCCCATAACACATGGTATAGATGATATCAAGTAGAATTGAATGAGCATGGGACTGGGAAAAAGAAGATCCACATTGATAATAACTCTCTCTGTGTCCTTGAAAAATAAAACCTGCAATTATAATTGTTATTCTTTGTTGAATGATGACTAGGTCATTCATTATCCTATAAGATCCCTGTAAAAAAAAATATCATGAATCTCCTTTTAAAGATAAGAAAATTGAGACTGAATCATTGACCCCACTGCCAAAGGTCTCTTCCCTAATAAGTGATGGAATCCAGGTTAATTCAATTCTGAGGACGGTACTCTTATTATGATAAAAAACTTGCTTCCTCTCTGCTTCTCAGTATCTTTATCTACAAAATGAGAAGGTTGTATTAAATTTACTTCAAGACTTTGTCAGCAAAATAAATTCTGTTGATCCTAAAATCCTTACATTGGATTTGGTCACTTAGGTAGAAAAGCATCAAGGTATGTATTTTTGGTAGGCTGAAAAAGTCTACATAGGTCAGTGATGGCGAACCTTTTGAGCTTGGCGTGTCAGCATTTTGAAAAACCCTAACTTAACTCTGATGCCGTGTCACATATAGAAATTTTTTGATATTTGCAACCATAGTAAAACAAAGACTTATATTTTTGATATTTATTATATATTTTTAAATGCCATTTATAAAAGAAAACTCAACCAAAAAAATGAGTTTGTGTGTCACCTCTGATACACGTGTCATAGGTTTGCCATCACTGACATAGGTCCTAAGCAAAGAGCAATGACTGACACTGTTGCTGCCTTTATAGACATTTTAGTCTATTCTAAACTGGCTTTCTCCCTATCTGTTGGATTAAGATTTCAGAGAGTTCTCTGGAATAAATGCAGTAGAAAGAAGATGTTTGATTGAAAGCAAGTGAAAACATTCATGAAAGAAGAGATGATTCTAAAATTCTACTTCTCACTCAAAGAGTATGGTCAGTGCTGTGTATTTTCTGAGCTTTCAATTGGGTATCATGCCAGATAGGACTGGGTCTTGTTGGGAACACAGAGAACTGGAAACAAAGAAGGGGGTGGGGGGGGAGGCAAGTAGTAAATGACAAGAAAAGCAAAGGCACAAGTCCCAGGCAGGAAGCTGGCCCTGGAGAACCAAGCCTAATTGGACACAGATGAAGATAATCTCGTTTTAAAAAAAAAAGTAATATTCATGTATACATCCATTCAACAAACAATTAAGCATCTACTACGTATCAGATACATGCCTAGGAACTGGGTAGACTGTTTTATAAAGCATGCTTCAGGCATTGTTATATTTTACTGGGGGTGGGGGAGGAGAGGTTTATATTTATTTCAACTTTCAACACATATTTGTTGAATGGTTGCTGTGTCTAATAAACTATAAATGCCAAATGCAGAGAGGCAATTTCTTGATTCCAACACTTGTTTTTACCCTTCCCTTCCTTTCTACTGCAACAATCTTTAAAAAGTCAATTTACAGTCTCTCTGGAGATAGTAAAATTGGTGAATGCTCTTATATTGAGCAAAATACAGAAGAGGCCTTAAGGTACAGTCACTTGGTCATGCACACTCATTACCCTTAATGTGTGTCTCTTTCTAAGAGACAGGGAGCCTTGGCAACCAGGAGGGCAAAGGCCACCCCTGTATGTGAAGCTACTGTTCCTGTGGAGTCCAGGGCCTTTTCACTCTTTCATCTTCCCTAGCCTTACCCACATTCCTCAACTCGTCTCTCTTCCTGGAATTAATCCCTGTTTCTGAGCACATCCTTCCCAGAAATCAAATTCCTAGTAATGGCCAAGATGGAAAATAAATGAGAATGCCTTGCACCTTGAAACACTAAGAATGTACAAAAAAAGTGGTGGAGATAAGAAGGACAATGGAAGAGATACACCTTTGAAACTGCAGTTTTTCATTTCTGTATTTTGCAGAAAATTATAGAATGTTTTAATTTTACAGAAATAAATGTAACTTTCCATGGGAAGATAACTGTAGAGTATATACATATGAATTTCACTATAAACAACACTGTCAAACAGAACTTTCTGCAATGATGAAAATATGTTATGTCTGTAGTAGCTATTAAACACTTGAAATGTAGCTAGTCCAAACAAGGAATACATTTTTAATTTATTTAATTTTATTTAATCTATAGCTGCATGGGGCTATTGGTCATTGTATTGAACAGTGCATGTTCAGAGGGTACACATTAGACAAACACATTCCAGGCACCAAAATTTTGGCTAAGGCTTCTAAACTTCAATATATCCTCTGCTTGAGATGTAACATGCAAATTCAAATAGGTAAAAGCAAGGAAGGTAAGAAACTTTATTCTTTTTGAGGGCAAACAATAGTCCCTAATAGCTCTTTCCCCATTTAAGGATGAGTAGCAATAAAAAGAAAAAACAAAACAAAACACCATTGAACCCAAGAACATATCTTGAGACATAAAAGAGTGAACACATATTTTTCATCTAGTGCAGGAAACAAAAATATATTTTGAAATCTGTTGCTTCTTGTTGCTTAGATTCTCAATAATACACAAGAGTAGAAACAATCTATAAAGGGAAGTTGAAAGATTAGTTGTTGAGACAACAAATTGAGATGGAAAAATAGGTAGCTGGAAACCAGGAAGAGATTTTAAAAAGTTATCGGAGAAAATAAGAAAAAAATATAGACAACTGAAATGCAATCATAGAACTGCAATCTGCATCAGAAGTCCCAGAAGACAGAATCAATATTGGAGAAAAAAAATCAAAGGAACAATCTGAGGATGAGTCTTCAAAGCTCCACTCAACTGCAAATAAAATGTAAAAAATACAGAGATGCAAACAACTAAACTTAAGATTAACCAATGGAACAAAAACTATAATCAGATACATCATCAGAGAAAAACAATCATGACTATGATGACGAACCCAAGACACAGAATAACAGAGGTCATTGAAAGCCAGTAAAAGAGTGAAAAGAAACCAAGGGCCAGATTGTTATATCCTAATAAAAAGCTTGCACTTTAAGTGTTGTTCAATACCTCTAAGAGTTTTCAGATGAACCTATCTCTCTTCCCTCAAACCCAAAGAAAAGTGGATGGCCTATGAAGGAATATTAATATTTCTGTAAAGTACCTTCATATCGCACTTGATAGTTAACCGTGTTCATGCATATTCCAGCCACAGAGCTTTCGCTCATCTCCAATTGTTTACTGGGTATATGGAACAGAATTATTCTCAAAATAATAAGTGTTTTAAAATTAAATTTACTAAGGTAACTAAAATAGTAATATTTTTTAAAAAGTATCAATGTTTTTTCTCATTACTGAGTATTTGATCAATAATCAGTTTTTCCCATGTTCAAATATGAATGATATTACCTCTCCAGCATTTTTTCACAGATTATTCAAAGTAATTACATTTTGAACCCTTCATAAAACTACATTTTTAACATTATTCAGAAATTGGTTTAAAATAGGCTATAATTTGTTCATAGTTATATCTTTTATGACTGTTAAACTTTTATGTCTCATGATAAAACTAGATAGAAGACTCTTAAAGTCTCACCCTTTGTTTTAATCTCACTTAGAGTCCACAGTATGCTTTGCACTTAGTAAGAGCTTAATAATAATATTAATATACCTTGTTAACCTGCATTTTCAAAGTAAGAAAGACATAGAATTTTGTTTATATTCAATTTTTTCCCCAGGGAAATTCTGAATTTGTTTGTTTTGGTACTGCAACTCCTTGACATTAGTGACAATCCCTAAGCACTGTTTTACACTGTCTCCATTATGTGCACAGATCCCACCTCCTGAACCTCAGACGACAGGAGCCAGTATAGCCAGGCCTGGCCAGTCCTTCCCTGAACAGTTTATAAAAATATAAAGTGTGTGTTTGTGTGTGTGTGTGAGTGTGTGTGTGTGTGGAGGGGGTGGGGAGACATCTGTAATACTTTCAACAATAAAGATAAATTTCATACCGGTATATGGAGAAGCTCTGCTGGGGCTGTCAACAGCCGGCTTGCCTTCCTGCCTTGCTGTCCCCATGAAGACACCCGTCTGCAGTGTGCAACAAACAGAGAGGGATACTGATGAAGAAAGCTGGGGAGGCCTTGAGTGCCACCCCTCTGAGCCCAGACCTGGCTTCTACCTTGGAATTTCTTCTTTCTCAATCCTGATGCTCAAGATTCTCTTTTTGATTATGTTTATTTGAATTGCTAGACGCCTGATGCACAAAATTCTTGCAAGAGTAGGCCTTCCTTCCCCCGGCTGCTGGCAAAGGCTTCCCTCTGGCACCTGGGACCCGGGCTTCTTTTGCAGCCCCGGCTTTGTCCAGAAGGTTGCCTGGAAGGACATCTGGTCTAATTGGCATATTACACTTTAATTATTATAGATATTTCTGCCACTGAAAGAGTCCTGACTAGAAATTCCATAAGTAAGTGAAATTGAAAAAGAGTATACATAAATTTAGATTTTTAAATTTTTTGTTAGTTGGTTAGAAAGAGTTGCCTATTGTTGTTGATTAATTTACTATTTATTCTACTAGGTACCTAGCACTGCATTTTCATGTTATTTTATAATTGGCTGTATATATAGACATCTCTCTTGATAACCTGTTTCTGTGAAGCAAATTAGTCCAATGATATGTGGCTTAAAATGATCATTTTGTTTTATCTCACAATATAATGGGTCAGAAATTCAGACAGGGCTTGCTGAGCAAATCCTTTGTTCTGTGTGGTATCCATGGAGGCACTTGGTAGTATTCCACTGGCAGCTGGGCTGGGCTGGCAAGTCCAGACAGTTCCACTCCCATGTCTGAACTTCAGGGGGATGATGAGAAGGTTGGACTCTTCTGGGCATCTTTGTATCCTATGTTTTGTTTTGTTTTAATTTTTTTTTCTCAGAAAATTGCATGGATTGTCCTTTTCCTTTGCCAGTGGGAGTGGGGTCCTTGGGGTACTATTGGAACAAGAATTTTCAGTGGCCCCCACAGGAGGATGAGATGTGGTAGAAAGCTTTATTTGTGTGGAATTATATCCCTCAGTTTGCAAAGTCCAGAGTGCTCATGTTTGCAGAGTCCTCCCCAGAAGAGCAGTCCGACTCTCACGGGTGGCCCAGAGCTCTGAGAGAGAAAGGAACTGGGAGACCTGGACCCCAAATGAGCCTTGTATTGTGACTGGCATATTCTAGTAATCAAAGCCAGCTCATTTTCAAGAAGAGGGGCAGTGTCAAAGTACCAGTGGCCTCCTTTATCCTTTGTCCCTATTGAGCAGCTTCAGAGACAGAAATATGCCTTATTGATCTATATATCCCTGAATCAAAAATCAGCTAGAAACCTAACTAGGAAAGCAAGAGAATGGCAGTCAGAATCTGGATCTTAACATCCATGAACAGCTGTTCCAGCTTTGGACTGCCCACCTCTCAACTTTTGTTACATAAAGAACAACAACTGTGTGTTGAAAATACTGTCCATTAAAAAAATCAGACTAACTTACCTTTCTCTACATCAGATCTCAGAATACAATTGAGCAATGTTCACAGTAGGATGTTTCTTGGAGAGGGTTAAGAGGATGAAACAATTTTGTTCTAAAGCAGGCTGACTTCTAAAATTCATATTAGGGGGATTAAATACTGCTCAAATTTTTAGATAAAAAATTAAGAAAACATGGCTTTGGTTATATTCTTAGAAAAACTTAAAGGTAACCATTATAAAATTTATATTTTTTAAATTTTAAAAAAATTACATATAAGTCAGAGAATATAAAGGAAACATCTGCATTCACCTCTGTTTGGTCAGCTCAGGAGATGGAGGAGTTGATGGAGAATTCTTTATAAATGTGGGGAAGGGCTACAGAAATATACTCGTGCAAGCCCATGGTAGCCCATTGGTTTAAAGCAGTAGTTCACCTGCCACACTTTCAGGACCATCACTATATATACAGTGTGCACAGAACTGCTGTATCCTAGGGCAAGATGCCAGATATAACGTGCACATAAGCAAGGGGGAGAAGGCTATTGCTGATGTAGGATCTGTGGAGGGAAGTTTCTCTCTACTTTTTGTTGGAAATATACCTGGTATATTTACTGTAGGTTAAACCCTCTTATTGTTGATTAGTGATTACAAACATTTTGGGGCCATGTGCATGTTCTGGGTTTCTCTTTGGGGTGCATAAAGCACTCTTAGTTCCTGACTTGGCAATGTCTCCTTTCCTTGCCTCCTAGTACTCAGCTGTGTAGTGGTGCATGCTAAGACCTCTGCAGCTGGATGGGAGTGCGGTTGTCACAAGGACCATGTGGTGGAGAAGGATGCTGGAGCCTGCCAAAAAGCCTCCCTTTCTCTCCTTCACTCTAAGAGACTCTGGCCAAATTCAGTGGGCATGTGTTAGCCTTGGTTTTGTTAATTACTTCTCACCATCTACCCTCTGTATTCCATGTCTGATGGCCTTCATGTTTCCAAGACGACAATCACTCCAGCAACAAATAGAGAGGGGTAACCACTTCTGTGCCTTCAGCCTCTCATAGAAATCACATTAGCTACTTTTAGAGGAGGATTAATGAGGTCTATCTAATTCTCTTTTGCCAAAGTTACTATATTTAACAGACTTTGCTCACTGAAAGAGTACATGGATGATGGGTAGCTTTCTGCAAATGTGCAAGGAACTAACTCATTGTTCCAGACATTCCAACAATGATTAAAGCCTTAAGATACTTAGGGTATTGCTGACTCTTATTGATGGCTTGAACTGGCTTGGAATATTTCACAAAGTACCAGAGAAAACTAACATGACAAGTTATTTTTTTGCAAACAGCAGAACACATTGGTCTTCGATCAACTAGAAAGCCTTCATTTGTGTGTTTGAGAGCTTCACATTACCCTAGCACAGCTCTGTTGGCCCCTCAGCACAATAAGCAGTTACATTTCTTTGGGTGGATACATTCAAATGCCAGTTATGTGATTAGCAAATGCATTTCTAATTAGAACTTTAATTTTGTTACAGTCAAACACATCTTTCTCCCTAATCTATGAGACTGTTTCTAAACTGTATTTTTAGCCTCTAAAATACATTGAAATAAGACCTACAATAGCACAGAATATTACCCACAAAATAGACCTATCTTTTGTATGGTAACTTGAGAGTTGACCAAAGATCCTAAGTTAGCACCTGTAGGTGGCCATTACCCACCTGTCCCGGGCAGTCCTCGCTAGGACATTGTTTATCATCAGCTTTGTGCCCACTGAGGCAGACCCTGCAATTCCTGCATCATCCTCGTAACTTGGCTTCTGAGCATCTTGGTGAAGCTGACCACCCTGCCAATATGAACCTGAGCAGACATCTGCCATTTACCCCATCGCAAGCTCTTGTGGACTTGGTCCTCTAAATCCCAGGGGCAAAACTCCTCAGAAACACATAGAGAAATCAGAAGTAAAATGGCAGCAGCATCCAACCCTCTGGTAGAGTTTTGTGGGTGTTTTGGGAAGGTGGTGCCACTCTTGGAGTGGCACTTTGTCTCCTTGGAGCTGCTTCTCGGTGCCTCCTGTCAGATTCTGTGCTTCATGTTGTTTTCTGCCTTCCTGCCCTGCATCGTCTCCTCCTTTGTGTCCAATCTCGGCTCTCAGCCTTGCTCAGCTCCTGCTCAGTCTGGGCCTGGCAAGTCACCTAATCCCCTGCTGCCTGCTCCAGAGTCACCCGAACTGGGCCCCCTTTTTGGTGTCCTCCCTCAAGCACCAGCCTAGGAGTCAGGCTCACCCCAGAGAGCACATCCATTATCTGGACCAGCTCTTAATATGTTTTTTTTTACTTGGTGACTGGATCCTAGTCCCTCGCTTTCCAGCCTCCCCCTGGAAACTTTGAATGCAGTGTGGTCTTTTCCACATATCCATATTCAGACCATGCCTTACCACTGAATAGAAACGTTTTTCCTAGGACACTTGAGTTTGCAAGGTCTTCCGGAAATTGCACAATAGCCCTTGAAGCAATTCTTACTGTAGCGAGCCCTTGTCATCCCATCAATCTCTTTCATCTTGCCCAGATCCTGCTGTTTCCTCATTGCTGCTGCAATGTGATGCTGAAGTCCCTGGGTACCTCACTTGGGGGGGGAGTGGGGCGCCTGAGAGGTGTCGACTCTCATCGTGCCAAGGCAGCCCAGCAACAGGGACCAGAGGTTATCTCAGCATCTCCTTTCCTAAAAGGGCTTGTGCATTTCTAAAAATGTGTACACTTGGAACAGAAAGTTAGGCTCCACCAGAGTGAGCTATCCCTCTCAGCTTGTTTTGCAGAGAAAATGGGGCTCCTCCATTGGATGGTGTGTGTTTTTGACACATCCAGGGAATAGTGAGCAGCCTGGCTGGAATGAAGTGACCAGAGCAGAGGACCCATTCCAATCCTACAGGAACAGCGGGGCTAGAGAGGCCTTTTCCAGAGTCTCAGAGTTGGTAGAACTGAACATAGAACTCTGAGCCTTTTTATAAACCTCAAACGCAGTGGTACCTCAGAGGACGACCCATAGGTGCTGTGCAATCTGTTGGCCTGTCCCCCGTTTAGGTGACCCTGGTCAAGTGCAGTGCTCATCTTGTCCTCTTTAGTATAAAATTGCTACAGAAGTTTCTGCAACCTCATACTTTTCTCTTTCCTGAAGCTGATTCTGCCTGAACTCTACTTTCTCGCCCCCCTCCCTTTCTCCCCTGTCCCCAACAATAGAACCTTTGTGTAGATACAGCATTTTTGCAACTGGAGATCCTCCCCTCCCCGCTCCTGCCCAGGAAGTAGAAACTAATTTAGTGCCTTAATATTCCTAGGCAACATTGTTATCATCTGATATGCCAATGTGATAATGGGCAATTTGCCAATCTTGTCGGTTTTAGAAGCAAATTGGCTTAAGTAATCACCTAAACATCCTCTGCCAAGAAACTTTTCTTCCCCACAAAGAAGACGGCACCTATTATTTCTCCCGTGAAGAACAGAGAAAATATTT
Organism: Myotis davidii; assembly: GCF_000327345.1. Classification (NCBI taxonomy): domain Eukaryota; kingdom Metazoa; phylum Chordata; class Mammalia; order Chiroptera; family Vespertilionidae; genus Myotis; species Myotis davidii. Next base: position 3,134,745 of record NW_006292095.1, on the reverse strand, counting down.
CCCCTGCTAAGTGATACAAGGGGTTTGTTTGTTTGAAGCCTTCGCAGGCCTTCCATTTAAATAAAGCTCCTTTTTTAATAAATGAGAATTCAATGCACGCTCAGAGGATTTCAGCGTTGTCAAATATTCGATTTAAACTCTTCCTGTTATTTACATTCTCCATCCTAACAACCATTATTACACAAGAGAGGTTTTTTTCCCCTGCTGAGAGCATTCATGCGACGAAGACATGGTGTTGGTGTTATTGCCAGAGCAATTCTCGTCTCCTGTGTGCTGTGCTCCAGAGCCTTACCTCCACTGTGCCCTGTGTCCCCACCCCCAGCACGAGTGTGCATTCTCCACCACAGCAGACAGCATCTCTCAAAAGTCAGTCTGATTTGAACGGGGTTGATTGGAGGGGGGCAGACCCGAAAGCCCAAGGTGCTCTCACTGCAGCTTCTGATAGGACAAGTGACCATCCCTGCCTCTGTGTCTCATATGGGCATTCCCTAGGGTACCTAAAACCAGGCGAATAATGCGGATTCCTTCCTTCTCAAGGCTCGCTGGCGTGTGCTGTTTCCGACTCCAGCCGGGGAGCAGTATCAGAACTCTGTTGGGGCTGCGGCAGCAGTAATGGGATGACTATGGAAATGATGGATGGCGCTCCATTTCTGCATTTCCGATGGCACATATGCAGCAGAATAGGTGACTGTCGCTCTGGCTGCAATGAGACTTTTCTTCCCGCTGCCCTTGAGCTGCACGTTGATTTGATCTTGGATTCAATGCTCTTTCTCCCGTTGTTTTGTTAAAATTATTTGTCATATTTGGTTATAAACGTATGTGGCTTTCTCACTGTAAGCTGAAACCAGAGACATACTAGACAATTGCATGTTCTAGAAAATTAGGAATAATGTGTCAGAGCCAGATCCTATGAGAGGTAAATGGAGACAAGTGGTAAGGGCACTAAGTACAATGCCAGAAACACTCTGGACATCTTTGCATTATGATCATGCAATATTCTGGACAAAGTACTTGAAAACTTCATTTAATGATGCAGGTGACATCAGTGACTTTATGTGATCAGGTCATATTAATTTTTCTGAGTCATTTTAATTCACATGCCTGAAAATGGAATTCATCTTTAAGGAGGAGGTATGACAGAAGAGTAAAAATGCATAGTCCCTTTCTTTAATATCCCATGGACTTCTTATTTTATACAATAACTGGAACCATCCAGTCCATACCCACCCCTCTCTCTTACCCCAGAAAGTTGGGCCCAGAGAGTGGGAAGTAGCTTGCTTGATAAAAGCCCAAATATCTCTCTCAGCAGAGCATGGCTAAAGTCCCATCCTCCTAAATTTCAGCTCCCTTCTTGCTACTGCAACTTGATGCTTCCTAATTCATAGAATTTCAAATTAAATTCATGATTATTTCTTTAACTTCTTCAGATAACTGAACCAATGAAAGTATTTTTTTTTTAATGTGTGCAGGCCATATAAATACAGGTGCTCTTTTTTGCCCCATTTCAGTGTCACCCAATCTGGTCTTTTACTGACTTGAGTATCAGAGTGAGAGAAATGGATCAGCGTGCCTGACACAGAAAGTCAATTTTTTTTTTTTAATGTGTGCAGGCCATATAAATACAGGTCTCCTTTTATCCCCAACTTGTCAGTACCATCAAGGTTCCAGCCACCAAAGATGGAAGACAAGCAGGAAGAGGGTTGTGAGCTAAGACTGGCTGATGCAGGAAGCTAACCAGGAGTGTAGCACACATCTCTTCCAGGGAGGAGTCCATAGTATGTGATATCAAGACTGAGGTGCAATAAACATGATTTCTATCTAGGGATCAAGCTTCAGGAGTGGGGACCAAGGAGCCAGGTTCTGGGCAGGGCAGTCAGTAACTAGACACACATTGAAGGCTGTACAGAGAGATTGCAGCCTAATATTGTTTGAATAGCTAGTCCAAACTAGGCAGGGCTCTCATTGGCTCAGGAACTGAGTCAGATGAGACTCCTCAACCTATCATGCCCCTAACAGGACTGGACAGGAGTAAGCCAGCTCCAACCCCACAGGAATTCACTCCCCCACCCCAGGGATGAGGCCACTGGCTGTGCACCAGCACATCACCTGCACCTCTAGCACCCATGATGTGGAGAACATGAATCATAGGGCAGACTTCTGAGAAAACATACAGAGAATTCTAAACAGCTGACAAAGAACTCTTCAGGGTGCCAAGGGGCAGATATATTTTGAGATTTGGGTTCTTTGGTCGTCACATTTATTTTCAGTCAGCTGACTTGCTGGAGTGGGGGGCTCACATGCTGATTTATGCAGTGAGTTTGGCTCAAGCTCACAATGTTTATGAGTCAGCAATGTCTGTCTGACATTTATTACCACTCAAACAGACTGGCAGTCATAAATCCAGCTTCATTTTTACAGTTAAATGGCTACTATCATGGAACAAAGGAACAAAGGGGGATCACCCACAGCTGTGCTATTCATCCTGCATCTTATGAAAAAAAATAGAAAAAAGTGTAGGAATGAATAGGTCATATTGCAACAGATCCATATTTATACGCATGCACGCATGGATACTATGTACAAATATCAGCTAAAAACATATGCTGAATTCTGTTCTTCCTGTGGGAAATATGTTGAGGAGCCTCAAATCATATCCTGCCAGTTAGAGCAAAATCGATCTGGAGCTCTCCTCACTAGCTCTAAGTGTGGGTCCTTGTACTGAGCAAAAGCCCCACAGGCTGACTGAGCTAACAGGGCAAAGAGGCCTCGGGGAGCGGGAACTGGCAGAGCTGCTAAGCCTGGAGTGGAGGTCAGGGAGTGCAGAGGAAACCAGACAGACCTGACAGAGGGACTGCTTGGGAATTCACAATGTCAGTAGCTGGAACATTCTGGGCTCTGCTTTGCTGGGAAGCTCTACTAGCAGCAACGCTCTGCCAGGTAAAGTTCTATCTCATCATGTAGTTTTAAAAGTGAGAATGATCAAAATGAGAGAGACGGGCAAGGTAGTCTTAAAGATCCCTCCAGTTCTCACACTGAATAGTTCTTTTTCACATTGACAGATTATTAGCTAGCTGGATCATAGAAAAGGGGAGAATAAGAAATGCATACAGTTAATTTGTTTAATTTTTACAACTCTATAAGAAACGTTATCATCAGCCCACTTTAAACATTGAAAAACAAAAGCTCAATAAACATACAAAACTTGCCCAAGATCATAGAGCAAATAAATGACAGAACCATATTCCAGATCCAGCGTTTTAAAATAAATATCCTATATTGTTTCCCCTATACCATATCCTTTGTCTGGAATTTTATATTCCATCCATAATTACTGAATTAATTTATTCATACATGATAAACATAACACATACAACACCTTTACAGTATTTAACAACTGGATTACCAGAATTTGCACGAAGTGATAAATTGATTTTGGTTTTGGTTTTATTTTTTTGTTTGTTTCAGGGGTACCAACCTCTATTCTCAGAAAAACTTTGACTGACAAAGTTATTTGAAAAGGAAAATGTTTTGTTCTCTGCAAATCCCAGCAATAAGCCAGATAATATCAGACACTTCCTAAAAGTAGGAGCTGTAGTCTGTCTTGCATTCAATATCTATAGAGATAAGGCCAGATAGGAACCATGACATGCGTTCTTATACAAAAATATATAAGGACTGAGTTCAAGTCCACCCAGACAGAGGCCCACCATTAATCTGAAAATATGGGTAGTTTCTGAACCAGCGAGTAATTGAAAAACCTCAAGTATTTAATTTATTTAGACCTCAACACTATCAAAGAAGTCAATGGCTGATGCAATCACCCAGGTGGAAGACTCACTTTATTACATACCACCATGGGCAGCTTGCAAAAGGTACTTGATTAACTTTCTTCCCAATTAAACTCTCTACACCTAAAGGACACTGAGAATTGGTAGCTCATATAAAAGAGGTAGGAGATGAGCTTGTAATTGGCCTTAAATTAAGTTGTAAAAAGATGAAAATGAAGACAAAGGCTTTAAAAAACATATCGAGTCAAAAGTAGGTTGGCTTTTTAGAAAAGCTGTATCCAACATGGAAAATGTTGTCCATCCACGGACTGTACTTTCTGCTACTAATCACTTTAATACCAGCATGCTCCAGTTAAATAAAAAGAGTGGTGGGGAAAGAGGACAAGCCACTTTAAAGTTCTAAACATATGGTCCTCATAGCCAAATCATCATGGAAGCCACAAAGCAAACCTAACAAGGGACAGCAGAGTTAATTCAGAAGAATAAAGGAGGGAAATCTTAAGCTGGTTACTAATGCTTCTGAACCCACTGTGGACATGTAGAGGGCAGGGGTTGTCTCTTCTCTGCAGGTGTCTCCCTGATGCTCAGACAGTTCTGGATAGAAAAAGAGTTGCTCTGGATTTTCTACCTTGCAAGGTGACCTCCCTTTATCCCATTATTATCAAGCTCAACCAAAGAGATCCTATTTTTGACAAGATAGAAAAACACCCCTACTACCTGTCTTACACACATGCAACATTAATAATTTTCTTGGCACTAATATTTAGGGAGGCTAATCACATGCTCTCATTCTGAGCTTCTTGGAAACTATTTACTACCAGAGTAGAAAACTGATGGGACATGGAGTTGATCCATCATGGCAACTCTTTGGATTCTTAGTACCAAAATCATTAGCACTAATGCTATTATGTACACAGATTAGTACTCCACCATCTGAAGACAATTTCAAGAAATATGAGCATATACAGTAAGATACTGATTTCAAAGTAGAACAGATGGTCACCAAGTTGGCCATCGTAAGGAAACTTTTTGCTCATCATTTGTGGTCCTACAGTCAGAACTTTTAATCATTCGAGGAGTAACAATTCAAGTAGAAAATGTGCTGAGAGTTCTCAAAATAGCAAGAATAGAAGAGGGGATTCAATATTGTGTATAACAATTTCACTTTTTTGCATAAATTTAGCAGTCAAATGTACTACATTGTACATTACTCAAACTTTCTGAATTTAAGTCAGCCTTTGCTGATCCTACTGACCACCTATGGAATGAGGGAACTTGAGCCTAGACTTCAAACAACCACAGTTGAGGTGAAAGTTTGACACATGACAATAGTTTGACTGTAACCTGTTAATGATAGCTGAAGGTGAAGGGGCAGGTAAAATTATATCCTTTTCCCTTCACTCATATAATTTGAAGATTATGGAATGTGAATTTTAAAGTTCAGAATAAATTGCTAATTAAGTTGAGGTATTTGAAATCAGCAAATAAAAATGCAGTTCAGAACAGCAACTAAGGAGTAATTAATCATATAGGTGAAAATGACAGAGAAGTAGAGCAAGCAGTAAAATCATTTTTTAGCTAGTTGTTATAGCGCCTTCATATGCCATTACAAGAACTATTAGACATTAATTCCTTTCTCTTTAGGCTATATCTTAAAAACACATACACAACATCAACATCATTATAGGAAGACACAAATCAAGGCAAAACTTAATGCATGTTACCTCTCTTGAAATAGATATGAAATAGATATGACACTTCCTTCTATCTTTTACTCAATACGTGAAGGGATTAAGGGTTAGATCAGTGATGGCGAACCTTTTGAGCTCGGCGTGTCAGCATTTTGAAAAACCCTAACTTAACTCTGGTGCCGTGTCACATATAGACATTTTTTGATATTTGCAACCATAGTAAAACAAAGACTTACATTTGTGATATTTATTTTATATATTCAAATGCCATTTAACAAAGAAAAATCAACCAAAAAAATGAGTTCCCGTGTCACTTCTGACACAGTGTCATAGGTTCGCCGTCACTGGGTTAGATGATCATAGGCATAACCTTAAACCCACTCTAATTGACTTCAAATATAAACCACAGGCAATTTTTGGCATTTTAACTGTTATAATGCAAATTTATACATTCTTTAAAACCAGCCTTGACCCCCAACAGACACAGCTTTGAGGATACCCGCTTTAACATCTGCTTAAGAAAACATTTTGTCTCCAGGTGTTTTTTCTTTCCTTAGAAGCTACACTTGGGTTTGATGCTCCCAATCCATGCTGTGATGGCCAGGATTTCATTTGGCATTAAGATATTTGCATATTAAACTTAAAGCCAATCGATCAACATGGATAATACAATGAAATGCCCAGAGAGTTCATTTGACATGCATATCTTCAACTAGAAAACAAAGACAGCATTTATATAGAGATTTATATTTTTAAGCACTTGACATTTATTACTTAGCTCATCCACACCACATACCTATGAGGTAGTTTAGCATGACTTTAGTAACAGTGAATTAGGTAAGAAGCAGAAAAAGAAGAGATCTGTTCCCACAAAAGAACAACAATTCTGGTCACAAAAGAACAACAATCAAATTTTTTTGTACAAGCTGGTCAAACAAGCAATGCATATTTAGCATGGATGGAATATAGAGAGGGTGGTTATTTTATTACCTGACAGTTTAGAAATGCTATTTCCTCATTGGAGTTCTAATATGCTGTGCTCACAGTAACCTGTCAAAAATATCTCACTTAACTGATCAGCTTTGGAGGAGGTGTGCCCTCCGCCAGCTCCCAGGGCTCAAATTTCCTTGTGGGAGTATTCACATTTTTCATCTATTTCATATTTTTCTTCTCTTAGTCTGATTGGTCTAGTAAAGTCACTTTAATAGGAAGGTATAAAGACTCTTGCAGTTCCAATTTATGTTTATATGTCATCTAAGAGGCAGATGAAAAACAAATCTTATTGGTCTTTGTCGTCAAGCAATTGCAGATGAGGGTTTTATTGCCACTTTTATCAGCAGGAGGGATCACTGCAGTCCTCTCCACTTAGCAGATTGCTTTATGATCACATTTATTAGCGCACTTGGCTGTGAAGACTACATATAAGGAAAACTCATTAATTTGGGTTTCACAACCGTGGCCTGTGTGGCCACTGGCACTAGTGCTAACCTGAAGCTCACCTCTGTACTTGAAGGAAAACTCATTAGAAAATAAGTGAATTGCATGACCAGGACTGTAGAGTATTTTATCTCTATAAGAAGACCTAAATTATTTCAACCACTTAGCAAGTATTTCTTTAAATACAAAAATTTTACTCTACTATAGGGATGCCATTGGGCTTGTGTGTTAGGTTAATTTTGAATCATTTCTCCCTCACGGGAGCAACACTTTGAATAGGCAGTAGCGGGTCAGTTTAGTTGACGTTCTTACATGTACTCTGGAACTTTAAATATTGAATATCGGGTTCACCTCTAGTTCTCCCGCATGGAGGTTTTACAGGAAATTCTTGGACCTGTCTTCGTCTCTCCCGGAATCTCTGCTGTAACCCGGCGGCCCTGCCAGAGCAGCTCCATAAGGTCAGGTCTGCAAGGCTCTCCCTCTCTCTGCGCCAGACTTAATTTGAAAATATTTACCTCTCACTCCTGTTCGTTCATAGTGAAAGTGGAATGCAAGACACGACCTAATGAAACAAATACAACCACACCAAAAAGATTAAAGAACAATAATGACAACAAACAGCTAGCTTCCCAAGCAGGGGTGTTTCCATTTAAGACGTCCCAAAATATAAATAATATTCACAGGCTATTCCTCTTTAAAGCTGAATACGTCACCTCCCTGGTTCACTGGAATGGTAACTTCCCTTCTCTGTACAGGCAAAAATAAGGAAAGAGACTTGAAAACAAACAAAGCCTCGTCTCTGGCAGGGTATTCACTTTCACTTGACAGGTTGCCAAGGAGCAATGGCACTTAGATGAGGGATTCTGAAATAATCAGATTATTATATCTGGAAACTGATCTATCAAGGTTGGCAGAGACTCTCTGTAAAGCAAACGAGGTCTATGTTCATAGACTCGTCTGTACTATATTGGGTTATTAAAAACAAAAACACCTGAGAGCATGAGCTCACTCACTAAACACAAAGAGAAACAAAGACTTTTTTTCTTTTTTTTACTAGGACAGTTGCGTATGTTACAGCAGAATTGACAAATAAAGCCTCATTTTACACATTTGAACAAAAGTCACCATAGGAGGTTTGCAGCTCGGTTGTGTGCTTTCCAAAACAGCAAAAAATCAACTTCCCCATCACACCTTCCTTCCTTCCTTCCTTCCAACAGGACAGCTGTGCTTGGGGTGGCTGCTCCTTCTGTAGTCATGGACACTGGCCACCTTGGTCCCTCCTGAGTGGGCCCTCCTCCAGGAAATGGTGCCAAATCTCAAACACCTTAATAACAACACTGTGCGTTTCTAAGTCATTTCATTTATTGCTCATTGAGTTGTAACCACCTTGGCTCTCTGTGGAAAAACAATAGGCGACAGAAAACCCTGACACCAGCAGATCACTTGCCTGTGGTCACAACATACAAAGGACAGCCCCAGCCAGGCCATTGAGAAGCATCATGAGTAGAAGCTAAATGCCTGGCTTTGCAGTCAGCCTGCAAGTCACCGAATCCAGGCTGATGGAGATGGAACCTAGAGAAAGAGCCTTATGGTTTACACTCAGAGACACTGTTCCCCATCAGAGTAACAGGGTTCCAGTTTGCCATACTGGCCAGTGGTGTTTTTCCCAAAGTGATTGAATCTTGGCTCATAGAGAGCACTTCAGTGAGAAACAGAGGAATAGGGGACCTCGTCATACCCAAGGCTGTCATTCTTCAGAATTCACCCACTTATTTCCAAATCACAGTACCCCACATCGAAGCCCTTAAGTCAGGCCAACTTCCTAAGAATTATTCATTTACTTCTTTCCTGTTCTGGGATTTATAATTCTTCCTTCGGATGCCTTTGGGAAAACATTTCATCAAGGTCAACTGCTGTGAAGACATTTTTGCCTAAGAGGATCATCATGCAGGCAAACTAATTCTTTTCCTAAGCTATTATTTTGGCAGCTTGCAAAGAGGATTTGGCTTAACCTTGAGGAGCTGTTTTTTGAATGATCAGAAAACAGATGAGGATTTTTCTTTTATTTGCCTTCTTCATTCTTGCTGTTCAGATGGCAAGGCTGGCTCACATTTTGTAAGGTGAGATGAGAAGGACCAGTGAGTGATTCTTTCCCATTTAGGGCACGTTGCCACAGTCATGTTCCACATGATGAAAAAATAGTGTTTCTTTCTTGATAGAGGTGCTTTACATAACAATCATCCAGGATTTAATAGAATAATTTTATATGTTAAAGAAATCTAGAATAAACTGGAGATTTAGATTTTTCCATTGTCTTTAAGTTTAAATGCTTTCACTGTTTGGTATAGGATTATAATTTAGAACATGTGCTAAATATATTATCAGAAAATAATTTAAAAATCCATCCAAACATCACAACTTACCACAAAATTAAAAAAAAACAAGAAGAAATAAATAAAGCTCATTTACTTTCCAAAACTAAGATTGGTCACATGTTAATCTGTGAATCCTCGTAAAAATGTTCATTGTTCAAGAAAGATTTCTCCTCTGGTGGTTGATAAGTAATTCTCCATGGCAGAGAAATCCTGATATTTTTTTTCTCATCTTGATTGATGTTTTCACTACTTATTCTTCAGGCTATAAGACAGAAGAGAACATAGTTTTACTTTCTTTCTTAATTACATATTTCAATCTTTCTCTCTTTCTTCCTCTTTCTCTTTACCTCCCTCCATCTCCCCCTCCCTCCCTTTCTATCCCCCACCCACATCACTTTATCCATCAAATTAAATAAAGCTGAATTTATATAAATCTTTTAAGTTCTAAATAATCTGTGTATATAATAACTCAATTACTAATGTCATCTCCGTGTATCTAGAAGAAAATATATATCTTTGTAATGTCAATCCAGACACTAAATTCATTCTGAAAGTTGTTAAAAATGAAAATAATAAATTAATTTTTATTTATGGCATATTGTATATACCCATCTGTAAATTGCAGGTATCACTATTTATAGAAACCTCCTGTTGGGAGGGGAGAACAAGTTGGTAGCCTTTAGATTTCAAATTATTATGAACTTCATTCTCTATGCATCAAGAATTTTATCTGTTAGGTAAATAGAAAAATAGTTTCTGGTTTTATTGTCAAGAAGTATTGATTTAAATTAAATAGATAACTAATTTTTAAAGGTTTTTTTAGTTTTGTTTTGCTTTATGGTAAACAGATACTACCATTGACTTTCTATCTACTATATGTCAAGAATTTTCCATTTATTTTACATGTTAATTTAATCCCCACACCACGTTTTATGTGGATGTTATTTCTCCCCATTTTAAAGGTGAAACAGTGAGGCTTAAGCTGACTATGTTAATGGCACAAGGTCATAGGGCTATTAAGGGATAAGAGTTGAACTCTGGAAAGATCAGAATCAGATCAGTCCTCTGGCTGCATCAAGACTGCCAAACAGTATGCTGTATTAACCCTAAAGCGATATTATGGGGGCCGGGGGTGGGGGGGATGCAAATGTGCTAGTGCCGGGAGCCGGTCCATCCTTGCTGTTTCAAGGGACCTGGCATATATGGCAAACTGTTCTTAAAATGTTTGGTCACCTTCTTGGCACTATGTGTTTTAACCAAGGTCACCTCTCCGAGAAAGGTTGTTTCCCCAGGTAGAGATTTTCCCCTGAAGTTAGGGAGGGGATAAAACCTCTTAACTAAGTGCCAGGTGGGTAGTTAATCAGTTTAACTATGAAAAATCATCCTCAAGCTACATAATCTTTACTCCCTGGAATGGAGATAAGAAACGCCCTAACCTTTGGAATAGAAATTGACAGGATTAAAATCAACTGGTATAAATACAGATGTAACAAGACAATAAGAGACAGAACCTGGCTGGAGAACATGGACACAGAACTTGGCTGGAGATTGTGGCTAGAGATCCTGGCAAGCCTGCTGATCAGCTGAACGCTGTCTCCGTGTCATTCCTTCTTCGCCGACTCCGTCCATACCTTTGGGGACCCCTGGACCCGCTGGGGCTGGACCCCGGCATGCTAGAGCAGTTCAGAATCCTTGTATAGACCTGCCTTCCCTTATCACTAAGATCTACATATCTTAGTGGAAAGCTGATAAATGAAAAATTCACAAGTGACAAAGGAAAATTCTATCACTAACCTGGAAGCACACAGCATATCTTGAAATGTTATTTTCCAAAACATAAAAAAACACACATGCTAAATAGAGTAGGTCTTAATAAAATATTCTTAAGAGACAAATAAGAATTTGGATATTTTTGGTATAATGTAGACCAAAAGAAAACAGAGACATAATTTTTTTAAATAGCTTTGAAATTTTGCCTTGGAATGACCCTAGTAATCACAGCTACTTTTACATAGTTATACAACAAAACTCCCTATGCCGGGGTCCAACCCCAGCAGGTCCAGGGGTTCCCAAAGGTGTAGATGGAGACGGCGAAGAAGGAATGACCCGGAGACAGCGTTCAGTTGATCAGCAGTCTAGCCAGGATCTCCAACCAAGTTCTGGTCTGGATCTCCAGAGAAGTTCTGCCTTTTATTGTCTTGTTACATCCATATTTATACCAGTTGATTTTAATCCTGTCAATTTCTATTACAAAGGTTAGGGCGTTTCTTATCTCCATTCCAGGGAGTAAAGATTATGTAGTTTAAGCATGATTGTTTGTAGTTAAAGTGATTAACTACCCGCCTGGCACTTAGTTAAGGAGTTTCATCCCCTCCCTGACTTCAGGGAAAAATCCCTACCTGGGGAAACAACCTTTCTCGGAGAGGTGACCTTGGTTAAAACACACAGCGCTAAGGGGAGCAAACATATTAAGAACAGTATGCTATATACGCCAGGTCCCTTGAAACATATGCTGTGCAGATATTTCTTTCCTGCAGCGACTGTGTCAAGCAGCAAGGATGGACCGGCTTCCGGCATCCCTATTTTAGAATCTCATATTCAGTTCCTGCTACCATGACCTATGAAAATTCTACAGTTGTTGCCACCTGAATTCATGCAACATAAAGTTGGGAAGTTCTAACTAGACAAATATGACCTCATTTTTATAGCCTGCAAAAAAAAAATATTTTTCAAATTAAAGTGAGTTTGAAGTGCAGTATCCCCATGTAATAAGAAGACCAACACATCCGTGGCTGAGAAGTCTTCAGTCATGATGACATCTTTAGAGGAAACCAGATGAGAGTTGCTTATTTAACTTCCAGTAAAAGTGTTATATTAAGAACTTAATTTCATAATGAGAAAGAATATCACACCCTTCCTTTTTATGGTCAATAAAACTATTCAGATGCTTTCTGAACACATTGAAGTAATGACAAATTAAAATGTTTTCAATTCCAAGTAGCTTTTATAATTATTCATCCATTTCTGATATTGCTGGAAAAGCTCCTTCATATTATAGTTTGCATCCTATTTGATACAAAAGAACATGGAAAATTTTATTGCTGTTAATAAAATGGAGCCATCCAATCCAAGAAGAAAATTCTTTTACATCTGAAAGATAAGCTGCATAATTCATGTATTTTCAGTAATTTCTTTAAATTAGAAAAGTGAAGAAAGGTTTAGGGAAAAAAGAATTTATTATATAGTTTCCATCTGTGGTGAAAACAGTCTTTGTTTTCAGAGAGTTTTAAATTTGATTTGAGTCGAAGAGATAATTTCCATTTAATTGTACACATACCACTTATACTCATAGAGCTCACTTTATTTTCTTTTTCTTTTTTTAGGTTCATTTTTATTGTTGACATTATTACAGATGTTCCCATTCCACCCCCCCCCTTTGCCCAATTCCACCAACCCTCTAACTCCCCCTTATTTTCAATATATATCAGGAAAACATACCCTCTGTTTCACTTAAAAAAAAAAAAAAGTAACAAAATTATGAGGGACTTTTCTCGGTGTCTTGAAATGCAGTGAGAAAACCTTGGAATAATTTGGATGGGAACCTCCACCTTCCAAAAGAAGTTTCCATGTCAGCAAATTGTGATAAGTTTCCATGTCTAATTTCTGTGAGCTCTAGCCCATAAGGGCACCTGCCACACAGAGGGATGTGATGGCCTTGCAGGACATGTATTGCATTCCAGGACCCCAACCCAAATGAGAATCACAATTGCATGACCAGTTAAATAAAAAAGCTTCTCTTTTTACTAGTCACTTCCTCCCCATTCTGACTTAGAAGATTCAGAGAGAGGAGATGCTATAAACTGGGTATCAGATAGTAGTCTTGTGTAGACTGGTAAGAACTTCTTTTTTTTT
>NW_006292095.1:3110528-3121292 GCF_000327345.1 Myotis davidii | reverse complement strand
TACAATTAAACTTTTCGCACCATTAAAAATTACCATATATTTTTTAAAAAGTGGAGGGATTAAGAAGTACAAATTTGTATTAAAAAATAGTTTGGGGAATGTAAAATATAGTATAGGGAATATAGTCAATAATGTATACTAATAATAGAGGAATGTGCAAATTGTCCAGGACGCCATCATGTAACAATCAATCAGGACAGGGGTGGGGCTGCAGTGAAGAGCTCTCAGCACACCTGTGCCAGGGGTCTCAGCACGTCTGCATGAGGAGAGGAAGGGAGAGCAGATAGGCAGTTAGGGGGATCAGGCCAGGAGAGGAGAGCAGTTAGGGGGATCAGGCCAGGAGGGGAGAGCAGTTAGGGGCATCAGGCAGGCAGGCAGGTGAGCGGTTAGGAGCCAGTGGTTTTGGATTGCAAGAGGGATCCCAGATTGGAGAGGGTGTAGGCCAGGCTGAGGGATCCCGCCCCCGTACACAAATTTTGTGCACCAGGCCTCTATATAGTAATAACTATGTATGGTGCAATGTGGGCACTAGACTTATCGAGGAATCACTTCATAAATTATATAAATGTCTGACCATTATGCTATACTCATTAAACTAATCCTATATAATAATAGAGGAATATGCAAATTATCCAGGATGCCTTCACGGGTAATGACCAACAGGAGCAGGTGGGCATGGCTGCGTGCTGCACAAGGCTGTCAAATAAAATAAAATGCATTCACATGCCCTAAAGCACAAAATCCCAGCAGATAACTCAATGCAGGTTATTGTGTAATCTCAATGATTACACAATAAATCACAATGATTACACAATATTGATTACACAATAAACTTATTTCCACCGAACAAATATAACATCTTCATTTAAAGATGACCCAGTAAGGCTGCTGAGGCTTTCATCTGTCCCTTTCAACACTGAAGATGACAGGGTTCAAGGAGGAAGGGCTCCAGTTTTGTTTTCTCAGCACCCAGCTAGGAGGCCTCCCTGGGGTGGCTCTTCCCTCCAAGCCCTGCACAGGATGGGTGCTCCACGCTGGCCCAGGAGCCCAGAAAGGAGGCTGAGCGAAGTGCTTTTCCTCTGGGACCCTGCTCTCCCTGGGAACCCGGAAATCTGCCTCCCGAGTGACTGCGTAGCAGCCAGGCGTGGCAAGCCACAGAGGGGACAACCTATCCATGCGGATGTGTACACTGGTGGAGGCCACACAGCTGCCACAGTGGTCCTCAATGGAGGACCAGGGTTAGTGGGAATTGGAGTCGGCCATGTCTGCAATGGAACCCCAGCTCCCTGCCAAATGACTAAAGCACAGGGACCTCAATGGTCTCCAGTCACTTCCTGAGCAGCAGTCAGACCCGACCGGGGAGCCAACCCGAAACTTAAGTAGGTGCCCGGATAGAATGGAACCCAAACCTTTGCTGTGGCAGAGGAGCTCTGGCCCAGAGCAGGGGCCAGGGCAGTCAGAGGGGTTTTGTTGAGGGGCCCTGACAGGCAGCCCGTAGCACAGTGGGTTAGAACCTCCTCCTGATACAGCAAGGTTGCGGGTTGGGTCCCTGGTCAGGGCACAGACAAGAAGCAACCAAAGAGAGCATAATAAGTGGAACAATACACTGGTGTTTCTCTCGCTCCCTTCCTCTCTCTAAAATAATCAATAAAAATTAAAATAAACCCTCTGGCTTGCAGAGTTGCTAAAACAGTTAGAAAGCAAAGTCCCATCCTTTCCCATTCATTCAGCAAATATTTCATATGCTCCTTCAGTAATCACACTGGGGATGGGTGTTTGTATGTTTTGGTTAATCCTCACCTGAGGACATTTTTGCATTGCTATATATATATATATTTTTTTTTTACAGAGAGGGGAAGGGAGGGAGAAAGACAGAAACTAATATGAAACATCAATTGGTTGCCTCTTGCTGAATCCCCAACCAGGGCCCTGGATTGAGCCTGAAACCCAGGTACATGCCCTTGATTGGAATCCAACCTGGTACCCTTCATTTTGCCTGCAGAAGCACTATCCACTGAACCAAACAAGCATTTATTTTTCTTTTTTAAGTCCTCCTGTTAATCCTCACCTGAGGACATTTTTGCATTGATATATATATATATTTTTTTTTTACAGAGAGTGGAAGGGAGGGAGAAAGACAGAAACTAATATGAAACATCAATTGGTTGCCTCTTGCTGAATCCCCAACCAGGGCCCTGGATTGAGCCTGAAACCCAGGTACATGCCCTTGATTGGAATCCAACCTGGTACCCTTCATTTTGCCTGCAGAAGCACTATCCACTGAACCAACCCAGCATTTATTTTTCTTTTTTAAGTCCTCCTCTAAGGATATGTTTTTTCATTGATTCTAGAGAGAAAGGAAGGGAGAGGGAAGGAGAAAGAGGAACACTGATCAGTTGCCCAAGCAATCCAACAGAGATGGAACCCACAACCTGTGTATGTGCCCTCACCTGGAATTGAACCCATGACCCTTTGGTGCATGGGAGGACACTCTAACTACTGATTCACACTGACCAGGGTGAATTAAAAATTTTTTAATTGCTGATCTTCCCTGGCCAGGTGGCTCAATTGGTTGGAGTCTCAACCTGTACACTAAAGGATTTCCTGTTAGGGCACACTCAACGTAGGCGGTGCCCCCTGGTGGTCAGTGTACTCCCACAGGGGGAGCATTGCTCAGCCAGAAGCGGGGCTCATGGCTGGCGAGTGCAGCGGTGGTAGCAGGAGCCTCCACGGCAGCACTAAGGATCAGCGAGCCAAGCAGTAGGGAGCAGCAAGCAGGTGTGCGGTAAAGAGCGAGGGGTCCCAGACTATGAGAGGGCACAGGCTGGGCTGAGGGACCCCCCCACACACAACCTCCCTCCCTGTGCATGAATTTTGTGCACCAGGCCTCTAGTATAAAATAATACTGAATGTCAACTATACTTGAAAAAAATTTAAGAAACCTGAGTAAACCCAATGGTTAAAATAGTTACTGAAACACTGGGTGTATACATTAAAATTAAATGGATAAAATAAAATAAAAATGACCTGAAATGTATTCAGTCTTCTTGAAATATTACCAAGGTATGGGAGAGGGGTGGGGAAAGCATCTGACCAAGCATGTTTGAAGGTGGTGACTAGAGAAAAATCTACTGATTCATTTGTCCCATGCTAAATTTAAACTGTGATACACCAATTAAAAAGCAAAGCAGAACATCCTCAGCCATTATCAAGTCTCATTTCTGATAGCCAGGGAGCAAGTTTACAGTGACATGAAAAATGAAATTGTGGACCATGGCTTATATGCAATGGTATAGCCAGAACTTGTTAGATAAAGAGGGGTTATGTCCCAGACATTTTCCACAAATAGGTTGCTGAACAGTCATGACTTTTCACTTGTTCAACCTACTGCCTGAGATGTGCCATAAATGACATCCAAGTACTTGTCACCTCTTCTCAATTTATTAAAATAGTACAAAAGAAACTAAATTAAATTTTATTCTTTCTTTCCTGCATTCCCTAACTTGGCAAATAAGAATTTAAGGCAGAAATTCAGTGCTTTCCTAGACTTGTTTTTTCTTCCCATCCCATAAAAATTAACTACAACTTTTATTGGCTTCCTATTTTACTCTGAAATAGATCATTTCCTCTGCTCCCCTTGTCCTTGCCCTACTCCAGGGCACTAGTCTATCTGGCAACATAGTACTAGTCTATCTGGCAACTCTGCAACCAGCTCTGCTGCTTTATCTTATTGCTGCTATAAGGCTTCTCTGGGTTCCCATCACCTACTGAGAAAAATATAATATACCAAAGTCATTTGTGATGTGATAGCTGCTTCTCCTCCAATTCCATCTTTTTGTAAGTCACACCCCTCCCCAACCCCTTCAGCACTCAGCTCCATCCCAGAATTACATGAGGTTCTGTCCTGCTCCCATGTGCTTTTATGGTTTGCATAGGCTCTTCTGCCTGGAAACTCATCCCCCAACGTTTTACTTGCCCAGCTTCACACAACCATCTTAGTGAAAGCATACTTCCTTATGCTATCCTTTCCTGAACTTACTCTGGCCCAACATTTAAAATGTATTTGTAGTATTTTTGAACAGCCACTTAGAAGTAGCGAACAAAACTTCAAGAATATACCTGAGCTACAGGAAGTGATACCAAGTAAACTGTTGTGCTTAAGACAGAAATGAATGTTTTTTGCTTCTGATAAGGGTGGGTGGGCAGGGGAAGTGGGGGTAGGGAGAGGACAAAGGGGAGAAGAGAAAGAGGATGTAGGATCAGGGGATGAGGCACAAGGAGAGTAGAACCAGAAAAAAAGGCTTTATTGTGTACATGGTGCTATTGCTGTATGATGTCCAAATCTTTGATAATTGTCTAAATAAATAAAATACTTGCAAAATGTTAATTATTAGTGGAAGTCTATGTAGTCTGATTGATAAGAGGGAGGGAAGCATTCAAAGTTATAGGAGAGAAAGATGCAGAAAGACCATAAGACATTGGGAGTTACAAGGATAGGCAGGGCTTTGAATTCCAACAGACTATTAAAAACTTTGCTGGGTAGTCCTATGCCAATCCAAGGTAACTGAAAGTAGGGTGGAGTTCAGCCAATATCTCGAACATAGATTAATTTACCCAAATCCTTCTTAGGAAAACAAATCCTGTCTGTTATAATCATTGAATGAAGAAATAATATAAGAAAATTCAGGCTAATTCAGAGAACAATCAAATATTGTGAACATTCAAGAAACTGAATATTCAAAAGTATAGAATATTTAAAATGAATGCAGCTCTATTACTTCATAATAAATGTAGAGTAAGAAAACAGCTTTCTCCCCTCCATATAGAATTTGCATTGTTTATATGCAAATTAGTGTTCCTGATATGCTTGAAAACAATTTATTTCCTTAAGAAGGCAAACATTCTCTTTATAATCTTGTTTACACTATTCATTTGCTTTGCAAAGCATTTTTCATAAAATTGCAAAAGAATGAAATGTTAGAGGCAGAAGGAACTCCAGGGATCATAGGGAAGTCCAAAGTCCTCACTTTACAGATGATAAACTTGATAAAGGTCCTGACACATTATATCCCCTCAGCATTACCAGTGCCTATACCCTCACACCTGAGCCCCCTTATCTGGGGGGACTCCATTTCTCCTATGTTGGGGTTCTAGTCACAGCTGAAGCAAATGCAAACAGATCAAACAACATCAGTCTCCTGGACAGATGAAAGAGAGGGCAGTCCCCCAGTTTAACTCTCTTATAGAACTGGAGGCCTGCTTGTTTCAGAGCATCAGCTATCATTGTATCTCCCTCAGGAAATCTTTCCTGATCTCTTCTTCCTACCCAGTCCTTCTTAGGTGCCCATCCTAAGTGCTTCACTCTATTGTTCCTCCAGCCACATCATATTGCCATCTTTTGTTTACTAACCATCTCCCCTTCAAAAAAGCCTGGGGCTGTGTCTGTCTGTGTATTCAGTTCTTGGATGAGGCCTGACACAGAATCAATGCATAACCTTCCCCAAATAAACACATAAAGAAAACTAGAGAGGAAGTCTATTGCCACATTGGGAAGAAGCCTAACTCCCAGATACTCCACAGTCCTCATTTCCTGTTCTCTCCTGGGCAAGTCCATTCTCATCCTGCATTTTTCAGGGAACAAAAACAATTAGGTATTCAAAGCATCTCAATCTCTATTATTATCTTCTACTATTCTTTTAATAAAGAGATAATGGGCTGATGACGTAAAATTAGAAAACTTGGCTTTAAACTCCAACACCAACTGTTACTAGTTCATGTACAATATTTATAATTTCACTTAGTCTCAGTTTATCCATGTGTAAAAAAAAGACATCAATAATTATCTTCTACAAAGGAGTGTTATGAGGCTAAATGAGATAATGTACATGAACGTGGCAAGTAACTTACAGGAAAGCCATCACAGTTGGTGGGGGCTCTCCCCTCCTCACCTCTTGTTTCTCATGAGAAAGAATTCTGACAAACGACAGAAGCAGTGTTGAAGCAAAGCAAGCTAATTTATTAAGAATATACTTGGCATAGAGCACAAGCAGGCAACTCAGCTAATCTGAGTGCCCCAACTGGTGCATGTTCAAGAGTTTTATAGTTTTCTCCTCTATAGGTTTCAAGGTCCCCCTTTTAAAGTGTTGTGGCTTTTCTCAGAATTTATGAAAACATCTGATGAATTAATCTTGGCAAGTCCCAAGACTGCTGACTTCTTTGTTCAATGGGTAAGAAAAACTCCCCACTTTCTCCCCGATTCCCTTTCTCCTTCCCTAGCAGCTATCTCCCTACCTAACATTAGCCCTTCAAGTGAAACCATCCAAATGCTTTTGGGGTTTTTGTTACTTGTCCCCAGACATCATTTGTTCTTGGGTGTAGCTGGCACAAATTACATTAATTGGGTCTTTGTTCTCTAATTTCCCAGGCCAGGGAGATATAAGCTATGCATTCTCTGTATAAACCATTTGCTCTAGAATGTCCTTGGTTGGGGAGGATAAGCTCTTAGGATTCACAAGCTGGCTATAAGCTGCCCGAGCTGCTTGGCCTTGTTTAATTTTCTTGTCTCAGTTTCTCCATTTCTCTTGCCAAGAATTTTTCTAGCTTCTTTCTATCCTGCCACATGACCACAAAAAATTTAGAGATTCCTATGATGTTATCCTTGTTCTTAATCACTTGAAAGAAGTTTTCTGATGTAGCTGTATATAATAAAGACTTTATCTGGTTTTTGTCCCAAGTCTTTGGGTGAAGGTCCTAAACCCTTGGAATTTCCTAATTGATGGGAGTGTCTTTGTTATTCATGGTGGGCCCTGGTAGTTTACATTAATGAGGTGACTCATGGTTAGTCCTTAGATAATTTCAAGATGGGACTAGCAATGCTGTAAAGACCAACCATGGAATTAGAGGGATTAAACTTTAGCCCAGCCGTGGGCAAACTATGGCCCAAGGGTCGGATCCGGCCCATTTGAAATGAATAAAACTAAAAAAAAAAAAGACTGTACCCTTTTATGTAATGATGTTTACTTTGAATTTATATTAGTTCACACAAACACTCCATCCATGCTTTTGTTCTGGCCCTCCGGTCCAGTTTAAGAACCCATTGTGGCCCTCTAGTCAAAAAGTTTGCCCACCCCTGCTTTAGCCTAATGATAATAGCTTAACCTCTGGAGAGGGGAGGAAGGCTGGAGATTGAGTTTCAGTCACATAGCCAATGATTCAATTGATCAGGCCTAAGTACCAAAACCCCAATCAAAATACTGGACAGTGAAGCTCGGTTGAGCTTCCTGCTTGGTGAACACATCAATGTATCGGGAGAGTAAGTGGTGCTTCCTGACTCTACAAGAAAAGGGCACAGAAACTATGTACTTAGGACCCTCCCAGGCCTCAGCCCATGCATTTTATCTGCTCCTGATTTCTACATCCTATCTAATAAAAGAGAAACATGCTAATTAGCGTACGACTGCTACCCTTCCCATTGGCTAATCAGGGCAATATGCAAATTAACTGCCAGCCAAGATGGCAGCCGGCAGCCAGGCAGCTTAAACTGAACATGAGGCTTGCTTGCTTCAATGATGGAGAACCCCAACGTTTCCCCCCTGCCACTGCCGGCCTCTGAGCTTGCAGTTTAAGAAACATTGTAACAAATATAGAAGCTAAACAAATCCCCAGAAACCAGTTTCCAGCCGGCCAGGATCTCAGAGCTGGAGTTGATACAGTGTCTCGATTATAGAACCTAAACAAACCAGATAACTGCTTTCAGGAGCGGAGGCCTCAGAGCTGGAGCCAGAGCTAAAGCTGGCCCAGAATAAAAAAAAGAAAAGAAAAATAGGAGCAGTTGGGAGCTTCAGTCACCTCTATGCTATATAGTAAAAGGGTAATATGCCTCCCAGCACTGGGATCAGCGGAGCCATGAGGCCTCCCGGCACCGGGATCAGCATGACAGGGGGCAGTGCCCAAACACCCTGATCGCCCTGCGGCTCTGTGTGTGACAGGGTAGAGCCATAACCTCCCAATCAGCCTTGCCCTGAGTATGACAGAGGTGGAGCCCCAACCCCCCAATCAGCCCTACCCTGAGCGTGACTGAGGGTGGCATCACAACCTCCCAATCCGCCCTGCTCTGTGCATGACAGGGGGCGGCGCCCCAACTTCCCAATCGGCCCTGCTCTGAGCCCGAACAGGGGCTGCACCTAGGGATTGGGCCTGCCCTCTGCCACCCGGGAGCAGGCCTAAACCATCAGATCGGTATCTCCCGAAGGGTCCCAAACTGCGAGAGGGCACAGGCTGTGCTGAGGGACCCCCCACCCCCGCGCGTGCACAAATTTTTGTGCACCGGGCCTCTAGTATTGTAATAAAGCTATAATCATAAGTCTAGCACTATCCTGGGTGTTGCCATTCCTTATAATACATTGTTGAACCCAAGTGAGAAACCTGGAATTTATAGCCACTTGGTCAGATGTGTAGATAGCCTGGAATCCCAAAAGGTTGTAGCTGGTGTCTATAGGAGGGTGATCTTAGAGAGCACTGTGCCCTTATCTGTTAAAGTCTTTATTAACTCCAGGAAGTTAGAGCCAAATTGCATTGCATTATTGCAATAGCAAACCTATCTGCTTCTGCTTCAGTGTTTTAGTGGACAGAGCCCAACATTACTTCCATGTGGGGCAGGCACTGAGAAGGCTCAAGATGCTAGACCAGGAACTTCTCTGCAGTGTAGCACATGGCAGAAGCAGTTCAGTAGTGTCAGAGAGTAAGTTATACCATCAGATGCTGAACCTCAAATCCAAGAGCTGGCACTCTCTAGCTCTGTGGCCATTTTCTTAGTTTCCTCCTCTATAAGATGGGGATAATGTAACAATAACACAGATTTCAAATGGCTGTTATAAAATTAAATGAGTTAGTACATGAAATTATTATATACCTTATACATATTGAACAACAAATACTAGTAAATGTTGCATTTTATCATTATTAGTATTAGAATTATTTACTCATTACCTTGCCCCCTGCTTCAGGCAAAGGCAATTATGTCTGGTACCCCAGCTGGCTTGCTAGTGGTGAAAATACAACTAACATGATAATACAATTTCTATAATAAATTATTTGACAAGTATTATATTATCAAAACTCCAAACATTATGTGATGGAATGAATGAACTCAGACTGAGCATTAAATTAGTATCTATAGGGTGTCGGCCATCAGACTGAAGGATTCCAGGTTCAATTGGTCAAGTGCATGTCTTGGTTGCAGGTTCCCCGGCCCTCGTCCAGGTGCATGCAGGAGGCAAACAATTGATGTGTCTCTCTCATGTCGATGTTTCTCTCTATCTCTCCTTCTCCCTTCCACTCTCTCTAAAAAGCAATGGAAAATACCCTCAGATGAGGATTAACAACAACAACAAAAAAATTAACTTCTAGGCCTGGACTTACTACAAACTGGCTACTCTGTAAGTGTCATTCGATTTCCCCAAGCCTCAAATGTCCTCATCTATTTAACAAAGAAATAGACCAAGTCATTCCCTGGGCCCCTTCACCTCTGACATGCTGAAACCCTGGGGCTGGGCCAAGGTCACTGAAGCAGAGATAGAACCAATCCTTTAAGTCGTTCAATTCCAAGTTCAGCAGTTTTATGTCAGCCCCATCTAAATCATTACAAACTCCAAAATGACAAATCCACACAGATAGAGGATTCTATATTAACTTCTTTTTTCCCCCTTTTACTCTTCAGGCTCAGAGCTAATGTTCTAACTAGAACTACAAACACAGCCAAACTTTCAGCAGATGTTCAAATCCACTACTGAAAGCTATCAGCACATATTTTCAAACAGCCAAACTCTGTGTTATAAATGTGTTGATAGGTCAAGGAAAGGATTAAGAAAGTCAGCATGTCATCAAGGGAGAATTTCTGGGAGATGATGGTCTGGTGCAGCATCCTTCAGGGCATCCAGCTCTGGACCAAAACAAAACAAGACACATACTACAAAGGGCAATAATGTCTGCAGTGAAAACTCAATGATATGGAGACAATTCAGTCACATCTAGGAATTATCCTAGTAAAAACTGACTGTGATGTCTCACTTTAAAGAACTATACCTTCCACAGTGTCCCACCAGGATATTTATGATACAGAGTGAAGCATACTACATTGGTGTGGAGTCTGGGGTCCTGGGGTCAGTTGACACAATCTGAGTCATCTATCCTATCTAATAATAGACAAATATGGTAATTAACCGTACCTCCAAAACACTTCCCATTGGCTAATCAGGGAGATACGCAAATTAACTGCCAAACAAGATGGCAGCCAGCAGCCAGGCGGCTGAAGCAAACAGGAGGCTTGCTTGCCCCAGTGATGGAGGAAGCCAAGGTTCCCTGCCTGCCGTTGCCAACCTCTGAGCTGTACTCTAAGAAACAATGTTGCAATTATAGAAGCTAAACAAACCCCAGAAACCTGCTTTCAGCCAGCTAGCCTCAGAGCTGGAGCTGCAACAGCATTTCAATTATAGGAGCTAAACAAAGCCCAGATACCTGCTTTCAGCAGCCGAGGTCTAGGAGCTGGAGCCGAGCCTCAGAGCTAAAGACGGCTCTCAGCACCAGTGACAGCCATAGAAGGTAAACAAATCCCAGAATTAAGAAAAAGAAAGAAAGGAGAGGTTGGGAGCTTCAGTCACCCGCCAGCCTGAAAACTGCCCTCAGCCCCTCACGCAGACTGGCCAGGAACCCCAGTGGGCACCCCCACCCTGAAGGGGGTGTGACCAACTGCAAACAGTCATCATC
>NW_006292095.1:3105167-3110480 GCF_000327345.1 Myotis davidii | reverse complement strand
TCGCCTCCTCAGCAGTGCTAAGGATGTCTGACTGCAGCTTAGGCCTGCTCCCTGCTGGCAAGTGGACATCCCCCAAGGGCTGCTGGGCTGCCAGAAGGATGTCTGATTGCCAGCTTAGGCCCAATCCCCCGGGAGCAGGCCTAAGCCAGCAAGTGGTCACCCCTGAGGGGTGCCAGAGGGCACAGGCTGGGCTGACTGAGGGATGCCCCCTCCCCCCTCGAGTGCACAAATTTTTGTGCACCGGGCCTCTAGTGTATATATAAAAGCTTAAGTGACCGGCCAGTAGCTATGATATGCACTGACCACCAGGGGGCAGATACTCAATGCAGGAGCTGCTGAGCTGCAGTCACTTGGCAGCGGCAGTTCTCTGGTGACGCACCCAGAACTAGAGAGGAGGGAGCCTGATTCTGGGATGCATCACCCAAGAACCACCCTCTACCAATCCAGGACCCCTTGGGGGATGTTGAAGAGCTGGTTTCAGCCCGATCCCCACAGGCCAGGCCAAGGGACCCCACTGGTGCATGAATCTGTGCACAGGGCTTCCAGTATAACTAATAAAAATGACTTTACCTATCTGAGCCCCAGTTCCCTAGTCTCTAATTTGAGCATAAATGTCTGCTGCATAGGGCTTTTGTGAGGAATAAATGGGTTGTGAACCCCTTTGTACATGGTAAAAGTAGTGGCAAAGCTATTGAAATGTACATCAGTAAAATGATAACTTTATATATTGATGTGACTTTGTTAATCTTTAAAGGCTGTTTTATATATTTTAATTGAGATAATGTAGTGGGAATAATACACTAGCTAACTACAACATTATCATTGGTTTGTTTACATGATAAATCTCTATCACTATGGACTTACAAAATGTCCATGGACTTGACTCTAATATACTTAAGCTCTTGGAAATAAGATGTGAGTAAGGCGAGGGCTGATGAAAACTTTGGCCTAAGTAGTCAGGAACTATTATGGGCAATGAATGGAGTGGTGGAGGGAAAGAAAGGAAAAGGGAGAGCCCACAAGGAGGATTTGCATTTATGTATGGGAGGGGCTGTTGAAATATATTTCCATCTCACAACTTGGTCTTTAACAGCATTAATGAACTTGGTCATTTAGCTGAGGAGATTTTCAAGCTGTATTTACAGTGCCATTTTGTTTTTTCTTGCTATTATGTTAGTTAGGAAGTTAGACATGAGCAGCTGGGGTGGGGCCTGCCCTGAGGTCCTGACAGGGGTCAGACCAACATTGCCTTCAGACCCCTTCTCTATGGGCAGCCCAGCAGCCAGCAGACCACCAGTGGGCAAGTTCAGAACCATCTGGTTCTTGACTAAGCACAAAGGAAAATGACATGACCTCAATATGACCTTACTAGGGCCCTAGGCTAATTATAATAAAATTTGCATTACAGTTTTGACCCCTCCCCCCATGAGTTTTTCTGTGCACTATGGGTAAGAGTATGCTCAGAAGAAATGTGGTTATATAACGCTTTTCTGTCAATCATCCCTGGATGCAAATGAAAATCTCTATCCAGAAAATCCAGGAAGTTCAGGGCCATTGTTTCTCTGGACTGCCCTGCTCCTCACTGGAAGTATATTTTCAATAAATCCCACTTTGCTTTACTTTCATTTTCGTTGGCCTTAAAATCTTTTCTGTGTAGATGAAAAGAACGGAGTCCCAGCTGGTAACCCCAATCAGTAACATTTAGAATAAACTGCAGGAGTAATAAATTGTGGGAAGAACTGTTAAACAGAAAGGAAGTAAGGCTTGATTTTGAAAATTCTCAGTCTCTTTGGACAGCAGAAGATGCTAAAATTAAGGCACAGCTTCTAAATATTACCAGGAATATGTGGTCTAGAGATAAAGCTAACCAAGACTGCATCACCCTGGGTTAAGACTTTAAAAAGGAAAAAGGATCAGACTGTTCCTAGGTCCCACACAGGAGCCTTTAAAGGGATGAAGGGTGTCCCTGGATGCAACAATAGGGTTTCTAGGGAGTTTAAGGGCATTGTCTTTTAGCCTTCTTAATAAGACCCAAAGCCAGAATAAGAGATTGTGTGGGTGTGACTTTTTTTCCTGGTGCAGGGAACGCCAATAAGATTCACAGAAATCCTGGAGTTTTTGAGAAAATGATCTACTCCTTTCAGTCTAAAATGATATCTGAAAGGAATAGAAACAGCACAAAATGAAAAGAGGCCAGGAAGCAGGCCAAGTGAAGTATTTGGGTGTGAAAATGTGCTACCGTTCATGAAAAGGGAAAGATAACTCTGAGGGCAGACCAAGGTGACCTGCTTCTGAGATGGCTAACAAGGTCCCTGCAACCTGGTAGCCATGCTATGGTGTGATGCCCGCCTCTTAAGTGTGGGCTGAATCTGGAAAATTGTTTCTAACAAATGCAATATGAATAGTATTATTTCAAGATAAAGTTATAAAAGGCTGTGATTTCCATCTTGTCCACACTGTCTCTTGGCCCTGGCTTTCTTGCTCAGGTAGTTGTGAGCTACCCAAGCCCTTAAATGCCTCTAGCTAGTGGTTTGTGAGGAACACAGACCCTGATTCCAACAACTCATAAGGAACCAGATTCTGCCAACAATGATCTGAATGAAATTGGAAGCAGATTCATCCCTGCTGTAACCTTGATGGAAGCCCTGGAAGAAACCCGGAACCAGAGAACACAGTTAAGTCCTGCCTGGATTCTGTGAGACAATAAATGTAGGTGTTTTGAGCCACTAAATCTAGGAGTAATTTGTTAACTAACAGTAGATAAGTAATGATCAGTATTATGCATTGAATTGTGTCTCGCCCAACTTTAACCCAACCCCACAATTTATGTATATGTGAAATTTTAACCTCCAGGACCTCAGAATATGACCTTCTTTGGAAATAGAGACATTGCAGATGTAATTAGTTAAGATGAGGCCATACTGCAGTAGGGTGGGCCTCTAACCCAATATGATCAGTGTCCTTATAAACAGGGAAACTTGGACACAAAGATATGTATACAGGGCGAGAATTGGGGTTATGCTGCCATAAGCCAAGAAACTATCAGAAGCTGGGAGAGAGTCATGGACAGATGCTTCCCTAAAAAGATCTGGGAGCATGGTTCTGCCCACACCTTAATCTCAGACTTCCAGTCTCCAAAACACCTTTCTGCTATTTAAGCCACTCAGTTTGCGGTACTTCGTTGTGGCAACCCTAGGAAGCGAACACTTATTAAATAGGAGATAAAGTGCTATTATGGAGTATCAAACAGGAGAAAAACAACTAAAGAATTATTTACTCTGATCCCAATAGTCTCCTAAAATGCCAAAACACCCTCCCCAAAGCCTAGGGGCAGGGGGAGGGGGGAATCTGTGTCCCTATTCAAATGCCATCGCCACCCTGTTGGGAAGATGGGCTCCTCTGATCACAGAAGGTACAGGGCTAAGTCAATGACTCATCCAGGTGGGCATGCCCCTTGCATCATGACCTCCTTCACACACCTCAAAAAGGTAAGTGGGGTAAGAGTCAGCAAAGCAGAGCAACCCCAAGGCACAGTACAAAGAAAGGTCAATGGAAGGAGAATCTGTGTGCATCTCACTTCCTAAATAGATTTGTTCCTTAAAAACAAAAACCACACACACACACACACACACATGCATACAAAATTGACTCCCTTTTGTGTAAATTAATTTACAACACTAGCTGACCCATTTAAAGAAACACAAAGTGAATCATTTTAACATGAAAAAATCATCTTCTAATGTACCTTTTACATAAGGTCACGCTCTGTGGAGAAACACCCCCGTACCCAGCTCCAAATGTAACAGAATGGTCTCCTAGGTGTCAAGAACCATCTAGTCTCGAACTCTATACATATTCACTTTTAATTAATAGACAAAAAGAAATTGATTATGGAAAATTCAGGGCTGAAATGCAGACACTCTGATTAAAATTCATGCTGACTGCTCTCCTCCAGTGCTGGCAAGTCCTGCTGGGGAAGAAAATCCTTTTTTGTTGACTTTTTTAATACTGGAGAAGAAAGAATGCAGAAACCAATTGCATTCCAATGGTCCTCCGAGGGAAGCACCGATTCCTGAGGCAGCATAATTATCTGCTTCCAGCCCATGACCTTTACCCCTTGATGACTGACAGAGAGAGAAGGAAGAAGGAAGCAGGGGATCTTCAAGGCTCCCAGGAGCTGCAAGTGCTAGGAAGTCCTCTGCTCCTAGCTGATTGCTACTGAAATGTAGGCTGTGTGCAGAGCATAGAGCTACACTAGAATATGGCTCACTTCTGCTTCTGCCAGGTCCTCAGAACAGACTCAGACACATCCTGCCACCGGGGCCTAGTCTGAGTACAGGACACATTTTGAAGGCATTTCTCTCTCTCTCTCTCTCTCTCTCTCTCTCTCTCTCTCACACACACACACACACACACACACACACACACACACACACCAAACTAACAAGGAAAAAGTATGGACATGCAATTATGATAAAGAATGACATTTCTCAAGGTGCATCATTTGTGATATTTTGATTAACTCTCATGTGTAAACAGCAGAGCAGCTTCTGTTACTAAACAGAGAACTCCAGTTAGACATCTGCTCCTGCCATCTAAATGGAACTATGTCTGGCCCCTGTGTGTCACCGGTTTTCCCACAGGTTGTGGGTGCGATCCAACCTGGGTGTCGGGAAGATGGTCTCCAGTGATCTCCTGGCACTCCTGACACTTAACTCCTGTGAGTATACAAACCCACCACAGTTTCATTGTTGATCTCTCTTGTCCTCTCCCACAGATCCCTCACAGTTGGACTTCCTGACCAAAATTCAGAATTTAGGAAGCAGAAATTCCCTGTATGGAAGCCATCCCTGGTTACATGACAGTATTGAAGCTGGCCATTTGGAAAGAAAGGAAAGCACAGTGTAGTATAAAGGACATGTGTGGATCTTGAGCCAGACAGATCAGCATTTGAACTTAAGCCTTGCCTTTTGCTGATCATGTGATTTTGGAAATGGTTTCAGCTTCCTCAAGCCAGTCATCTCATCTATGACTGGGGATGTTAACATTCACCCTTTAAGAGCCAAGCACTACTATCATGTGCCAAGGGCACAGCAGAAAACCAAGTATCAAAACCCATGCCTTATATTTTAATAAAGAGAGACCAACAATAAATAAGAATAAATAAATTACCTGATATGTTCGAAGGTGTTAAGGAATATGAAGGAAAAAAAATCAGGGCAGGGGATATGAAGAATGTGAAAATAGGAGGCGCAATTTTTAAGAGTGGTCAGAAAACATGCCATTTTGCATGTACTAAAAAATAAGCAGTCA
>NW_006292095.1:3098878-3105042 GCF_000327345.1 Myotis davidii | reverse complement strand
GAGGGAGAGAAGTAGGAGGAGGGCTAAGAGGTAACTGGAGTGGGAAGGTTTGGTGTGGGTAGGGCCCTGCAGTTATTGTGCAGGCTTAGATTTTTATGGTGAACAAGATGGAAAACCATTAGTATGTTTGAATCAAGGAGCAACCTGATTATGAAAGATTTAGTAAATTAAAAGATGACATAGATTAAGAAGAGGAGAGAGGGAGGAATGGAGAGGTGAGGAGGAGGAAAAGGGAGAGGCAGGAATAAATGATATAAAGTACTTAGTACATCTCCTGGGACAGACCGGTACTTTAAAAATGCTATTTCAAAGTCCTTTTCACACTCCCCAACACTCTTCCCATTTGCCCAAGACTGATTTTTGTGTATGATTTTGGGTAGAAATCTTTTTGTTTCCTGAATCAATGTCATGAAACTTAATAGAGAAAAAATTGGGGATCAACGCATGATGTTCTACTAGAGATTCTGAGGATTTCTGTGGCTGACTGCTACCTTGCTGGGTTAAGGAAGTCAGATAATGTTTCACCATTCATCCATCATCAGTTGTCGAGAGATAAGCGTGCTCTTGACCAGCATCTGCAAAGTCACTCCACACATCTGCATGGGGAGTGCAACGATGTGTTCTCCCAAATGAACGAAGAAAAATAAAGACAGGGATGGATGTTACTAATAGGGTTTCATATCCATTTGGTGAGAAATTCATTTTGCAATCTCATGATCTTGTAGTCATTAATTAATCTCTGTGTTTTTGTTGTTGTTGTTGTTTTTTGCTTTGCTTTGCTGATTTCTGCTACACATTGAAAGGTCAAAAGAGATACAGAGATACAAGAGAAACGATTTCACAAATATAAGACTTGAGGTGGTGGGCAGACTCCAAGGGTTATGCAAGTGTCTCCTGGGGAAGAAAGACTCACAGCTTCCCGGTTGTTTGCCTCAGGACCACTATAGTCACAGTGAGGCTGTCCATTGCTCCAGGATGAGAGGACAGATGAAAAAAAAAAAAAAAAAAAGGTTTGCCTAAGGCAGTTGGTACATTTTAGAACTGCAGGCTCACTATGGCTGATGCAGTTTGTGGCTTGCAAAAACTTATTTTTTGCCCCAAACCAGTGTCTCTTTAGGCAGTCCTTAGCTTAGGCAATTTCTCCACTGTCCTGGTGCAACTCAGAAACCTGGGAATCAAAGACTCTTCACACACAACTGGTGATCAGGTAATGTTAATTCTACTTCTCAAACTTCTGAGTTTCTGCATTTCCAGTGTCACTGTGATCGTTCATAAAATAAGCTCTTCCAACTCCTCTCCCTGTTTCTAATCACATTTCTAATGAAGCCACTGGCTTATTTGGAGGGGGAAACCTGATTAGGCCCCTTCTCTACTTAATCTTCCAATGTCTTCTTGTTGCCTAAATCCCTCCGACTTACACATTAGACTGTGCCATTTGGCTAGTGAACATCTCTGGTATTTCCCAATACCTGCCCTTTTCACTTTCTCATTACCCAAACCAAAATGCACCTACACTCAGCCATATTGAGCGTGGAGTTCCCCTAAAATGCACCAACTGCCTTAGGCAAAGCCTCTGTTTAATCTGCCCTCTCAGCCTGGGGTGCTGGCCTCACTGCTACGAAGGTAGCCATGGAATGTGCCTCACAGACCTGCACCTACAGGGAGTGTAGTTGAGTAAGGGTGCCACGTGCTGAGCTCTGACTGCTCCTCAGAGCTCCTCCCAGACCATGACTTTAGGAGCCGAGATGCAAAGGCACATCTTTCCTGGCAGGCAGGGAGTTCTGAGGCAGACAATGGTGTCATCTCCCAGGGGCCCTACACAGTAGTCAAGAGACTTTCACCACACTTCCCTTTCTGCCCTGCTTCACTCGGGGTTGCTTTGATGTGTGGTCTGACAGCTTGACCAGTTTCTCTTGAATCCCTCTACATTTTCTCTCATAATTTACCCTAATAATGTTCTTGTACAATGAATCCTCTCTTAGCACCTGCCTCTCAGAGGACTAGGTCCCAAACTAACACAGTGACCACCTAGTGAAAGTCTACTTTTTATCTGATATGTCACTCCTCCACATGTACCTTAGGACCCCTAGGTAAAACATGTTAATAACAATATATTATAACTAATAATAGTAGTGTATTATATATTATCTAGCTAGCTAGCTAGCTTAAAAGCCAAGGGACAGCAGTGCCAGAAAGACTAGAACGACTGGAATGACCGGAATGACAGTTGCTTGGACACACACTGTGGCCCTGATCAGCCCCCCACACCCTGACTGGGGGTGGGGCCAGCCAGCCAACTGCCTGCGGCCCCTCCCACACCCCTCTCCCCCGCCTGCCAGACCTCACCTGTGCATGAATTTTTGCACCAGACCTCTAGTAACTAATAACAGCACTGTTCATATTAGAGATGTTACTGTCCTGGTCTCCACTGTGTTCTATATAAAATACCATCACACTTTCTATTACACTGCATTTGCTCATCATAGAGATAATGTCTCACATAACATCTCTGCACCCATAGAGCTGAGCACTGGAGTTGGCCCACAACCAAAAATAGTTCATCAGTCACTAGAAAAAGCACATAGTACATGCTCAATAAATACATGTTGACAGAGTGAATGACTAATATTTACTAAGTAAATAAATGCACAAATGAATAGCACACATGTGTGGAGAGCAGTGATAGAAATCAAAGGTCATAAATACCAAAAAGAAAGAGAAAAATGTTTTCTTTCCTTGAAGAAATAATGGATAATGAGCAAATTCTAACAGTTAAGAACTATAAAAAAAAAAGACCAAATTTTCCTATAGATATTTCAAATAAAAGTATAATTGTAAATCAAGTGTTTGAAATTTTTAAATTTTGCTATGTTGGACTGCTTTAGTGGGAACGCTGTCATTAGTTGTTAAACAGTAGAAGATGCATTGGTTATAGCCTGGAGGTTCAAGAAAAGTGACTTTGTTTTGGGGAACACACAACCTTATCTCTGAATGGGAAAGACATGAATTGGCAGAAGAGGCTCTACAAGAAAAACATCACCCACATTTTAAAATATGTTTTTATTGATATCAGAGAGGAAGGGAGAGGGAGAGATAGAAATGTCAATGAGAGATATCGGCTCCCTTCTGCACAACCCCTACTGGGGATGGATCCCGCAACCCAGGCATGTGCCTTGACCTGGAATCAAACTGTGACCTCCTGGTTCACGGGTTGATACTCAACCACTGAACCACACCAGCCAGCTGGGCAGTCACCCACATTTTAAATGTTATTGCAGTAAAAGTGTGATGTCAAGAGCAAGGTACTTTTCATGGAAAATGTGCTAGACCTATAGTTTACCCTCTACCAGTCATTTATTTAGGGTGATGCTGTATTTTAAGAAATGTTATTTAATCCATGATGTATCTTCATTTTCAATTTCTCAATTTAAGAAATGAAAGTTGTGATATAATAAAGTTTAAAAACTTGGGCTCCAATCCCAGTATCTCCCTTTGCTAACTGTGTGACTTTGAACAAGGAACATAAGCTGCCAGAGCAGTGATCGCCTATAAAAGGAGAATAATAATAAAACTTCCCATACAGTGTTTGTGAAGACCGAATGAGATAATAAATGCTCATGCCATGAGAACAGTGGCTGACACACAATTGCTGCTCAATAAATGCTGGCTGAATCGACAGCCAGGGTTGTAGTAGCATCTAATGCATTTTAAGTGTCTGAGATGAATTTACAACTTGGTATTTCTCCAAAATTAAAATCTACTTGGAAAGGTTTCCCATAATAACCCTCTCTTGCTCTTGCTGAACCCACTCATTCTTGCGGGCTGCATTCCCTACTCCATATTTGAGAATGGCTCTTCTTTTGCAGGCTCTGAGAAATGTCCCCAATGTAGTTCCCAGTGTGTAAGTCATCCTGCCACCAATTAAGCTGCTGCTACTATGGCAGATCTTAGGTCACCTTCAGGCCTCACAGTGTAGCCTTCCATAGACATGTGCAGTTATAAAGCCATACGGAGTGCCTAGCTCTCTGTCCTTTCCCACATTGCCTTCTTCCCCCACCTATGTTCCTACGCTCCAAACCCTCACATCCTCTTCCTCTTCACCTTCCAAAAACCTGTCCCCTGGAAAGGATCCAATGAACTATTTGCATTCAGAATTTTTCAATAAACTAAACTAATATCTATGGGACTCCGACTTTCACCAGGCACTGTGTTCGGTCTTGTCAGAGATGTTATATTCTTTAAAAGATAGTGTATTAGGACATATAAATAAAGATAAACAAAACTATTTGGAGAAGTTGAGCAAGCAGGTTGACTTGCCCCTGTGGAAGGAAGATGAGTCTTCCCATGCTAAGTGTATCACCAGCAAAGGTAACCACAGGCTCTGCTGATGTCCAAGAAGTCCCTAGGAGACCACTCCTTGACTTTGACTACAGGTAAAGGTAGTGGCTTTAATATGTGCCCACAAATTCTTTCATACTCCTCCCTTTAGGAGGAGGAGCTTAGTTCCACCCCAAACCTTATTTAGTGTGGCTGCACTTGACTCCTTTGTAACACATAGAAAAAAAAAGTAGACTTAATAGTGTGTGACTTTGGATACTTGACTGTGTCTTCCTTCTTGTTCTTCCTCTGGGGTTTATCACTCTAGAAGAGGTTAGCTACTTTCTCATGAGGAGAGAGCCCTGTGCGGAGGAGCAGAGGCCTCCTGCCAATAGCCGTGGAAAAGGGCCACCTTGAAAGCATGAGCTTCAGCCCCAGTCAAGCTCTTGGATGAGTGCAACCCCAGAAGAGTCTTGGCGTCATTCCTGATTCATAGAAAATGTGGAATAGCAAATAAATATACCAGCAATGGTTAGCTAGTACAGAGGAAACATGGGTGTTGTAATGTTTTGGAGTTACTTAGAAGTAACGGGTGATATATTGTGTTTAAAGCTGCTGAGTTTGTTGTGCCATCAACTTTGGAACCTGGAAATGGTAGAAAAAAAACTTTTTTTTTAAAATGCAAAGCCATGTTGACTCTCATCCCAAGACAGTATGTGAATCTTGGCCACAGGTAGCTTGAGGACCCAAATAATGGCACCTTACATTCATATAGCATTTCATGCCTGATGTCGTTTGCTCTTCATAACAATCCCATTGGGAAAGTAGAAAAACTATTATTATTCTATATTTCATAGGTGCTATAAAGTGAATTACCCAAGGTTTCATAGATAATGATATGAATAGGTAAGAATTTAGGACCCCTGAATTTCAGCTGAATAATTTATTTTATATTATACTCTCTACATAAATCTATTCCCAAGCCAATGACTATATTAGTGAATTAGAGGATTTAAAATATTTATGGATTATTCATCCTGTGCCAAGAAGTGTACCAGATATTTTACATACTTTACTTAATTATCCAATGACATAACTCTTGTTAATATCAGTTTTCAGATGAAGACTCTTGAGAGAGAGGAAAAATAATAAGAAACTATGAAAATCACAAGAAATATCAAAGTCACTATCATTCAATCTTAGTATTCCTGTCCCTAAAATTCTTGCAGCTATAACTTGACATGATGTAAGTCGGGGTCATCCCTAAGTCTTGCCTGGATTACCTTAATAATTTCTTAATTTTTTGTCTATGTTTCACTTTTCTAATCTGCTGCCAGAATGATAGTTCTAAAATCACTTCAATGTTACTCCACTACCTTAGGATAAGTAATCTCTCTTGCTCTCTATCTCTAGGACTGCTTACTGAAGCTTCTAACTCCTAATAATGTCTCAGGCATTTCTCTTTCTCCTCTCTCTCTCTCTCTCTCTCTCTCTCTCTCTCTCCCTCTCTCTCTCTCTCTCTCTCTCTCTCTCTCTCTCTCTCTCTCTCTCTCTCTCTCTCTCTCTCTCTCTCTCCTCCAGACTCTTTCCTAAATATATAAATCAGCCTTTACTAATTGTGGTATCACTTCCTAGAACATCTTCCTTACTTTTCCTGTACATCTACTCATCAACAATTCAATTCAAGTCAAGTACCACCTCTTCCAGGAAGTCTTTTCACAGGCTAAGTTGGCTACCCCTCTTTTGTGCTCCCATAGCATATCCTGCTTTCCTCTGACATGGCATTTTCCATATTATATTTAAAGTATCTGTCTTTTATTGTCTCTGATACTAGAATGCATAATTGT
>NW_006292095.1:3091454-3098864 GCF_000327345.1 Myotis davidii | reverse complement strand
GGCCCCTTGAGGCACTGAAGATATAACAGTGAACAAGATCCAGGAAGTCCTGGCCTCTCTGGCATTTTTTGAAATCATGGATGAAGAGATGGAAGATAGATAGATAGATATAAACAAACAAATAAATAAATAAGTGTCAGGTAAATACATACTTGGTAGAGGATTAAAATAGGATGATGTGACAAATAATACCTAGGAGATATTTAAGCTGAGTGTTGATTGGCAAAAAAGAGTTAGACATGTGGTGATTGGTGGAAAATACATCAGGAAAAGATTCCAGGTAGTGTAAAAACACAAATTACGGTCGATAAATGTTTGGTTGTTTGAAAATTAGAACAAAGGCCAATCAGTATTCCTGAAGTAGAGTAGGCAGGGACAGATTGGTTTGAGCTGACACGAAGAGGTGGGTAAAGGTCAGCTCTTACAGGGCTCCGTGAGTAGCAGGAGAAGTTTGGATTCTCTTCTGACCACAGTGGGAAGCTTTCGGCGGATTTTCAGTGGAGAAGAATAAAATATGGAGTATATTTCTAAAAGTTCATTCTGGCTGCTGTGTGAGTAATGGCATATAGAAAAGCAAATGGGTTCACAGGGGGAAAGTTGGGAGGCTGCTGCAGGGAGTCCAGAAAAGATAGAGATCAGAAACTTGGACTAGGGTGCTGATAGAGGAGAAGGAGAGATGAAGCCTGTTTTGAAATATGTAAGGGCAGAGTCTAATCTCTCAGAGGCAGGACTTGCTGACAGATCAGATGTGGAAATGGAGTGGAAGAAAGGAATCAAGATTAACTTCTAGACTTTTGCCTTGAGCAACTGTATAAATGATAGTGCAGCTTAAAATATGGTAGATTGGGGGAGAAGTTGTTGGAAGTTCTTGGAAGGAAGTCAAGTGTTCTCCTTTTAATTATGCCAAATTAGATATGTGTTTTGGACATAGGAATAGGGAGTCTGGAGTTCCAGGTGAGAAATCAGGGTTAAATATATATATATATGGATATGTATAAATGGATAGATAGATCGATAGAGTGTATTTGGATTAGATATCTTCTGGAAACTGTGCTGACAGAAAAGAATAGAGCACCAGAAATGGTCTCTATAAGGCCCTTTGTGACCAAGCATTTTTGATAACCTTTCTAGGCAGGAATTGTAGAGAAGGTGTTGGGGCTGGGCAAGGACTTGATGCCTGTTCTAAGTTTTATATATATTTTTTTCCTTGAGGTTGGTCCCACTCTCCAACTAACTCTTATCCTTGTTCCAGCTTCAGTAGATGGCTTCCTGCAACTGTCAACATTAGTGCCACCTAACAAGCTTCCAGCTTTACCCATTCACAAAGTGGCAAAGCTATTTTCTTTAGAATGCTCTTCCATAACCCTGTCACACTTTAAATATCTATATTTCTAAAGTAAGAGAGACAATTTCACCAAAGGAAATTGGACATTTTATTGTAGCTTGTTGTCCTTGAGAAATTATGTAAATAATAATGCTTCTGATCACAGATGTTCCATTTTCCATAACACCTCTGCAATAAACCCCTAAGCCATAGCACCAGCAGATTTTTTTCCCCTTTTTTTCTTTTGCTCATCA
The DNA here is from genome assembly GCF_000327345.1 of Myotis davidii. Taxonomy (NCBI): domain Eukaryota; kingdom Metazoa; phylum Chordata; class Mammalia; order Chiroptera; family Vespertilionidae; genus Myotis; species Myotis davidii. Next base: position 3,097,286 of record NW_006292095.1, on the reverse strand, counting down.
ATGAGAAAATAAAGTTTATCTTTCCCCTCAAATTAATCCCAGTATGTGAAAAATCATATAGGTTCCTGGTTGTATTTTACTTTTTTAATATTTTGGATATAGCTCATTCCTAGGTGGATATTAATTATCCTACATATGAGTCTAGAATATTTTCATTAAAAGTATATGATTCAGTGAAAAAAAGAAATGGATTTTCATTTATAATTTTACAGGTTCCTAAAGCAAAGAGATTCCAAATGCTATTCATTAATAAAACAAGTTCATCTTCCTGAGAAAATTGAAAACATCTAAGTCGCTCTGTCTTTTATTTAATTTTTTCAGAGACACAAAAATGACTCAGCACTTAATGCTTTAGTCTTTCATTTGGTATTTCAATGTTCGGTCTTATATCATTGTTACCAGTTTTATGGTGTACTGTGGTGGTTTTGTCGCATGCTAACATGACCAGGCTGAGCAGCAGTTCCTACAATTCTCTTCCCTGTTTCTGGTTTTGTCTTTTTACACTTGGAAGGTGGGTGCTTTTGTTTCTTACATGCCAGATTCCCCTGCAGAATGCTCACTCCACTGAGCAGAAGGTAGTTTACTGTCATCCTCAGAGGTTCCAGCTCACACTCATGAATTTGAGCTTGTTCTTGCTCTTAACTGCTATAGATCCGTTTCCCTGTCCAACATCCTGTTCTGCAGGCTTCAAGCTCCAGCATCAGATGCAGTGCTACAGACAGTGCTTAAACAGTGCCTACAACTATCTAAGGTCAAATGTGGTGCTTGTCTTTCTCTGTCCCTTTATCTCCTTTAAAGGACACATCTAGTCCCCAGGCTCTAGCTTTCACTTATATAGCTGACTCAAAAGTCTCCATTTTAAGCCATGGCTTTTATCTGCATTCCAGGCCCATTTCCAACTACCTACTGCACACCCAATGGCACTTGGCTAAAGTGTTATTATTTCAAAAGCAATGTGTCTAAAGTCAACTTCCTAAGGTCCCTGCCAGTCTCTATCAGTATTCCTGCCATCTCCCAGGCTAGAGAAAGGCAGGAACGTTTGACTTTCTCTGTTGTCTTATCAGTAATGACTGTCGAATGGTTCTTCTGAGCCCTAGAGAATAGCAGGGGCCAGGGAGGAAGTTCAGTGGGTGACACTCAACTTTGTTTAGAGTTCTGTTTTTCTCAATTTCTACAGACTATTTTCAGAGTGTTCTGCTGTGTAATTTTGAGCTCTCTTGCAAAATCCTTTCCTCTCTGCATGTCATATGTCACCCTCTGCACTTCTCACTGTGGTCATCTGTGGGCTGCAGGGCATTCTCCATCACCCATGCTGAACAATGGTAAGAAACTCCCTCTCTTTGTTCTTATCCCAGTCATCATGTGGTCATCATGGTCTCGAAACATCAGCAAGACTCTCTTGGCCAAAATCAACTGCCACCTCCTAATTGACAAACCCTCTAGACTTTTTTGATCATCTTTCTACTTGACTCTTTCTGGTATTTAGTTACTCTGCTCTGCACCTTCCTTTTTGAAATGTATTTAGTTTTGCTTCTGAAGTCCTTATCTGTCTTGTATATCTCCTATTTAGAAAACAATGTAAAATGTGTCATTACAAGAAAAAGTTCTGACTTCTCTTCCTTTTTCACCCTGTGTATGCACGTGTGCACACATGCACATGTATATATGAATGTGTGTTTATTCTTGGTTTTTCCCATATGCTCTCCTTAAATGATCTCATTTATTCTCTTCTCATTCACTTCAATAATCTCCTGTGAGATGATGACTCCTGAGTCTGCACCTCCAACCATCATCTATTTTGTGAACTCTAGCCCACAGACCTACATGCCCATTGACACCTCCACCTGAATGTTCCCAGACCCCTTACATTGACCCACCCCAAGTGGAACTCACCCTTGTTCCCCAGCCAAGCTTTATCTCATCCAAGTACAGTTCTCTCATTATTCATGTCTGTACTAATCTCTGCCTTCTCTCAATTTTTTGCATGATGTTATGTAAAATCACTTGCATATATTTAAATATTCTATTATGCTCATCTCTTAATTTAGTCTCTTAATTTAAACTCTAGGCTTCTTGAAGGTAAGGATCATACCATTCACTGGTCCTATATCCTATCTGGATTTTAGCTAGGCACAGCATGAAATTAAATCATTCTCAAGAATTGGAGCTCTACAAAAGGAGGACATGCCAGAATATCATATCCGTCTGCATATAAATTCAATTGTAACAGACATACGTAATTCATCTTCTTCTTCTACTACTAGTAGAAGTAATTTTAAAGCAAAATACCTATTTAAAAAGCAATGTTCTAAACTAAATTTTTTAAAAACTTACTTAGAACTGTCTTAAGAAATTTCTTCATCTGTATGGTTCTATAATACTTGATAATATTTCTATCTCCACCTTCAACTCTCTAAGGCCAGATGATAAGGACATGATTTATTAGACTATAGTGTCTCTGTCTCTAAAGATAGCTGTTCTTTGACTTTGAACACCAGTCAGAAACTGGGGTAGTAGGGGAAGCTTGTAAGTAGAAGCCAGAAGCAGGGTTTTCAACTCCTTCTTTTGATCCCTAATGTCAGGACCACCAATAGGGGTTTCTATTGACCTTCTACCAAGTGGCAAGTGGTGGAGGGAGGAGGAATCTTTTCCACTTTTTCATCCCAGACCCTCAGAGACCATTCACCAGCTATTTAATAACCTTTCTCTGACTAAAAAACATAATGAAGCTACTTGTTACCTGTCTGTCCTCCAAAAGGATAACAATGGATGACTCAAGTGGTCCATACATCTACAATTATTCCAAAATATCTGAAATCATTGATTTATGAGCACAGAGCTAAAAAGCCAAAGAAATCATAGTGGACAAAACTATGAAGATAAGGGAGCCTAGAAATATTTTTGTGTAAGAATATATTTAACTTGTCCAGCTGGTGTGGCTCAGTTGAGCATCATTCCAGGAACCAGGAGTTCACGATCCAATTCCTGGTCAGAGCACATTCCCAGGTTGTGGGCTTCACCCCCAGTAGGGGGTATCCAGGAGGCAGCAGATCAATGTTTCTCCATCATCAATGTTTCTAACTCTTTTTGAAATCAATCCCTCTCCCTCTCTCTGAAATCAATAAAATCAATAAAAAAAGAAAACATTTAACTTATAGAGTTTTATATTTTCCCTTGTCTTTTTTATAAATCCATAATATATGGAAGTGGGTGTTATTTCTTTAAGCTTGTCTGGCCCTGGGCCTCAAGAGTATAAGCTCAATCTTGCCAGTCCCAGCCTCCCTTGGACACCTTCTCTATCCCACTTAATGATGTTCTTTATATTTCTGCCTCGCACCTGCCATCTAAATCTCTCACAGGTAAGATTCTGATATTTTTCATTTATGAATCCCATTGGGCAATTATCTCTGAGATGATTTTTATGGGAAAGTAGACAAAGTGAATTTTTTCTCTGTGGAAGAATATTTTTGACAATTAGCTGGTAATTACGTATGTGAAGAAGGTTATCACTTTGACAGGAGAAATCAATTCCCTGAAATCACATCATAAGGCAGACCAGATATTACAGCCTGTCGCATTCTCTCATGGAGATGAAAAAGTTACTCACAATTAGCAGAGAACATTTTTGAATGATATTCACAATTTTCATTGACTTTAATCACTCTAATCCTGTGTTTTTGCCTCAACTCTAATTAAACAGTGGAGGGAAAAAAGACTATTAATTGTTGAGCATTTATTGTGGGGATAGGATGAGATATTTTAATCAAAAGATCCAGGAATAATCCTACTTCAAGGTTAAAAGAGAAAATACCTGCATGGATAGTAAAACCATCTGTGTTAGGACAACAAATCCATTCTTGTTACGAATATCTGACTCCTATGGAACAAATCATTGATCATCAATTCCTAGAACAATACACTAAAAAACGTGTTATAAACATGAAGAAAGAAAGAATAATTAATTTTCAACAGAAACTGGATAGGTAAATGTCTCTAACCTTCATTCTTGATCAAAATGTCAGGTACTCTTAACATAATTTTTAATCCAGGCTTCTTCCTGTGCTTAATAACAATAAAATGCCCTATCAGGTGTTATCACATTTAAATAATTATATATAACTAAAAGGGCTACAAATAGAACCCAGAACAAATAAAGTTTTGAGTGAAGAAAGCAGTGTTCTTTGGGAAAGGACTTAGAAGGCAAAGCTCCCATGACTGCATTCAACAAAACTTCCTGCTCATAAGAAGGTGCATCATTCTGTTCATACCTGACTTCCTCCTGGATCCTGAGTCTGTCCCCTTTCCTCCTTTCTTAAGTCAGGTTCCAGACTACTCTGGGCACTGAGAGCTGTACCTGGAGCCACAATCCTAGTGACAGGTCCTTGCTGTGCACTACCCAGCTCCACGTCACTGACAGCTGCTCAGACTGCTCACTGACCTTCATCACTGAGTTCAACCACCAATAACCCCTCTTGCAATTTGAATGGGCCAAAGAATTATAGGATCACTCTCTGGAATCACAAAACTTTAGTGCTTAGGCATTTTAAAAATTACATGAGCACTTTAAGAAGGGAACATTGATTTGTCATTCTCTTCTAAGTGATTTAGAACCTAGCACATGGTGGGTCACTTAATAATTTGCTAAACTATTGACTCAATCAATAAACATCCAGGTTTTGCTTCACCATGACATGTTTCTTCACTGAAAACCTCCAGATCATGAGTGGATCAAACTTCACCCACAGAAATGAATCCTTTAGATTCACTATAGAGATAACACTTGCATATTCTAGAAGGTTGGCTAATTCGCTACTTGTTACTGTGTTTCTTGATAGTTAAATTTAAAATAAAAGATGCCTCTCCAATGTACACATATATTAAAAAGCATTGATACATCTTTTACTTGTACTGATGTTTTCCTGCAATACTGGTGTGAGAGAGCCTGTCCCCTTTCTCTTCAGATTTAGAAAGTGGACAACAGATATTGCAACTACATTTCCTGGCTGTAATGAATCTCTCAGATTACATTTTTGACCACAGGCACACTTTTACCTTCAGGATTCTTACATAATTTGGAATAACAAAATTATGACATCTATTTCTAAGACTAAGAAATAGAAACCTACATACATAATTGGCTTCCAAACCTTGCAGGTATGGAGGCTGCTGAAAAATCTGAAGCTCCTTCCTAGTCAGTTGCCTTTAAAAGCTAAAGCTGGATTTAACATGAGAGAAACTTTAGAACACCCAGTAAAACCATCTACAACAGAGGCTTAAATGCCCTTTCTCATATAGACATTCAAGGACAATAGATTCTAATTTAGTAAGTTGTCTGCTCATGCAAATCTTAGCTATATGTAAGTTTATCTTATTTAGCACCAGAAAGATCTTATGAAACGAATCTATTATTTGAACTTTATCCATTATCAAGGAAATAAAATCAGAGTTCCGAAACTCATCTACTTAAGGCTACTATTAAGATCTTTTAGTAAGAACAGACGTAAGTTCAGTGGTAATGGTTTTAGAAATCAAAAAGAGTAAGTGCACATGTTATCCCATTCGGTGTCTTTAGAAGAAAGGGCACTTAAATAAGGAAGAGAACAAACAGATATAGCTCTAGAGAGCATAATAGCACCAGAGGCAGCGGGTAGAACTTTGAACTAATTGTGTCCCGAGCTTGAAATATCACCCACATTTTTGAAAGCTAGCTTTATAGATTGTATTTGACTGCTCAGCATGAATAGACTGAGCTTTTTCTGTGACCCTAAATCCATAGAAAATCACACATTTCCTATTTGCTGTTAAGGACTATTAAGATATATATATATATAT
>NW_006292095.1:3081757-3091390 GCF_000327345.1 Myotis davidii | reverse complement strand
GATTATAATGATGCTTATATAAATTTATATTTTGACTGAGGTCCAGATTCTGGTTCCATCTGGCTAGTCTTAACACAATATAGAATGGTCTCAATATTAGTGCAAAGAAGAAAAAAAAACCACAAATCTTCAAAATGTTTATAGTTGAATTATAACTGAAATAACAGTGATTAACATTTAAAGAGGTATTATCCTTATCCATGGAGAGCATTTATTTTTTGAGAAAACTCTTCCAATTAAATATTCAGCATTTGTCAAATGTTGTGACTCAAAGTTAGATTTAATTAGTTAATATTGAGATTAGCCTGACTCTGGTATGAGCAGAAGCATATAGATGCCTGAGTAAAATGGATACACATGCTTTTAAAATAGTAAAGTGAATGGGAAAGAAAAATGAGTTCCATGTAATCAGAATGGTTAAGCAATTCTATCCAGGGATTTGCAAAAAAATATTGGGAAAGTGATTTTAGGAAATTCAATCAGCAGCATAGTTCAGTTTATTTTATTTTATTTATTTTCAAGGTTCGTAAATCATGGTCTTTGGAGAGCAATGTGCTAACTACAGGTGAATGACAAAATACAACTGGTAATCAGAGAGCTGGATAAAGTGAGAAGCCTGGATAGGAATCAAGGTATAAAGACCATATGTAATCGGGAGCATTCAGAAAGTGTTCTTTCTGGCATTGCAAGACTGAATATCAAGCTTGAAGCTGTTGTATAATATGAGGACTTGGAGCAGAATGAGGATAGTCTTTGGAGGCTTGTCTTTATATCTCACTGCTGTTTAATAAAATTTTGGGTTCTAAACCCTGAGAAGGCCTGAAGTTTGTGCGAGTCCAGAAGCCCCAACTTTGGGCAAGAAACTAGAGTTTGTTATGAAAAATTCTGGGGAAATCCTGTAGAAGATCTAGTGAGACGGCATAAGTATTGTTACCTCAACTGTCATCTAACCATTCCTCAAAGCCCATTTCAAGTTTAATTTTATTAATACAGAATGATAATTAACACGTAATGAGGAAAAACTTCATGTCCAGTACTGTCTAAGCAGTTTACTGCATTTGTTGGTCTTAAAACTCAATCCTCACCAGTCAGTTTTGGTAAGCATTTTTATAATCTGTTATACTTTACTAATATAAAGACTAAGCCACAGAGAAGTCTTTAAATAGCATGTTCAAGGTCACACAGTTAGAAGATAGAGCCATGATTGAACCTTGATGGTCCCATTCCAAAACCACTTTACTGCACTCAATTCTCAGTAACCTCTCCTGATGAGCCCCAACCAGATGCAATTTCTTCTTCCTCTGAATTCCACCAGTGTCTTATACCTCTTATTCTTACCATATCCCATGTTCATTTTAACTATAATTACTTGACTACTTGTTGTAAATCCTTCAACTGGATTATAAACTTGTTGAGAGCTATACTTATCTCTATATCTCCTTCTGTTGTCCCTAAGGCTTATTTTTTTTTTTTTTCTAGTTGTTGCTTTTCATTTTGTTAATCCTCACTCAAGGATATTTTCCCCATTTATTTTTTTATTTTTTAGAGAGGGTGGAAGAAAGAGGGAAAGACAGACAGAGAAACATTGCTGTGAAAGAGACACAGTGATTGTTTGCTTCCTGCATGTGCCACAGCTGGGACCAGGGATTGAGCCTGCAACCAAGGTACCAGCAAATGAAGTATGTGCCCTTGACCTGAATCAAACCCGGGACCCTTCAGTTTGCAGGCCGATGCTTTAACAACTGAGAAAAACCAGCTAGGACCCCAAGGCCTGTTTTAATGCCCTATACAGAGAAGATGATCAATAGACTTTGGTTCTGGGATATATCATATGGGCTGATTTGTGCAGTCGCTCACACAACTACCTCATCCACATTATGACAATCCCAGCTAAAATGGACCCACTCTATCTTCTCCCCTACCCCAAAAAGAGGTGTAGAGAACTGGATTGAGTAACACAACCAAGGGCATGTTTTCATTTCCATCATATCTCCTACCCCTACTTTCCCAAAAATATTGACCTACATGAAGCAAGGTCCTTCCTTTATTTAATTTAACTAGAGGCCCAGTGCACAAATTCATGCATGGGTAGGATAGGGCCGGGCCAGCAGGGGAAGGGGCCACAGGCAGTTGACCAGTTGGCCCGGCTTCTGATCGAGGTGTTGGGGCAGATTGGGGCCTGGATCAAGCTGGTTGGCTGCCACAGTGTGCCTCATAGCCACCGGTCATTCCATCATTCTGGTTGTTCTGCCATTCTGGTCGCTGGGCTTTTATATATATATAGATAGATAGATTCCTTGGCAGCCCATGTTCCATGATGATTTTTAAGAGATTAGACAAATAATGGGTAAATTCCATGTTCTACTAAAGTTTGGTTGGAGTAAAAGTCAATGGAAGCTAAATATAATTTACAAATAAACATACTCTAATTTCTAATGAACTTTGGTGAAATATGTGAGAAGGGATTATAACATACCCAGAATAAGTGCAAGTGCAGAAGCCAGGACTATTTAGGTGAGGGCCAAGTCTCCCCTAGAACCTTCTTGACTACCTTTTGCTTATCCCTGTTGGCCTGAGAAGACACCAGGGTTTGTGATCTGTATTCACAACATGGAATAAAGTTAGAATAAGCTTTTTTCTCTACTTCCTGCTTATACAATCAGTTTTACCCCTCTTGCCCCAAGTGATAAGCGTTTGGAAAGTCTCTGGCCTTTTTTTAAAGAACAGAATGAAAGGCCTCCAGGATCTCTCTCCTCTTATAGAACCTAATTGTTAAAAGGGTCAAAAAGATCTGGGCCACCCAGCAATAGAGAAGTAAACACTAAAGAAATATTTTACAGTCAATCTTCTGCCAGCTGAAAAATATAAAAGTTAAGGAAGCTAAACATCAAAGTCATAAAATAAGAGAATGTTAGAATTGATAGAGATTTGACTACCCCATATTCCAACTCTCTGTCAAATGAAGATGTTGAAGCTCAGTGAGGGGAAAGGAAGAGCTGATATGAGCCACAATGTGAATGAATCCCAAAAACATTATGTTGAGAAAAAGAATGGAGAAGGAAAAGAATTCATACTGTATTATTATATTAAGTTCTATACAGGCAAAATGAAGCCGTGGTAACAGAAATCAGAAACTGTTTGCCTGGGATGGGGGATTGACTGCAAAGGGGCTCAAGGGAGCTTTTGATGGTTGTGAAAATGTTCTCTGTTTTAATTGGGCTGGTAGTTACATGGCGTATAAACTGCCAAAACCCAACACGTTGTATACCTGAAACCTGTACATTTTATTGTATATATATATTGCATTTCAATAGGTGGGTTTTTAAATAATGTTTTAAAGTGGTTAAAAGCCACACAGGGTGTGAGAAGGAGGACTGACACTGGGGCTCTGGTTGTCTGACTCTCAGCCAGGCCTATTGGGCTCCACCATCCTCCCTCCAGTTCTTTTCTCTTTCTTGATTCACTTTTCAGCACTAAGTCAGGTTGGTGATTGGTCCTGATGACTATCTGAAACAGCATGACAAAGAACTGAGAGGTTTTCAATGGGACCACAGTTAAATCTGGGACATTAAATTATCAGCTCAGAACCACTCTGGAGACAGCCATGACTCATACAGATTTTAAGCAAGACAAAATAATGATTATAAGTCCCCCAAGAAGGAGGTGGGTAGAAAATGAGTGAGCTAAGGAATATTAGATGTCATCAGTAATTCTAGAAATAATATGACAGAATGAAGGTGCTTCCCATTTAGTTCTTTCCAAGCCTGCCAAAGTCTAATTTATTCACATACTGTAATTATAATGTATCCCTAGGTATGGCATATATAGAAAAAGCATGCAAGTGAGACTTTGGAAAAAAAAATAGAGCTGTTAGAATTGCCTGTGCATTAGTGCTATATATAGAAAGAGATATAGGTTTGTTTTGTTGTTTTTTTCTGTCTTCTCTGGAATTCTTCTTCCTAAAGGCCACTGTCTCATTTGGGAAGTTGGACTCTGTTTCATCAGAGGCCTTCCACCAAAAGGGAGGGCTCTTGACAATAGTAGACTAGAATGTTCTATTAAAAACAGGGCTAAAAAAAAAGAACACCCTTTGATCCACAGGCCTTGCCACATTCTCATCTCTGTGCTGCTATAGGTACTCTATTTACAGTGTCTAAGAGTGCCCCGGGCTGGAAAGATCTGATGACACTCCATGGTCTCTGCTGTCTAGAAGAGCTATTTTGCACAGCTAGAATCATAAAATGAAACAAGCAAAGCAGTTTCCTTGTATTCTAGATTTTGCTCTTTATTTCAAACCTTTCCAAGCAGCTTACTAATGATTATCAACTAAAGAGAAACAACCCGACATTCTTTGGGAAAGGACAGCTATATTTTCAATACCATCTTATGTCCTACTCCTCTCAAAACTTTACTGAACTTTTATACTTTTCAGAAAAGAAAACTTTCTCTTTGTCATGAAAAAAATATAGTACAGTATCAAAATCCCAAACCCTTTGGTTATGAAAGTTTTTCTTTAGTGTCAATAAACCACATTGACTATTCCACAAAGAACATCTATATTTTTAGCCTATGAAGTACATTCATTGATTCATTGTTGGTTATTTTGCTTGTTTCTTGGAGTTTTAAGTAACTTTTATTTATCCTAAGTACAGAAGGTTCTTAATGGTTGGCATATCTTCCAAAACTATCTCAATTATTACTGTGTACCCCTCAGATAACTACTATTCTGAATGAAGGAACAGAATCCCAAGATATTTAAAGCAAATATATTCCAGCTCTGAAAATTAGTCTAAACATCCATTCAATCACTTCACAAATAAATGAACATAATGGGAAACTGCATAATATAAAGGCTTTGTCTAGAGGATTCACCGAGTTGAAGAGAAAATCTGCAGAAAAAGCAATGGATACTATTTAAGGTTTCCCATCAAAGGAAAAAGCAAATTTAGAAATTGTTGCTAAGTTCTGATCAGTTGGATTTATTCTCTTAAACACTTGTGTGTCATTCTGAACCAACTGAAGCATCAAAGTAAGTAATGACAACTTTTATATTCTTTATTCTAGGTAATATACTGTCCTAAGGCTTGAAGTGTTCCCAAATCTCAAATTTAAGTACATTACGTGGGAATTGGTCATTAGTCTATGGTTTGTACTCATCTGCCTTTAAATTTCATTTTAATCATTTGTACTAATTGACAGACTAGCTCCCCTGGAAACACTGAAGAATCTACTAATAGGCAATTGCTTTAGAAGTCAGTGTGATCATTTGCATTTCTAAACCCTTAATCTCATTAGCTACTTAATATTTCTCTTTAACAATGGAGCAAAATTTGACGCCACTTTCCTGTTTATGACATTTGCCAAAAAAAGAAAAAATTGTCATTGCTCCCAGTAAAGAGCACATACCAGATATGGCATCACTTTCAAAGCATTTTAATGTGTTCCTGTACTTCACTCAGACAGAAGTTCCACCCCATGCATATCAGTGGTGGCACCATTACCATCATCACCATCACCATCACCATCATTGTCATGGGATAGGCATGGTAAGAAGTTGCCTAAAGGAATGATTGTGGAATAAGTCAAGTAGGTTTTATACAATAATACTTTCTTCAGGCTTTCCTTTTAAAAGACCATAAATTGCATAGCTTAAAACAATAGAAATGTACCAGCCTGTGTGGCTCAGTTGAGTGTTCTTCCATGCACCAAGAGGATTCCCAGTTAGGTCACATGCCCAGGTTGCAGGTTCGATCCCCAGTAGGGGGCATGCAAAAGGCAGCCGATCAATGTTTTTCTCTCTCTCCATCCCCCTTCCTCCCTCTCTAAAATCAATATAAAAACATTTTTAAAAACCAGAAATTTATCCTCACAATTCTAGAGAACAGAAGTCTGAAATCAAGGTGTCAGCAGGGCACATCCTCAAAAAGCTCCAGAGGAAAATCAATCATTGCCTCTTCTAGACCCTGCTGGTTCCTGGTGTTCTTGGTTTGTGAAAACATAGCTCCAATCTCTACCTACGTCTTCACATGGCCATAATCTCTTTGTGTCCCATTCTCCTTTTCCTTTCTCTCATAAAGACACCAGCCATTGGATTTAGGGCCCACAATAAATCCAGAGTAATTCCATCTTGATATTTTTAACTACTTATATCTGCAAGTAGTTCTGGGTGGACATAATTTCTGGGACATATTACTAATTCTAATAAAATGGTGAAACCTAATTGGGGAGCTATTTTAAGAAGAATGTTAAGACTGAATTCAGGATGAGAAGGAAAGAGTTCTAGGATCATGAGGGAGGCATGGAAAATGGGTACACTTTGCCCTGTTCTTGTCATCACTATTCACTTGTCTATAAGGGACCTGAGACTTAAAGGTTTGTCAGTGCCCAAGATCGCTCAGTGGCAAAGTTAAACCAGAATAAAATCTACTGACTTAAATGCCAGTGCTCTTTGCACTATATATTTTAATAATATTTACTCATCTCAATACTTTTACTGGAAATTATTAGGAAAATATAAATATACGATATTGAACATTGCTGATACCTTAATAGTTATGTTGTTTTAATTCGTCAGATTAGGATAGTTAGGGACCATTTCACTGGCTGACTTCCATTTCCAGCCCCAATAGGGTAATTGGTATAATGTGAACCTTTAACCTGAGAATGAAATAAAAGCTGGTAAAGTTTAAAGAAAACATTTTGGAAGCTATGAAGAGTTGGTATAGCTGATGTTGGTATACGTTAAGGAAAATATTGCTAGTAAGAAAGAAGGCCATTTCATGGTGACAAAAAGTGCCAATTTAACAGGAATACATAAAAACATCTTATATTTATAAGCATCTAATAATATACCTTTAATATATATTTTAAATAGAATTAAGAGGTCGCTTAGGCAAATCCATATTTATAGTTAGAATATTTTAACAGCCTCTGTTTCTCATGGATATCATACACAGATTTTAAAAAAACAACAAAAAAAAAACCACCAGTAAGGCCGAAACCGGTTTGGCTCAGTGGATAGAGCGTCGGCCTGCGGACTGAAAGGTCCCAGGTTCGATTCCGGTCGGGGGCATGTACCTTGGTTGTGGGCACATCCCCAGTGGGAGATGTGCAGGAGGCAGCTGATCTATGTTTCTCGCTCATCGATGTTTCTAACTCTCTATCTTTCTCTCCCTTCCTCTCTGTAAAAAATCAATAAAATATATTTAAAAAAACAAAACAAAACAAAAAAAACAGCAAGGGCATAGGAAATCTGAGCAATATTGAGAAACTGAATGTAATTGATATATAGAGCCATTTACCTAATTATTGAAAAAGACACTTTAAAAAAATGAATATAGGATATTACCAAAATTGACCATATGCTGGGAGCACAGAGCAAACCTACACAAATTTCGAAGGATTGAATTCATTTACAGTATGTCCTTGACCATAGTAGAATTGGCACAAAAATATAAATATAAAAATCTCCCAAATATTCTAAGTTAACCATGAGTAAAAGAGAAATCACAGTAAGAATAAATAAATAAATACATACATACATAAAGATGAAAATACCACATATTACAACTTCTGGGATATAAAAAAAAAAAGATGACTTGCAGAATATAGCAAAAGCAATTTGTAGTGGCACACTGAGAGCCTTAAATGCATATATTAGAAAAACAGAAACACTGAAAAATTAATAACCTATACTTTGAAGTTAACAAACTGGGGGAGGGAGGGGGATGCAAATTAAATCCAAAGGGAGTAGGATGAAGATAATTTTAAAATGATAGAAAATAACTGTACATAGAGAAAATCACCAAACCCAACACTCATTCAACAAAAGCAAATACATATTGAAATATTTCTAACAAAAATTATCAATAGACAAGAAAAGGAAGGGGCACAAATAAATAATGTCAAGAATGAAAAACATCTTCCAGACAAAAATAAAATTAGATATATCATGAACACCTATATATCAAGACACTTTAAATTTTAGATAAATGGGCAAACTCATTGAAAAACAACATATTCAAACTGATCCAATAATAGATAGAAAATATGAACAGTGCTCCATTAAAGAAATTAAAATTCTAGTAAAGATACTCCCATATGATTAACTCCAGATGGCTACATCAGTTAGTTCTTCCTAATACTTAAGAAATAATAGCATTTACCACAAACTCAATCAGGGATCAGAAATAGAGAGAAGACCTCTCAACTTGTTTAGTGCTGTCAGCATATCTTTTGATACTAAACTTGACAAGAATGTTACATAAAAATTATGGAATGATGTAGCTCATAAACATGGACACACACACACACACACACACACACACACACACACACACACTACAAATTAGGTATGAGGGCAGATGAAGTAAGCATGTGGGACAAAGCTATTACAATTATTTTCTTCATATTTCCCTCATTTCACTCTTCAGAGGGAGAGCAACCTTGTGCTGAGGTAGAAAAAAAATGTGTTTATTGGAAAGAAGATTGCACAGTAGGAGAAGTACCCTTCTGAAGTCACATATAATTATTAAATCCCACCAGGGAAGTACTAAAAATTTATTATAGTACTCTCTATTGGCAGTCTTTCATCCCATGCCTGTGTGGTAACTAAGTGAAATGGAAGAAGCAGAAGTATGAGTCACACTGCAAGATTCAGTCCCCGATCTGCCATTTGTTGGCAAGATGATGTTAGGTAAGTTGCTTTGTCTCTCTGAGCCTTAGTGTTCTCATATAAAACAATGGATCGATAGTATTTACCTCAAAGTAGTTAAGTGGATTAAATGAGATGATAGGTGTGAAAATGGCTGGCACAGATTCTGGCAAGTAAAGTTTTATATGTGCACATAGACAGACAGAAATTTTTCCAAACCTGGAGATACTGTCTGCATTAGTTATTTACATGATTCATGCCACTCAAAATCACTGTCTACCTTTCTACAGTACAAATATATAATATCTAGAGGCCCTGTGCACAAAAATTTGTGCACTCGGGGGGGGGGGTCCCTCAGCCCAGCCTATGCCCTCTTGCAGTCTGGGACCCCACGGAGGATGTCTACCTGCTGGCTTTGGTCCATTCCCTGGGGTATCAGGCCCAAGCTGGCAGTCAGACATCTCTCTGGCAGCCTGGCAGCCCTCAGGGATTGTCCACTTACCAGCAGGGAGCAGACCTAAACTGCAGTCGGACATCCTTAGTGCTGCTGAGGAGGCGGGAGAGGCTCCAGCCACCACTGCTGTGCTGGCAGCTGGCAGCCTGGCTTGTGGCTGAGCAGAGCTCCCCCTGTGGGAGTGCACTGACCACCAGGCGACAGCTCCTGCATTGAGAATCTGCCCCCTGGTGGTCAGT
This sequence comes from Myotis davidii, assembly GCF_000327345.1. NCBI lineage: Eukaryota > Metazoa > Chordata > Mammalia > Chiroptera > Vespertilionidae > Myotis > Myotis davidii. The sequence continues at coordinate 3,082,044 of NW_006292095.1, read as the reverse complement.
GTGTGTCATAGTGACCAGTCATTCCCAGTCGTTCTGCTGTTTGGGTCTGTTGGGGTCCAGCTCCAGCAGGCCCAGGGGTTCCCAAATGCTGGGGTCCAACCCCAGCAGGTCCAGGGGTCCCCAAAGGTGTGGAGGGAGTCGGTGAAGAAGGAATGACACGGAGACAGCGTTCAGTTGATCAGCAGCCTTGCCAGGATCTCTAGCCACAATCTCCAGCCAAGTTCTGTGTCCATGTTCTCTTGCTAGGTTCTCCAGCCAGGTTCTCCAGGTTCTCCAGCCAGGTTCTG
>NW_006292095.1:3073521-3081488 GCF_000327345.1 Myotis davidii | reverse complement strand
AAACCCCAAAACACACAGCGCCAAGAAGGTGAGCAAACATCTTAAGAACAGTATGCCATATACACCAGGTCCCTTGAAACAGTAAGGATAGACTGGCTCCCGGCACCCAAAGGTGTGGACGGAGTAGGCGAAGAAGGAATAACTCAGAGGCAGTGTTCAGATGATCAGTAGCAAGGTTCTCATTTTATTCTCCTATTACATCTGTATTTATACCAGTTGATTTTAATCCTATCCATTCTATACCAAAGGTTAGGGCATTTGTTATCTCCATTCCAAGGTCACTACTCTATTGTCCTGTTAAACTACAAGGAAGTAACTGAAGGAGATTATCCTAAGTAAAGATTATGTAGCTTAAGCATGATCGTTCGTACTCTGGGAATTTGGGCTCTATGTTCTGAAAAGGAGTATTTAAAAGTACTGGTGAACATTAATGTAGCTCCAAACATCAAATTAAGTCCACTGCTTTCCCTGTTGGCCAATAGGATATATCTTGTCAACACCAGTCTTTATTTAAAACTAGAGGCCCGGTGCATGAAATTTGTGCATGGGGCCGGTGGTCCCTCAGCATGGCCTGCACCCTCTCCAACCCAAGACCCTTTGGGGGATGTCTGACTGCTGGTTTAGGCCCAATCCCTCATCCCTCTCACAATCCTGGACCGCTGGCTCCTAACTGCTTGCCTGCTTGCCTGATCGCCCCCTTAACTGCTCCCCTGCTGGCCTGATCACCACTCCATCGAAAATGTTTATGAACCCCTTAATAGGCATGAAGTGCTGTGCTAGGCACCAGGGTTCTGACGGTGAGCAGCATCAGACCATGACCTCAACCTTATCTGTCAAACTCTGCACCAACACCACTATAAACTTGCCCTAGTTGTTCTCTCCCTAATACTCGAAGCTCTAGGTGTCTACATGGTATTAGAGAAAAATCTGTGTGTTTACATGGCTATCGCCTCCCCCGCCCCCCGCCTGGCAGGCAGCTCCACAAGAGGCAGGCCTAGGTCAATTCATCTTTTATTTCCCAGTGCACACCTCAGAGTCTGACACATAGTGGAGCTCAATAAATGTGTGTTAAATACATCATTTATTATTTATGCAGCCTTGGTACAGTCAAATCTGTTAAATGATTCTGCTGATAAATAGGAGAGAAATGAAAACAATTACACTCAGGAAAATTATAAACTTTTGAGATATTCCTTGTGTATTTTTTTCTATTTTGTTAGATTTTATTAGCAGTCTTAGCAGCTACTTTAAAAATGCCTGCAAAGCTAACATCATTCACCTTTAAAGAGATGCAAAGTATAAATATAGGTGAAATTATGCCTGATTAGCCTTTTTAGGTTTAAAATCATGAGAATTTCTTTTAAAATAATGAACTAAGCTTCCATTTAATTGGAAATACTTATGTATGTGAATGATTTAATATATAATAAGATTTGTTAAGTTTCTATACTAATTAACAACATTCATCTAGAAATGGAAAGTGGTAGAAGACATTCATGGAATTTCACATAACACCAAAGTCTGGCACATCCTTCAAATAGAGATAACATTGTTTATTTAAAAACCCTTAGAATAGATATACATGTTTCCTGAAGTTTATAAAAAATGTGCTGAACTGTCCTTGAAAATGAAAGAAGAAAGCCTGTCATTATTTGTGCCCCCAAAGGAGAAGAAGCCATTCTTCAAATAATGCTAAGCAGACTTGGGAGGCTTCTGCAGCAACACTATCAAGGGAACTTTGGAGATAAAGAGATGCAGTTTAAATGCAGAAATAATTAAAATGGTTATCCTTTAACCGTCATCTAAAAACCACAAACAAAAGCACTGGAGAGTGAAAGTACCTACTTGGTCTGATGTTTAGATCCTTTCAGGTGGGCGTGATACTGTTCTATTGAGTTTAGAGAGACACTGCAGATGGTACATCTGTAATTGCGCCTCAGACCTGTGGACAACAGACAGACCGCATTAGCTGCATCCTTGTCTTCAACCACCTGAATGGATTCTAGAATCTCCCAAAGTCAGGGACAGAATGTCTTAGCAGTTATCTGGTCCATCCCACCAACAACATTTTGATCCCTCCTTCCAGAGCCCAGTCAACACGTGTCTTAGCAGAAGTATAATTGTGAATATGTTAGAAGGTGCCTGCTCCATTTATGGGTGGCTGACATTATTAAAACATATTTTTGATATAAAATGGTTCTGGAAATTTTGTAACTTAAGCAAAGAAGCAGTGTAGTCTTTCTCAAGGCAGATAGAGATGGTAAGCTGTCTTATCTGCATGAAACTTGAGACTTCAGAGAATACCTGCCTCAATTCCTCCTCCACTACTCCAATGGCAGAGTCAGAAAACAACTTACATACCATTCACTTGGGTTCTTCTTTCAGGATCATCTTATAAAATGTAAATACTCAGAGGGATCATATATTAATCTATTTCACAAGAAAGCTTACTTCCCACTAGAGAGTTTAAAAGGATGTTATCTATTTATTTATTTATTCATTTAATTAGTTCATTAATAGGGGATCAACTTTGGACCAGGCACTGGGGATTCTAAGATGAATAAGATGCTCTCTGTTTCCAAAGAGGTTATTAAAAACCTCATTCTTTTGTAATATTGACTCATCTAGAGTCAACATGTTAGAAAGCAGCTTCAACAAAATAACTAAACATTTGCCACAGCTTAGAGACCCACAATTGAACACATTCCTTCTGATGGTGTGTCCCTGCAGAGCAGAGAGAAAAGGAAACTCAGAGTCAAGATCTGAAACTGCAGATATAAATCCCAGCTCCAATCATTTCTGGTTGTATGATCTAGAGCAGTGGTTCTCAACCTTGACCGCACATTAGAATAACCTAGAAATCTTTTTAAAATCCTGATTTCTGGGCCTCCTCTTCTGGAAATTCTGTTTCTTTGTTATGGGGTGGGGCCACAACATTCGTAACAAAGAAACAGAATTTCCGGAGGATGGGACCCAGAAATCAGGATTTTAAAAAGATTCCCAGGTGATTCTAATGTGCAGCCAAGGTTGAGAACCACTGATCTAGAGGAAGTCACATAATTTCTTCCTAGCCTCAATTTCCTTCAACTGCAAGATGAAGACAAGACCATCCACATCACAGGGTTGTTATAGGAATTAAGTGAATAATATATATTAAAATTCTTAGTAAGAGTTGTTTTTATTAATTTTGCTCCAAAATTCAATGTCTAACCATTGTAAAAACCAGACTATAAAGCAACTATAGCAATTTTTTCTGATGAATGCATAGTATTTTCTAAGAGACAAAATTCTTAATAGAAAAGTAATGCACATTGTTAGCCCTAGCTGGTTTGGCTCAGCATTGGCCTGTAGACTGAAGGGTCCTGGGTTTGATTATGGTCAAGGGCACACATTGATAGAAGAATTTTATGACCTGATATCTGGGTGCAATTATACAAATTATTTGACTTCTCTGTACTTCTGTTTTCTTATATGATGTAGGAGGACTGAGGAAAAACATGTGTGAAATGACGACTGACACATAACATGTGACCAATATAAATTAGCTATTATTATGATTTCAAAGAGGTGTTAAAATGGAATTATATCTGTCTCAATGTCCAGATGAAGCCCTAAGTTGAAGTCTTAAGACATAGATGCTAACTACATTGACATTACTAAAGTGAATATGAGGGCCACAATTCAGGGCATACAAAGGAAGTGATCAAGAACCAGTTTCCAGCCCCAAGCTCATCATTCACCACCAGTCTAAAAGAGAGATAGAAAGAAATAGGTAGAGACTTTCTAAAAGGGAGCTATACAGTACTGTGAGTTTTACTTCTCCTCCATGTGAGCTATGGAAAGAGTTCTCTCTCACCTGAAACCTATGGGAAAATAAATAGCTAATCACAATGGAATCAAAACCACAGATCTCTGAGACCTTTTTGGGAAGTAATCTAAGGGACTCAAAACTTTCCAGGTACAGACTGATGATTCAGAGATGAAATAGATAGCTGTTGACTCTCTATTCCCTTGGGCTTAAGCAATGACTCCCAAACTTCTGAGTGTGGATACAGCCTCCAGTTATGGTGCTAAAATGTAGATTCTCAGACACAACTTGTGGAGATTCCGATTCTATAAGTTTTGAATATGGCCTGGGAATATACAAGAAGTTTCAGACTAGTAACTCCAACCCTCAACATACACACATGCTTTAACAAGTACTGCCCCATAGATTCATATGCCTTTTGGTAACCTGAATTTGTCAGAACAATAGAAGGTCTTAAAATGTTATTCTATAAAAAAGAGCTGTGCTTATATCACTTTTGAATTTCACAGGTGTGCATGATTGAGAAAGTTGCCATAGTCCCCAAACCCAGAGGCTGTAAGTTATCACAACCAGCATGCATAGGAGTTGTTTAAATCCTTATCTCCCCTTTTATGCATGGAATCAGAATATGAAAGCCAGCTTCAGGCCTTTCTCACTCCACAGTTCTCCATCAATCTTCTCAGAATAAATGGTAACTACTTTTTATACAGGCCCCCTTCAGACTACAGACTAATCAAAGGTCGCATCATAACAAATGGAGGTTCAGTTTGGCAGCAGGCATAAAAATTTATTTTTAAAAATAGGCACTTTTAAGATCACCAACAAACCTAAAAAAATATTCCGATCTCTTACTTTCCACTAAAGGTTTCATGCTCTGCAGCCAAACAGAGGCGTGGGCAGGGAATATTTGGCACTTTATTGCGATGCAAACTACAGGGAGTATAAACTAGAAAGGCTGTGCATATAAACAAGAACAAAGGCAGCAAAGGAGCAGAGGATCCTCCCCCACACATGACACGGTGTCCTTGGTGGGAGCTTAGGGCTTTATTAATGCTCAGTTGAAAGCCAAAGACTTTGGAATTATACAGCTCTTTCTTCCTCAGAGAACCAGAGAGTCTTATTAAACAAAAATGCTAACTTTCCTATTTAATTCAGTTTTAGCGCAATACCATCTTAAGAGTATTCATGAAACCTCTGCAGACCTAAAGGTTATTTCTGCAGGATTGCCAATATGTGTTAGGAAATATAGTCCCTGCCTGCAAAGAACTGACAGTCCAGTTGGAGAGAGAATATATGAATACACATGTCAACAGTGTTAGGTAGATCATAAGTATCACAGTCTGGATGAGTGAGTGTTACAGGAACCAAGGGAGAAAATTGTTTCTAACTCAGAGAGTCTGAAAAAGCTTCCTGAAGATGCATCGCTTTTGTATTTATATTCCTGAGTACAGTATGTAGAACAGATGGTCCTGGAGGGGTCAGCAGTATGTGACTACTCTAGCAAAGTTAGACTTTAGATGTCCTTGCAACTTTAGATGCATCCATTCTACATTAGAGAAATTATGACTTTATTATGATGCCAGTTATTTTGCTGAATTCCAAGAATGTAAGAGAAAATAAAACAGGCAGAATAAAATTATTTATGGAGCTAGTCAGGTAGGAACACAGGAAACAAGTAAAGAAAGAAAAACATAATTAAAGATTGTGAAAGTGTAACACAGACTGTAAGCAGGATAATGAGAAAGAACCAGAGAAAAAGGGTGATTTTTTGGTAGCATAGTCAAGAGTTCTCTGAAAAGTATGATATGAAACCAAGGGAATAAGAATTAAGCTGTGATTGAAGAACTAGTTCAAGAGTTGTCCAGGAAGAGTAAACAGAAAACATGGAGAGGTGGGAGTGGGAATCGGCCTGGACTGTTCAAGGAACAAAATGTGGTGAAAGAAAGAAACTAAACAACTAAACTACACTAAACTAAACTAAACTAAACTAAACTAAACTAGTCAAGTCAGAATTCTATATCCAGCAAAAAAATATCCTTCAAAATTAAAAGTGGAATAAGAATATTTTCAATAAAAACTAAGAGAACAATTTTCCAGCAAACCCACATCACAGAAAGGCTTCTAAAGTCCTTTAGATGGGAGGCAAAAAAACACAAGATTTAAACTCCTATCTGCAGGGAAAGATGAAGAACACCATAAATGATCAATATGTGGATATCTATATTTGTATTCTTCTAAATTTATTTGAAGAAAGTGAACAATTTAAACTGTAACATTATATTGTGAATACATGACAATAATAACATAAGAATGAATAGGAGTAGGACAACACTACTGAATGATCATTATCTTTTGCATAAAATGGTAAATAGTAACTCTAAATAGACAGTGGTCATTTAAGAATGCATACTCCAATCCACTAGAAACAAATACAAAAACATAAAGCTATGGAGCCTATAGAGAAAGTAAAATAGGACGGTAAAATTATTTGATTAACACAGAAGAAAGCAAGAAAAGAGCTCTAGACCCAGAGGCTATCATTGGAGAATTCTATCAAACATTAAAGGATTGCAGACTATCTACTTATACAAATTCTTTCAGTGAAGAGAGGAGAAAGTGCAATACTAAATAGAATAATACTTGTTTTTGAGCCAGCATAACACTAACAAAAATAATTTACAGACTCTAAAAGTAAATAAAATTGTAGACCAATATTTGTCATAACCATGACATAAAAATCCTTTAAAATTTATCAAATCATCCCTAGCTGGTTTGGCTCAGTGGATACAGTGGCGGCCTGTGGACTAATGGATCTTGGGTTTGATTCTGGGTTATTGGCTCGATCCCCAGTAGGGGGTGTGCAGGAGGCAGCAGATCGATGATTCTCTCCATCATTGATGTTGATATCTCTCTCTCTCTCTCTCTCTCTCTCTCTCTCTCTCTCCCCCCCTCTCCCTTCCTCTCTAAAATCAATAAAAATATATTTTTAAAAAATAGCAAATTAGAAACACAAGATAGATACCGATATGCATGTATATATGTATATATACATTCATACATTCATTATGATATATGCATATATACATACATATAAAATAATCAAGTTTATTTAATTATTTTAAGAGGGAAGATTGGTTTAACACTTAAAAATAAAATTATATAATTCACTATATTAACTGAGAAAATAATATAATCTTAATAGCTGCAGAAAAGATAATTTGACAGATTTCAACATCATTCATGATAAAAATTCTCAGCATACTAGAAAAGAACTTTCTTACTTTAATAAAGAGCACCGATGAAAAACCTACAGCTAATGTTATATTGTGAAATGACTACCACAAGAAGTTTAGTTAGCATCCATTATCTCATATAGATACAAAAAGAAAACAGGAAAAATGTTTTTTTCTTGTATGAGACATTACAGGATCCACTACTCTCTTAGCAACTTTCAAATATACATCCATGTTAACTCGACTTACCATGTTGCGTATTACACCCCCAGTATTTATTTAACACATAACTGAAAGTTTCTACCTTTTGACCACCTTCATTGATTTAAAACAAAGGTGTAAGACAATTCAAAGGTGGGAGGACTTTTTCAACAAATAGTGCTGGAATAACTACATAAATGTGTGAAACTAAAGGACTTACATCAACTTCTACCTCATAACACACTTTAAAATTCAGATTTATTATATATTTAAATGTAAAGGGTAAAACTATAAAGCTTCTAGAAAAATACAGGTGAACATTTTATGAATTTGGGGTAGAGAGATTTCTTAGGAAACAAAACATATTGACATAAAAATGATAAATTGGATTTTATACAAATTAAAAGCCTCTGCTCATTAAGAAAACACCATTAAGAAGACAAAAAATATAAAAAGGTGAAGGGATTAAAACAAAAAGAGAAGAAAACAAAAAGTTAAGTCACACCCTAGGAAAAAAATATTTGCAATACATATATTTTATACAGGCCTTGTGTCCAGAATATACAATTAACTCCTATAAATCAATAAAAAAATGACAAACAACCCAATTTTTCCAAAGGACAAAATACTTGATCAAATATGTCATAAAAGAACATACAAAAAATGATCAATAAGCACAGGAAAAGGTGCTCAACATCATTTGTCACTCACCAGGGAAATAAAAA
>NW_006292095.1:3068930-3072782 GCF_000327345.1 Myotis davidii | reverse complement strand
GGTAAGGAAACTGAGGTATAGAGACTTACTTAAAAATCACAGAGCTATTTTAAACCCATGCATTCTGCTCAGGAGCCTATACTCTAACCACTATTCATACTGCTTCCTCTGACAGGTGACTAGGAATAGTCACGGAAATAAGAAAGCCTCCTTAGAGCTCATCTAAATTTCAGGTCTCAGCCCAGGTGATTGTGATTCAGTAAATCTAAAATAGAATCTAGAAATCTGCATTTTCTAAAGCTCCCCAAGGTACAAGTTTTGGATAAACCATTAGTCTAGTCCAAAACCCCACAGGGAATACAAAATTTTTCCCCAATCAGAATAATTTGCATTTGCTTATATTGGGTGGCTATTATTTTATAAAATGATTGAACTCTGTCCACTGGCCCAAGTTATGCTTTTTTGCACAAGTTTATTCCCATCTCTTCAAATACATCAAATACTTGAAGAAAGCTACCCCACCCCCTGAGGCTCTGTATACCAGGCTGAAAGTCCACTGGCATTTGGACAGTGTTGTACATTATAATATAGGCTCAAGTTCCCTGTGTCATCTCTATTATACATTCTAGATGGGATTTTCTATTTGTTGATGACATTCTTAAACTACAGCCCTCAGACTGAAGGCCAAGTCACTAGTGCAGTTTCATGAGCAGGAAGTAGAACAGAACTGTCACAACCCTTGTGCACCATTAATTTTATCAATACCTTTAAATCTCTGTGTGTGTGTGTGTGTGTGTAAGCGCACACGTGTGGACATGTGTGTGCCTGGCAACCCTGACCCACGTAATCTACTCTCATATTGAACCTGCTATCAGTAAATTCTAAGTCTTTTCTACACAAGTTTCTGCTAAGCCAAATCTTCATTTATTCATTTTGATTGGTTGGTAGTGGCTGCCAGGGTTCTATGAAAACACTCTGAGCCCTCACTCCAGAATATAAAGATTGCTATATTCTGTCTATTAGCCAAGTTTGTCATTGGTGAGGGGTGGAGTGCCAGTGGCATGCTTTTCATGTCTCTGTCATTCAAGTTATAGCATGCCAATATAAACTATAGAAAAGTCAGGGCAAAGAAAATTCTGGCAAACCAGGGAGTCATCAAAATATAGGTGGTAGTTAAAGTCATAGGGATGGTTAGATCATCTACAGAACTGGTTCTAGGTAAAGAGAAGAGAGTGTGGACGAGAGTGGAGGAGCAGTTTGTACTCCATGATATCAGAGCATTGCTAATCTGCTATCTCCCCTTGATGCCTCTGGTAGGAGTCAGGCCCATGGGCATCTCCAGCTCCCACTGGATCTCCACCTTCAGCGTTGCTGAAACCTGGGGCAGATGTGAGTGTGGGAACCTGGTGCTACACCCCAGCCTATCCTGCAGATCACCCTGAGGCTAGAGCACTAAGACTCAGACACAGTCTCCAGTTTGTCCTCAGGGGTTTCATCCAGTGTGAAGTCCCAGTCACTGGAGGCATTTGTCTGCAGCTAGAAAGGCAGGCTTTGGGACTGAAGCCAGGTGCTACAATGGTGGGAAGGCATCCTGTGGAGTGGAAGTCCAGCAGGGCTCTGAGCATGACCCATGTACAGTTGAGCTCAGTGCTGAGTGGGCTGGAGACCTGAGTTCTTACAGCCCACAAGAGGCGGAAGTCCCACTCATATTGGTGTCCAGATGGAGTCCTTATCCAGGTGTCCGGACTTGTGGTTTGAAGCATCCTGGGCATACCTGTTACACCCCATTACCTCAGTCTTGACATAGCATTTGACATAACTGTCATGGCTGACAGTGACTCCATATTGACTTATCCAAGGTGTTAAAAAAGTTTGCTCTCCTCTCCCTAGACAATATTCATTATGGTGGTTGTACTTCTCTGATCAAACACTAACTGATAGGGGTGGTATTGAGGAAGCTGAGAGAAGAAAGCTTTTCTAGAAGTATGAAGAAATCATTATCACATTTAATCCTCAAAACTGTCTTATGAATAGTATTATCCCATTTCACAGATGAGAAAACTATGATTCAAAGACATGAAAGTCATAGAACTAGTAAGTGGAAAAGCCATATTTGAAGCTACTTATTTCTGATTTCAAAGCAAGTAACTTTAATAACTACACTAGGGCTCTTAAAAGAAGAAAAAATGGGAGTAAAGAAAGGAAAGTAAAAGAATCATGTTTCTAAAAAAAAAAAACCTTAATTTGAAACTAATATGTAAAACAGATAAGCATAGCTGCTCTATTTTAAATGGGGATGAGTTGGGGGTCTCAAACTCCAGACAGTTTCACATCAAACTCTAATCATAGCATTTAGGGCAACCAAAGTAAGGGACCTTGGGCTCTGTGGGCAGAGTTTGGAAGCCACTGCTTTTTGTCATGTTACTCATTATATGGATAATAATGAGGCAGGTTGGTATGTTCTATCTTAGATTGTACTGTAGAATATATTTTCCCTATAAGTTTAAACTAAGACAACTTCACTAAGGTCAAGGTTTGCTGCAGTCCCAGTTAGAGGAGAGCCTGTATTACTCCATATTACAGCCATCACAGTGTACAGGATGTTTAAATGCTAGATCTCCTGAGTTCATCCTCTGCCTCCAGGCATAGACCACATGGTACCAAACAGTCAATTAAACAAAGAACATGCATTTTCTAAGACAATCCTTCCTCTATTCAAATAGTATAAATGCAAAGCCTTGAAAATGAAATCAGAAAGGGAATGGCTTTGCATCTTCAAAAACTATTTCCAAACAAAACCTGGAGCTATGAAATAAATTTATTCTTAGTAATTAAAAGACAATTGTAGCCATGTTGGATGTCTGACCCAACAAAGGACTGGAAAATTGTTACCCTACTGTGAAGATTCAGAAGGGACAGAGTAGCTCATGCTAAATATTTAAAGAGCTGTTTCATTGGGAGAAGGTTTAGATGTGTTTTATATGGCAGAGAATAGATGATACATTTTCACTATTTGAGCAAATCAGCCCCCATACAATCTTGAATTTATCCTTAGAGGTTATCACTATGAATATGATTTCTTTTTTTAAAATATATTTTATTGATTTTTTACAGAGAGGAAGGAAGAGGCAGAAGGATAGAGAGTTAGAAACATAGATGAGAGAGAAACATCGATTCAGCTGCCTCCTGCACACTCCCTACTGAGGATGTGCCCATAACCAAGGTACTTGCCCTTGACCAGAATCAAAACTGGGACCTTTCAGTCCACAGGCTGATGTTCTATCCACTGAGCAAAACCGGTCAGGGCTGAATATGATTTCTATTAGCAAACTGCAAACAACCCACAGAATTGAACTGGTTTTTGTTTTGGCTTTTGTGATTTGAACTGAATGCTAAAAATATATATAAATAAACATTCTCTGAAGCAATTTCTTATTTGAATTGGACTCAAGTGGTTTTCAACCATATAGTAAACAACAACGTGTGGGCAAAATAGCTTCTTCCTGCCCTGGATGCTGATGTCATACAAATGAAAATTCATGGAACATGAAATGTGCTTTTTCCTGTGGGTCCCATGGCAGTGCCATAGATCTCAGTGGATTTAGGCAACTGACAACATAGCAGAGCATTTTGTTTTGTTTTGTTTTAATGTAAAATGTTTTCATAAAATTTGTGCTTTTTTCACAATACAATTTTTCATTCCAGATTGTTTTCTGCACAGAGTAGAGTGTACTTCAGCCTCATTATGACATCAAGTTAAACAGTGGGTTAAATTAACGCTCAAATAGTTGCTTGTTACTACTCCCTAGAGTTGGTAGAAAGCACAGTGCAGGATAGAATAGAGGCATTTCCCTCTCCTCCCACCCCCTGCCCTGCAGTGGTGTCTCTTTCAAGCCATATCTCATTTTTTTC
>NW_006292095.1:3048563-3068889 GCF_000327345.1 Myotis davidii | reverse complement strand
GAACTGTCAGTAATCATGATAGGTCCACAGCTGTCAAAAAATTGTAGTATTGGCTTTTTAGCTACATTAGCTGAGGACACAGTAATTCTCAGCTCTGTTAGAAGCCCAAATACATCTTTAGCAAACTTGCTTTGGAGCTGTACCAGCTGCCTGGTCAGTCAAAGGGCCCCAGGAAGGAAAAGAAGAATTGGTGTTACTTTTCAAGAGACCTCATCCAAGAAGGATTTAAAGTTGAAATATGAACAGCAATAAAGTCATCATTGTCAATATTTCCTTTTAATCACTTTATACATGAGATTGTATCCTTTCCCTCTTCTTTTTTCTCTGTCATTCACACACAAGCAGGCCATTAGATGCATGACTATAATCTTTGGTGTCCTTCTGGTTCTGTTGTTAATCCTCTTTTGCTGGTTTGTAGACATCTATCGCATACCCCCAGGTCTTTATACTGCTTTCACCAGGCAGCCCACCATACTCTCATAAGTCATGGCTGGCTGCTGCTTCCCTGAAGCATTGGCCTTTTAATAGGGAGGTTTGATGTTAACAGCTTTCAACACTAGAAGGAAACAACTTTAAAGGTGGGATTTTAGGTTTGACCACATGGGTTGGAGAGCTTTATGAAGACAGTGGCCTTCCAATTACCAGTACCCCATAGCTTTCTGTGCTGCCTCTCCCTGGCCAGCACAGAAACCCTGACACAGACACCCACTGGAGCCCTAGTGTAACTTGCATAAAAGTGACCTTTCTCTGGGACGCAAGGCAGGAGACCTCCCTATTTACCATCATCATGGCAGTCTTACCTATTTATAAAAATATGCCTGATCTTGTTTGATTTACAACATGAGAGAGAATAGCAGAATTCATAAGTTACAGATAAGAGAAATTGCTGATTTTAGAAAAAAAATTGTAGAAAATGACTGTGACTCAATAATTATAAAATATATTGGGGACTGAAAATATGGGAAACAGAAGACCTGAAAGAATGAAGTACTGATCATTTTCAGGAGGAGGAACTTGTATCTTTTCCTTTTTCAATCTATTCTTATTATTAACTCTTGGGTGTCTTCATTTCTAATCTGTAAAATGGAGATAATAATTGTATCTATCTCAAAGGGGATAATGGGGGGATAAGGACACATATGTAATACCTTAATCAATAAAGAAAAAAAGAGTTTATATGAAAATTAAAAGAGTTAATATAAATCAGTGATTCTTAAGCATTGGCAATAGGGATTCGATGTTAGTCAGGGGCACAAACATCTTTTCCTTTAGATGGTCATATAAAAAAATGACAACAGCCAACACAACAATAGCCACCTGGTATGAATGAATCAAAATTACACCTTTTTTCTTTTTTTTTTTGTCAGGTCGGCAAACAAATCTAATATACTTTTTGGTGGCCCCAGAATTTCAGTAATTAGTTTATATGTGCCATGAGATGAAAAAGGTTGAAAATTGCTGACATAAGTGAACAACTTCGAAAAGAACCAAAACAGCTCAATAAATGCAAACTACGATTTTTATTTTTAATCACAGTTATTCTTTGCTTTGGATAAAAATAAATACCAAACTCCTGAGTGGGAGATTTTATAATTTAATATTCTAGTAAAAGTTCTCTTTTTTAGCATCCTGAGGCATATTTAAATATTCCTGGCAAGTTGCCTCCTCCACAGATGCTATTTGTACACATCTTTTTTGACAGGTCCAATGCCTCTTTCTATAACCAATCATCTTATATATTTGCTTGTCATAAAGTTAAATTGAAAATTATCTCTATTCTTTATTTTTTTTAAGTTTTTGAAAACATGGAAGATGTGACATTTCATGAACTGCTTGTTAGAAAGCAGTTGATACAGTAAATTTCAATATATTTTCCCTACTTTGTTTTTAAATTGGGTGATTGAGGTTATTGAATAGGTAATTAGCTAATTTCATAACTTAGATAAAAGGGAAAATGCAGAAGAGTACATTAGAAGTCATGTAATTGTATCTTTTAAAAATTTTGGTTAATCCTCATCTAAAATATTAATGGATATTTCCCATTAATTTTTAGAGAGTGGAAGGGAGGGGGAGAGACAGAGAGAGAAACATCAATGTGTCCCCTTGGGATTGAGCCTGCAACCAAGGTATATGTCCTTGACCAGAATCAAACCTGGGACCCTTTAGTCTGCAGGCCAGCGTTCTACCCACTGGGCCAAAGTGGCTAGGGCAATCTTTTTTTTTTTGATACTTCTTTATTGTTGAAAGTATTACATATGTCCACCTTTCCCCCCATTGACACTCTCCAGCATGCCCCTGTCCCCCGTCCCAATATTTTTTTATTTTTAAGAAGCATACTCAAGGACCATCAGAAATGTGTGTATGTTTTTATCTTATTTTTTTTTCCTTAGTAACCTCTGTTGACAATACCATTTGTTCTCTAGGGTCCTTATTATTACTGAACACCTCTGTTGCTATCACCCTAGTCTAAACTCTCATAATTTTCCATCTGAGTGATTGCAATTTGTCTCTACACCTGTCTCCCTGCTTCTGCTCTTATTCCCCTGCTTTTGACAATTCTCAACACAGCAGTCAGTGATTCTGTTAACACTGCAGTCCAACAGCTTCCCATTACACTCTGATTGAAAGCCAAAGTCATCACAGTGGCCTTGAACTGTCACACTGGCTGGACCTCTCCCATTGCCTCTGCCTCAACTCTACTTCCCGCCCACCTCAGCCCCCACTCCCCACCCCCCTTGCATACTCCTGTCTGAGGGCTTTGTCCAGCTATTCCCTCTGCTCATCTGCTCATCCTCAGTTCTGTGCATGGCTTGCCTTCAGCTCACTCACATCTTCATTCAAATGTCACCTTCTCTGTGAGGCCTTTCTTGACTGCTCTACTTACCCCACTATCTCTTTTTCTCTCATCTTTCCTCATCGTATTAACAGATAACATAGTATAGATTTTACTTTTAAAAACAAGTTTCTAAAATGCTGAATTAAAATCTAACATTCAAAAAGGCATATGTTTTGTTTGTTTTTCTGTTATGCTCAGAGGAGTGACTGGCACATAGAATTACTCAGTTAATATTTAAGAGGATAAATGAATGAACAATTAAAAGATAACACAGGTAAGCTGAACGCTAAAGAAATATTTAATCTTTAGAGAAATATCAATATGGCTTTTCTTTTTGGTTACCCGAATGGGAAAGCTCATTGAACTATTCTTTGAATTTCATGATTATTTAAAACTAATATTTGTTGATGGGGCAAAGAAAGTTTCAGGAGTAAGTATAGTGCCTCTCTTCCCCCACCAAGATTCTAATGTGCCATTCCAAAAGGAAGTATGTGAAGAGACAAAGAGTATGTGTATTTTTAAAAATCCCTGAGTTTTATAGTATAAGATTAAACCATAGGTTGGGGAAAAAGAATGCACACAACTCAGGTTTTTTTTTTTATTATGCCAATTTTATATGCTTATGAAAGTAATGCACAATGTATATTTGTAAAATATATAGTGAATTTATTTTGAAATTCTGTGTGAACATATATAGGGAAATAAATAAAAGATTAGGCCAGCAATCCAGTGAGAGAAAATCCCAACAGCTACAAAAGACACTGATGTTCCAACTGATGGTTTCTAGGCATAACTATCACCAGGCATGTGAATTGTTACAGGATTTTTCCTGCTCAACCAATACAAATGACTGATCTCAGTCAACAGTTTCAATTTGGTGCTGGAAAATAGTAAATTCAATCATGTAAGTAGACAATCAAATCAATCAAAAGTTTTAAATTTGGGATTTTCTGAACTCAACTCAAATGTCTGACATTGACCTCTATTCTGAAATATTTCTAAAATACATTCTTATGGTCCCAGATTCACCCATTGCAATTTCTTTCATCTTCTCCCACTTTTTTAAAAAAATGTTTTTATTGATTTTTAGAGAGAGAGAAAGGGAGAGGGATAGAGAGATAGAGACACCGATGAAAGAGAAACATCTTTGATCAGGGCTGCCTCCTGCAAGTACCCCACCAGGGATTGAGTCCACAACCCAGGCATGTGCCCTCGGCCGGAATCAAACCTGAGACCCTTGAGTCCACAGGCTGATGCTCTATCCACTGAGCCAAGCCGGCCAGGGCTCATCTTCTCCCACTTTTATTCCCAGTGCACTTTAATTTTCTAACATTCTGGCCTCATGTATTACTTGATTATAGCCCTGGAGAACAGGGAATGTCTAATTCATTTATATATTTCCAATATAAAGCTGGCACATAGTAGGCATTCAGTTTAGGTTAATCAGCAGGACTCTGTCCAATACACACACACAAATATGTACACACACAACATGTACAATACACCTATTTACACATACACACCTATATGTATAGATGTAAATGTTTTCTACACTGTCTTTCTGGAAGTGAAATTGAAAAAAAATCATCAAATAAGGGCTTCCTTAGTATAAGGGGTCTTCTCTATTAAAAGAGATAAGATTGTATTCCCTTTGGTAAAAATATTGTCTTAGAGAAATGTCAGCTTGCTTTGAACCTAAAAATTAGTATATACAAAGAGCTGTGTACGTATGTGGCTGTGTGGTCCGCTAAGTGTGGCTTCCTCTCAGAGGTCTATGCCAGGAGGCAGGTGGGAGAGTGGGTTGAAGATGTCTGAAAGGAATATGTATAAGGAAGGTAATTGTTTGAACATGCGCTGTATAAGGGGAAGGTGTGGAGGGAGATGGGGTCCCTATCACTTAGTCCAGTGGTTCTCAACCTTCTGGCCCTTTAAATACAGTTCTTCATGTTGTGACCCAACCATAAAATTATTTTTGTTGCTACTTCACAACTGTAATGTTGCTACTGTCATGAATCATAATGTAAATATCTGATATGCAGGATGGTCTTAGGTGACCCCTGTGAAAGGGTCATTCGAACGCAAAAGGGGTCGCGACCCACAGGTTGGGAACCGCTGACTTAGTCTAACAACTGAGCCTTTAGATCCCAGCATCAGTCCTTTCTTGTAGCTTTCCTCACAATGCTCAGTGCCCAAGCTATCCTCTGGGTTCCTTAAACAGTGATTGCCTCTATTAGGAATGCAGAGTTCTTCGCTTGGTCCTGAACTATTCAAACTAGTAAAATTTGATTTTTCCTATGTTTGCATCTTCCCATTTAAACTAAAAGCTTCTTTAAAACAACAATGGCATCTTAAGGCAGTCATCCTTTTATCTACCCCAACCCCTGCAAAGATTCCTGCTCATAGAGCTGCTCACTAAGCAGCTGTCTAATTAAATATGACTGTATATGTATGGGGGATGCAGGTTAGGCTCTTATCATAGTCCAATCAGGCCTATTATCAGCCCTTTGAAGTTGGTCAAACCACGCATATTGGTAAAATAGCAGTCATATATTTCCCCTCTGGATTCTTCTTAATTTTCTTCTTACCTACCCTCACTTTCTGGATTCCTTGACAGATAACCATCGATTCAAGACCTCTGGTCATGCCCTAGTTGGTTTGGCTCAATGGACGGAGCATCAGCCTGCGGACTCAAGGGTCCCAGGTTTGATTCCGGTCAAAGGCATGTACCTTGGTTGTGGGCACATACCCAATAGGGAGTGTGCAGGAGGCAGCTGATCGATGTTTCTTTCTCATCAATGTTTCTAACTCTCTATCCCTCTCCCGTCTTCTCTGTAAAACATCAATAAAATATATATTTTTTTAAAAAGACCCTCTGGTCTGCCACCCCTCCAAAAATCTTTTATAGTGTTGGATCTTGGCTTCCCTCAAGTTTCAAGCCCTTTCAGTTCACCCAGCTACCTTTCAGGAGGCACTCCATGTTCCTGCCAAGCCAACAGAGTCTCAATTCAGAGGGGATGATGGTCACAGAATTTGCTGTCATTGGCCTGTGTCCCTTTATTCTATCCTGTCATAGACACCCAGTTCCAAGGTAAGGCAACACCTCTAAACTTTATTATTAAACTTTATTATTAAACTCAATTTAAACAGAGTCCAATTGGTGAACTCTATCTAGTTTGTTTAACAAATGAAAACAAATAAATGTACCTTCCAATAATGCCAATCCTTGAAAACAAATGGAACTACAAAGAATCCGCCAATAAATCCCCACTGATGATTGAATCCAGTGTTTGGAAAGCTTCAAAATGCTCAAGAAACTGAGATATTATCCACAGAAGCAAACAAGAATACATGTAAAGAATACCAAAAATATTTGTCACATGCTCAGTGAATGCCTGGGTATATACTTATATTTTATCTTAGAACAAACAGGCAAACCTTTACAAGCACCTCATACCTTATGTAGACACTATTACAAAGCAAAAATGGGTTGTGTGAGGCAGCTATACAGGGCCAAAATTCATCCCACAAGAGGATAGCCAAAGAAAATAGCACAAAAATAGCCTAATCAAGTGGATGATCCACCAAATCACATACATTATTTTTGTTACATCTGTCTAGAAAGCTTGATTGCCAGTTGAAGCACTTAAGGCAAAATGAGTCGCCTGCCTCTTTTGGTTGAAAGCAGGAACAATTTCTTTCATAAATAGCATGAATATAATTTAATTCTGTTATATTTTCTGCTTGAGAAAAAATGCCTGGATTTCACACAGAAATAAGAATTTGATGTTTGTATATTTGCCATGTTTTCCTTGAGACTGTAAATAAGAAAAAGATGATGCCTAAAAATGCCTCATGCATTTTTGAATATTTGGGTCCTTGATTCAAATTTTCAGACTCTATAAGCAGCAAAAAGGAGTGATTAGAAGTGTGCAATCAAGAAAGCACTAAACTACACTAAAACTTTCTCCTTTATTCAAACTGAATAACCAGATTTGCCCTTTTGCATTATTTGGCTGGTCTTAACTCATGTGTGTTATGGCTGTTACAGAGATTTCTCTTTATTACTTCATAAAAAATATACAATTATCATTTTCAAAATGATCCAAGGTGGCATCTGCCCTTCCTTTGAGTTCTGAGAACAGTGGTCTATGCTTAATTGAAAAGTTCCTTCTGCAAATGCAGAAGTTGTGCAATCTTTTGCTACAGAGAGTCACTTAAAAGTAGCTTTAATGGACCGTGTAATAGCTTATTTGGCTGTGCTCTTTTATTTTAGCATAATAGCATAAATATTCCATTCAAATGTTGAAAAATTATTCAAAGCAAAAATACAGACCCAGCATGTCAGCTACAGCATTATTTGGGTTGTGGTCCATTTAAAACTACATCGATGTGTCAACATTAATTGTGTGTGCCCAGACATTTACATGTTATCTGTAGGATTTATCTGATCTCTGAAATTCACACTTCAACTTATTGTCTGGGGCATGTAATCACATTTAGAAAAACATTATTCTGTCCTACACCAGATCAATGTAGGATTTCCTTCCAGATAAAACATTTGTTTGAGCTTCATTATTTGGGGCAGTAGTAAAGAATATCAATGAAGATGAAAAGTTTCAAATGTTTAAATGGTTCTCAAAAGAGGTTAAAAATAAAATTTGACTATCATATATTTTAGTATTGCAGATAAGCAGTTTAAGTGACACACTGAATTAGACCAAGTAGAGTCTGGAACTCTCCCTGTCACAGAGAGCTGATTTTTCAACAAGACTTTTTTATGGTCAGACCGCACCATCATGGTTGAAAGGCAGAGGTTGTCCAGTTAAGGGGAAGTACCTGTACTTTCTGTTCAAATAAACGCGAAGCTCCACTCACAGCACCATTATTTACTGTCATCAGGCACTGAGGCCCAGTTTCCTGCTTTGCAGGAATAAAGATAACACCATTCACTTATTGTGAAGAAATGAAGTTGGCAATATATTCAAAGTACTCAGCACAGTTCATGACGTACTCTGGATTCTCAATAAATTCTCATTCATATCCTCTCTCTTTCTTCCTCTCATGAGTATGTGCATGCGAAATTATAGCCACTACTGCTCTGGGCAATATCATAGACCAAAGGCTCCTTTGTGTGTCAACCCAAATAGAAGCATTAAATGCAGGTTCTATGCCAAATTAGTTACTAGTGACACCCACAGAAAATGTATAATTCCATATCTCTGGCAACTCTGGCTCCCTTATTGCCTCCCCCCCACACACACACACACACAAAATCCATTCCTTATACATTGGCATTCCTCCAGTTTCTGTGCTTGGCCCACTTTTCTTCTTGCTTTTATTTTATCGCTGATCTTATCCATGCAAGAACTTTAGCTCCCATCTACAGACTGATGGTCTGAAGTCCACATGCCCAGTCCTGGCTTTATCCTAAGCTCCAGACTCTCACATCTAATGGCTGACTGGCATGTTCATCTAAGTGATCTGCAAGTACCTCAAACTTGACATGTCCAAATGTGTCTTCACTGCCTTAACCTACTCAATTCTCTGATGGCCCCATAAACATGTTTCTCTTATTTCCCATGTTCTCGTTAATATATTTCTACTCAAAAGTTTTCTATGCTATAAATCCTTCACCTGCCAATTTAAATTGGTTAAATTAACTTTGCCCTCTTCCCAATGTTCCTACATTTACTTCTCCATTGAGCTATGGATTTACTAGTACATTCCCTCCCACCTCGTTCCCACCCCACACCTTTAACCTGTTCCCCACTTTCATATCTACACATGTGTTAAATGCAAATCATATGTGTTATCTTGGATTTACTGAGCTGGCCAGTTTCCTGGACTGGATGCCACCACCAGGAGCCAGTAAGCCACCTGCCTTTGCTGAGAATGCTAGGCCATTTCTATGCACTGAGTTGCTGTTCCTTCAGCCATTTCTGGACTTTCTGATGAAACACCCCCCTGTAGGACATGAGATCTGACATCCCAAGCAGCCTCCAAAGGGAAGACACAACCTGGAATCATGGGAGAAGTAGCTTTCCATGGGGCCAATATTGGCCTAAAGAAAATCAGAGATGGGATTAATCTGGACAAAGAAATGTTCCCTTCTTCCTACTCCAATGGGCTCATTTAAGGTTGGTCTCCTCTATACATACAGTCCAGAAGCATTCACATACTGAGTGACATCCCTGTTGAGTCGCCTTCTGTGTCTCTTCACAGCTCATCATGAAGCAGCAGCCCATATAATAATGCATCACTTTTCATCACTTCATATCCTTTTTTGCAGCCCCTCCATGTTTCCTCACTTCTGCTACCCTTTGTTTGCACCTAGCAATCAAAGCATCAGCATTTAATCCTTGCCTCAAGTTCTACTTTTTTACAAAATTCAGAACTAATCAAACTTCTAAAACTGATTTTATGCAACTAAAAATAAAAATCTCTTTACAATAAGTAAGAATCCTTGGCTCATTTTCCCTTTTCTGCATCAAATATTAAAGGAAAATAAAATAAATACTTATAGTGTAAAAGCCTGTTGGAAGAAGGCTACAATAATTTTACAAAAATTTGCTTTAGGTATTGTAAGAGCCAGAATGAATGAAGAAACATAGTAGATCTCATAAGTGAATAATAATTGGATGTAACTTTACCAAGAAAAAAATTTCTTAGCTATTACTAGACCCTGAGCTTTGGAAGGAATTTATCATGATGTCATGATGAAGTTTACACAAGGGTCATAAAATAATGTAAGGATCATGTCCTTTATAATATGTACTAGAGGCCTGGTGCATGAAATTCGTGCATGGGTAGGGTCCTTAGGCCTGGCCGGCGGGGCAATCAATTGGGGGGCCCCCACTGGCACCCGCCTTAGCCAGCCTGGTGCTGCCTGCTGGCTGGCCCTGCCACGTGCCGCTGCCAGTCACCTCCCTCTGTGGAGTGACTGGTGGGGTGATTGGGGGGCCCCCACTGGCACCCGCCTTGGCTGGCCTCGGGCCTGCAGGCTAGGGGCAGCTCCTGCAATTGATCGTCTGCCCCCTGATGATCAGTGCGCATCATAGCGACCGATCGTTTCACTGTTAAGTTGATTTGCATATGGCTTTTCTTATATAGGATATATTTTATAAACAATTTTTAAAAATACACAGAGTTTTCCCATATTAGAATTTTGGAAAGACAATGGCAAGATTTTCAGACAATGGTTGGAAAGCCTTGATGTACACAGGAGGTTTCTTAAAAACACACATTTCAGAGTCCCATTCCACACTCATGAACCAGAATTCTCAGAACTAGGGTCTAGGCAGGTGTATTTTTGACAGGATGAACCTAATGCACAGCAAAGTTTGAATACTGGAAATTTCCAAGAGTTCAAACTAACTGTTATCTAGAAAACTGTAACAATTTAGGTAGTAGAGGCAGCTTCTAGGGAAGAATACATTTATTTTACTAAATGTTATCATAGAATGCTGGGTTACTGCACCAATAAACACCATCATTTGGATTTCAAGAATTATATATACAACTAAAGTTAAATGGAAAAATATGGATCGGTTGAATATTGTTTGAGCAAATATCTGTGAAACACCCTTTATTGTTACGAAGCCTTGGTTAAGTATTAGCATAGGATGTAGAATGTGTGGGATACTTAAAGTGGAAGCAGAGTTCCTAAGCACCATCAATAAACTTACAGAAAAAAGCCATGCAACAAAAGATTATATCACTAAGGGCAAGATGCTGTACTATGAACTAACTCTATACCCACAGATACAAACTGCTTCCTGAATATGTAATTCACTGAGGAAGCCCAAGACCAGCCAAAGATTTGTCTTTTCTAAAAGGAAGTTGCTATCCCATAGGTAGTTTCGCTGTAGACAATTGTTGTGAGATTGGATAACAGACCGTGTATCATAGAAACAAACAACTGAAACCTACATAATCTTATTAACCAATAAATTTAATTTAAAAATGAAACAAATGAGGCACATGACTCAAATAAGACCACTAAAGTATTCTCTCAAATGCTGCCTATTCTCAGCCTTTAGAGTATATGATTGAGACAGTTCAAAGTTGGATCCCCATTGCCTTCCACACATTAACCTACCTACCAGCACTAGGTTTCTGCTATGCATGTGTGGGTTTCTGCTGTGTGTGTGTGTGTGTGTGCGTGTGTGTGACTCTGTGTGTGTGTGTGTTGTGTTTTTCAAATCCTCACCCCAAGGATATGTACCCAAAGATATGTTTATTAATTTTAGAGAGAGAACAGGAGATAAAGAGAGTGAGAAACACTGATGTGAGAGAGAAACATCCATTGGCTGCCTCTCAAATGCTCCAGTTACATGCCCTTACTGGGAATTGAACCTGCAACCTTTGGGTTGGACGACACTCCACCTGGCCAGATCTCTCTCTGTGTGTTTTGACAAGCCTAACAACCATTAGAATAGCACCAGCTTAATATGACTTTTCATATTCAATAATTAGAGATATTTTAAAATATCAGTCCAATTAAAAGAAAAAGAAATAAATTATTTGACCCAGGGTATCCAGGACAAAGGCAAAGGAGACACTATTTTCTTTCATAACAGAGAGTCCCACAAGAGCCTCTGGCATTTATCTTCTAGATCACAGCTCTAAGAGGCTAAATGCTCACAAACAATTCTGTCAGAGGGTCTGGGGAAAAAGCAGGTATAAATAATACTTCCTGACACCAAATATATTTCATAGTGTCTAACTGAAACTCCAGATTTTAAAAATGAAACCATGGTTTAAATATCTTTTAAGAGGACGCATCTTGTGTTGACAGAAAGTCAGATACTACTTAGGAAAAGGTTTTTAATTGTCCTTTAATACTTTTAAATCCAAGTTAGGAATTCATTTGTTTGGTGTAAAAATTGAAATTGTGTGATCCTCTTTATTGAGCACATTATAGTTTTCTTGCAACTAGAAAAAGAGAAAAAAATTACATGTTTTAGAGGTCAGATCACACTAAAGATGGAAAGAAGAAGAGAAGCTGAGTCTGGCTCACTCAGCCCAACCAGGTGTTAGTCTGAACAACACAGATTCTTTCCTCATGACCCCACTTGATATCACTATTTGAGTAGGATCTTAGTTTGGCTATCTCCAGAAGTGACTGAGTCAAGGAATGAGTGCAGGCTTATTCTGGAGACAGGTTCAGGAAACACTAAGGAGGGGGTGGGAAATTAGACAGGTAAGGAAAGCCATTAAGGAAGGGTTTGTTTTCTAGTAATTGAGCTTGAATAAAGCTGAATCCCACTGGGGACTCTGCCAGTGAGTATAAAAATTACAGAGAAATCCCATCTGAGGAGTGAGGGAGAAAGGCTTTTATAAACCCATCACTGAGGGTAGGTTGCTAGGGGATGGAGCAGAGTATTAATTCTCTGATGCTTCCAGCCTTCCATGGGGACAGCAAAGTGGGCTCTGGTGGCTAGAGAAAACCCTCAGGCAAAGAGATGCTGGTGGCAACAGTGTTAAGTCAATTTGGAGTGTGGTGGGGTCAATAGAGACCATGCCACCACACATAGCCCAGTTCTTTAATTATGGGTCAAAAATGTCATTCTCAGAATTGAAATCCAGCCTCTTACCAGTGGCCCAAGACACTTCCATGCATTTTTTCAGAGCAAATCACTTACTCAAAAGGAAAATGCACAGTAGAGACATCTGGCTCCATAAATGTTAAGCCATCAGCCAAACAAAATCCCAGGGTTTGGGGGTTGTTGGACACAAAATCTAGGTTTTTCTCACTAGCTGAATAGAGTTCTGAGAGATCCTGAGACATGGAAGTGTGTCAGCTCATTTAGGAATGTAGCAGGCTACGAATTGCTAGAGGGCAGGAATACTGACCCATTTTATGATTATTTCACTTCTGCCTCTCTTGATCCTGAAGGGTCACAACAGAGGCAAACTTTAAAGTGAAAAATAAAAGTCTATGTGTTTAGAGCAACAAAAGAGTTGATGTTGGAGCAAAGGATGATGTGGAAAACATGTCAAAAAGCTCCCTTCTTCTCCATCCTTCTCCAGTCCAAGGCAGGGCTGATGGCCTCAGGGCACAGACCAGGTTAAAGTGAGGTCTTTCCTGCCCAGGGGTAGGCGATCTGCTAGGTTGACCACTTTTCGTCCTATTAAAGAACACTTTTATAGCTCAGGAGCCTTCCTATGCCATCTAAATCCCATTTAATAGCAAAGCAAGGATTGTGTTCAAAGGAAACACAATTTCAGATTTTGAGATGCTCCCAATATGAAATCTATCGTACATTATAAATAAATTATCCAACCAACAATTCCTTACTCCCAATCACTTGCTTACAGATTTTATTAAGTTCTTGATTTAGCCACTTGGTTTCCTATTGCTTCTATTTGAGTCATCCCATTACAAATGGCCCTGATAGGTTATAATTCTGCAACTATAGTGCCTAATACCATCTATATGCAAACAGGCACCAAAATGTTGAGACAGATCTGTTTATATTTTAGCGGAATTCTCAGACAAGCCTTTTTGTTGCTCAAGCTCCTTTTAAGCCTATGCTGCGCATTTTTCAGCAGAGGCATTTGATTATATATCCCCTGCTGTTTATTCATTTCCAATGCATTGTAGGCCATTTGGAATACCAGCAAAGTCTTGGAGGAATTATTTATAGTCTAATACGTATTAGCAATGTGAGCTGTTCCACAAAATTGAGACCTGAGCCATTTACAAGAGAAGTGATATCCACCATTTCTGGTCTTAGTAATTCCGGCCTAATAAGAATGGGTGATGCACTGCAAAGGACAGTGAGCTGGGTGGGAGGCAAGACACTGTGATTCTAGTTTCAGCTCTACCAGACAGGGATTGAGGGACCTTGAGAAGGTTACTCAAGGCCAGGCTCAGAGCTTGTACTGTGAGAAAGGTCTGCCCACAGCAGGACCTCGGATCTGGAAAAAAACAAGCAAACAAACAAAAAACAAAACACCAGGCAGATGCCGAATATTTAGGCGAGGCCTGAATTTGCTCCACTAACGGGTCAATGCAGACACACACACACAAAAAAAACCTCAAGATGGTCCTAATTGGTACATAATTCTGGAGGAAAATGTCTGGAAGCATGATGCAATTCCATGAGCTGGTGCTGTGAAATGAGTCCAGGTCTGAGCAGCTGATAATCTGCAAAGATCCCTGGGTTCAGAGTTAAAGCAGGTAATAAGCCCGGCGGAAACCAGAGTGATTCATCCTGGTAGTATCAGGCAGGGCTGGGAATTTGTCCCAGCCTTGGAGTCAAAGGAATCAGCAATAATAATAATATGATGTGACATCATTAAGCTAATGGCATCGATTCCTTGGGCCCTTTTGTACAACATCTCTAAGTGGTCCACAGGCCTTGGCTTCAAGGTCACTGAGAAATGGGGTAGAGAATCAGGAAAATATTGCATGTCTCCTCTTTGGATTTTTCCCCTCTATAAAACACCTGACTTAAGCCAGATCTCTAAGAGGCATTCATGGTCTAAAATTTAGTTATCATAAGGATTTTTGATGCCATTTATGAATTGTTCAACATAGGTCAAATCATATTATGAAAAAGCTTACCGATGGCTCAGTTATATAAGCTCTACACACCAGCTATTAGGTCACAGAATTTATTTAAAGGGCATTATAAATATTGAATCTTTCATTAGGTATCCACAAAAGTAGAAACTCCACTCAAATTTACCAGAATAACAGTTCTCATAAGCTTACTAGTAGTAGTAAGAGTCAGTTCAAAGTATTTAGCATGTTTAAATTGCACATTGGCAAGATATAAAAAGATAACAGAAAGCTCAGTTGATAAATGGTCTGATAATTCTTTCCAGGAACCAATTACTATGACTAATAATTTGAAATCTATAATAAAAGGGTAATATGCTAATTAGACCAGACATTATTCTGGATGTCTTTCCAGACATCCTTCCAAACAAAGCTGGGGCTGGAGGGAAGACCAGGTCCCGGGTGCCTGCCCGCGGCCAGAGCAAAGCGTGGGTCCCGGATGCCAAAGAAAAGCCGGTGCCGGCAGCTGGGGGAAGGAAGGCCTACTCTTGCATGAATTTTGTGCATCGGGCCTCTAGTATATAAAATATAAAGAAAATAAAATAGTTCATTTCAGACATTCAGAGTTTATACTTGTATCTGCCCAAAGAAAATAGTGAATCCCCTTTGTTGTTTTCTTTTTTTTTTACTTTCAACAATAAAGATAAATTTAATAAAATAAGATCTAATGATTTAAAAAAATTAAACAGAGAGGAGAATGAGTATGTACGTATGGTACATAATTGAAAGATATATGGAAGAATCCTTGCCCCTAAATACCTGTCTTCTCAAACACTAAGAAAAAAACCATTCTGAGGCTGAGGTTATATTCTCAGAAGAACCAGGTATGACTAATGTTGGGTTATGGAGAGGAAGGAACACTGCCCAAGCATCAATTCTACTCTAAACAATAGTACTAACTGAATTACCTTGCACTTCTCTGAGTTTTGTACTAAAGAGGGTGTTTAAGGCTAGTTCAACGGTTATGTGCTTCTACGAAATTATATAGCATTAACACTTAATTTAACAAACATATATTGCCTCCCTCTTATGTGTCAAACACCTAGATGAATAAAATAGCATCTGAGGCTTCAGGGAGCCTTCTGTATAGCTGGGGAACTAACAAGGACACTGCTCACCCCTGAGAAGAATGAAGACTGGAGAGGATGCTATGACAATAGAGGAAGGGTCCCTTGACATAACAGAGGAAGCCAGCCAGAGATTAGCTACAGGTCATCAGAGCGCATGCCTTCAGAGCAGGCACAGTGGGGCAGCATGTGGCACTAGGACTGTATGCCATAACAGCCAGAGTCCAGACTCAGAGGTTGCTCTGGGCTAATGCCATTACTAGTCTAAGCATTCTTCTTGAAAAACAAGACTGATATTATTTTCTTTGCAAGGTGGGTGTGAGGATTAACATGAGATAATGTATGAGAAAATACTGGCAAATGCCTAGCATAATCATGTTAGCTATTTTCACTTTCACTAATATGCAAGTTATTCATAATTGGAGCCACAAAGCCAAGAAGACTACCTTGGCCTCATTTAGCCAGGCTGGAAGAAGTGGTCATCACTAAGTCTGCAGATCCCCAGATCTATCTCTCCTATGACTCACTGAACACTAGGGGTACAAGGGCCACATGAAACATTTCAGCAACAACCAGTAAACAACACTTATCTTGGTTGCTGGAGATCTATCACACAGGTGTGAGACTTGTAGCGTTCTAAACTCCACAGGGACCCCTGACATTGCATTGACCTTAAGATGAAGTAAAGGACGTCTTCTCCAAATTTCAGCCCTGAAGTAATAAACTATAGAAATAAAGTCTCTACTTGATCCATCCAAGCAACTACAGTGCTGACTCCAGTGGGGGAGACTTTCTAAGATTGGTGGGTGGCCCTTTGTCACCTGTATTCTATAGACACTTGAGAAACACCAGTTTGCCAGGCTCTCATCACTGACCCAAAAGCAGATTCCTTTTGGGAAGGGTTGGGCCTGCTAACCCTTGCTCACACTAACTTCTCTTGCTTGAGCTCCCAGAATCCTGCGCTTTCTTGTTGGTGCTTTGCAAGGATCTGCATATGTGTCTGCTATAGACTGAGTTATGTTTCCCCAAAACTCATATTTAAAACTCTAATTCTCATTGTGACTATATTTGGAGATGGGTCTTTTGAGGTTAAATGAGGTCATAAAAGTGGGGTTCTAATCCAATAGAATGTGTAGTCTTATTAGAGGAAGAGAGAGAAATCTCCATCTTTCTCTCCATGAGCTCACACTGAGGAAAGGCCGTATGGGGAAACAGCAAAAAGGTAGCCATCTGTAGACCAGAGAGAGGGCCCAACCATGCTGGCTCCTTATCTTGGATTTCCACTCTCCAGAACTGCAAAAAAAAAAATCAATTTTTGTTGTTTAAGCTACCCAGTCTGTAATATTTTGTTATAGCAGACAAAGCTGACTAATACAGCTGTCCCCTTCCTTACCGAATTATGAACTCCTTAAGGGTAGAGACGTTGACTTACTTGCTTTTATTGCCTACCCTCTAGTTGGATACTAGATACCTTTAATACTTACGTTGTATCCAACACACCTTTAATATTTAAAAAAATATTTGTTGAATAAGGAAATAATTAAATGGTTAGCTGTAAATGTATTTCAAAGTACTCATAGATTCTTCTCAGATCTTAATATATATTCTCTTTCTGTCTTCCTAAGGATAAAGAGGATGAGCCACATAAAAAGGATTCTCTCCTTAGAGGCCTATTGCTAAAGAAGAAAACCAGTAAGAGTGGTCAGTGAGTCAATCAACAAATAGTGACTGTACTTCCCAAGGACCAGGCACTGACTCAGCCACTGAGGATATAACCGTGAAGATAATAAACAGAGTACTTTCCCCAAGAAACTTCTGTTCTGGTGGACAGAAACATATAGTAAACATGCAGTAAAGAAAATCAGATAATTTCAAACACTGCCAAGTGCTCTGGAGAAGTTGAAATAAGGTAATGTGGTAGAGCATGATGGAGTGGGGGCTGCCTTAGAGTATTGAGAAACATCTCTCTGAAAAGGCTACATTAGAGTTGCAACCTGAATAATGAGATAGGACAGCTATGTGAAGATCTGGGCAACAGAATTCCAAGCAGGAGAAAGCAAATTCAAAGTCTCTGATGAGGGAACACACTTGATTTTGTCCCATGAAAAGAAAATCAACTCAAGCACAATGGATGAGGGGAAGAGAAGGGAGAGAGAGGGCAGGAAAGGCAGGAGCCAGATCATGTGGGCCTTGAAGGTTCTGATGACAAGTATAAATTTTGTTTGTTTACAATGGGAAGTCATTAGAGGTGTTTTAAAGGGGTATTTAATAATCCAATTTACTCTTTAGAAGAATGACTGACTGTGTGCAGACGATGAAGAACGTTGAGGAGACTGTGCCATGGTTTGGGAGAGAATTAAGTGGCTTAACCAAGAATGGTCATGGTAGATGTGGTTAAAAATGGTCGAATTATGGCTATATATTTGAGAGTAGAGAAACTGGATTTATGAATGGATTAAATGTGGGATTGGCAGGGAAGAAAGGAATTAATGGGAATCGATGACTCTGATCAAGGTTTTTGGCATGAGGAACTGCATGGATGTGATAGTATTTACAGTGACAAGGTGAGAAAGCAGGTCCCGCAATGGCCACTGTGGGGGAAGAGATGATTGATCATTTGAGACATTTAAGCTTGAAATACTTATTAGACACTAAGTGCAGATGTAAAATAGGCAGCTCGATATATCAATCTAGAATTTAGGGAAGAGGTCAGAGCTAGATAAATAAATCTGTCAGCCATCAGCATCAAGATAGTATTTGAAGTCATGGATCTGAGTAAGAACACCAAGGGAGAATATATAGGCGGGAAAACAGTGGATGATAAAGACAAGCCACTGGAGCACTTCAGTTTCTAGAATCAGATATGCAAGAAGCCAGTCAAAGAAGCCAGCCCTTAAAGGGCTGCTAGTGAAGAGGAAAGCCAGGTGAAGTGTCGTATCTCAGAAACCAATAGGAAATAGCAATGTTCCCAGTGAGTAAAATGAAGATCTGACAAAAATAGGAATTTGTGGTTGATTTCTAGGAATAACAGTATTAGAAGAGATTTTAGACCTCAAATGAGGAAACTGGGGCGGGGGGGGGGGAATTCCCCAAGGATATACAACTCATCTGTGTAAAGGGCCAAGACTAGTTTTTAAGACCAAACTAGTCTGCTAACTGTCAGTCCTGCATTCTTGACCAGTCCCACCACATCACCCTCTCTGCCACTGCACCTAGAGCAGCAATCATTCAAGGCATTTAGGTGAATGGGCAGAGCTGGTTGTTTAAGGATTGATTTCTGGTTGACCTTTGTACAGCGCATTGTCTTAGAGCAGCGGTTCTCAACCTG
Source organism: Myotis davidii (assembly GCF_000327345.1). Classification (NCBI taxonomy): domain Eukaryota; kingdom Metazoa; phylum Chordata; class Mammalia; order Chiroptera; family Vespertilionidae; genus Myotis; species Myotis davidii. The sequence goes on along the minus strand of NW_006292095.1, from coordinate 3,050,089 downwards.
TGGGTCACGACCCCTTTGGGGGTCGAACAACCCTTTCACAGGGGTTGCCTAAGACTATTGGAAAACACATATATAATCACATATTGTTTTTGTGATTAATCACTATGCTTTAATTATGTTCAATTTGTAACAATGAAATTGGGGGTCACCACAACATGAGGAGCTGTATTAAAGGGTTGCGACATTAGGAAGGTTGAGAACCATTTCTTAGAGCAACTAGATCTTTATCCTGCTGGTGTGAGGGTTAAGGCTATATGACTGAAGAAAAATGTCCATGTATCTTTAGAGTTAAGAGAGCAAAGCTTCAGATAGCTAATAGGAGATGGATGAAGATGGACAGGAACCAATTAGGATTCAACTATAGAAATAAAAGAAATGCAGGGACAATGTGGGGTAGACTGGACAGAGCTATTTACAGCTGCAGCCCTTCACAGAAAAGCCACAGGACTGGGTTTTAAAATTGGGGAAAAGGTGAAGAGAGTGAGGAGCTATGAGATCATCCGTTTGATGAACTAAATTTCCACCCAAACTTTAGTTCATATGACCATGTGAAGCTTTTCCTGGTAACCCCACTCTGAATTAGTTGTTCTCTTTGCAGTGTTCACAAATAATTATATTTAAAATCTCATTGTTCTTACCTGACTTTGCATCTAACTTCCCCAGTGAACCGTGCTTGGTCTAGCAGATATTCAGGAAGATATTGAACCAACCAATAATCAAAAAACTAATGAGTCAGGAGATTTGAAGTTTTGGTTGTCCTTGAAAACCTGAGATATATATTCCCCCTAAGAATACTGCTGTGAAATATTCTGTCAGAGAGGCTGAGATTTTCAAGGGCATTAAGCACACTGAGAATGTATCACCACATTATATAACTAGAACATTTTGAAACCAGCTATATCTGTAGCATAGTCAAACATTAGAATCTAATATTTTAAAAATCTAATATTTAGATTAACAAAGAAAAATAAGAATATATACATACACATATATCCATATACATACATACACAGAAGTGTATGTATACATATATATGTGACTATGTGTACATATTTACATGTATATTTATAATGTATTCATTGTGTTACTATCTTCATGGACCAGAAAGACAACATACACTCCTAAAGTTAATATTCAATAACATTTATTAATAATATTATATTTCAATGTGTCATTTGAATTATAAGTTTTCTACCATTTAAAACATTTCAACTATGTATAAGCAGGGAATATAACTAAAACATCTTATACCTATGAGATTTAAATGCTTTCAAAGCTGATTTTTCATATTTGAATGATTTCAACTTGCTCAATTGACTTTAAATACAATGAAAGAAGCATCTTTTCTCTTATATAGCAACTAGAGGCCCGGTGCACAAAAATTTGTTCACTCGGGGGGAAGGGGGGGTCCCTCAGCCCAGCCTGTGCCCTCTCGCAGTCTGGGACCCCTCGGGAGATAACGCCCTGCTGGCTTAGGCCTGCTCCCAGGTGGCAGAGGGCAGGCCCAATCCCTAGGTGCAGCCCCT
>NW_006292095.1:3020595-3047673 GCF_000327345.1 Myotis davidii | reverse complement strand
CTTTAGCTCAGGCCTCGGCTGCTGAAAGCAGGTTTCTGGCTTTGTTTACCTTCTGTATTTGAAACTTTGTTGTGACTCCAGCTGAGATCCCTGCTGGCTGAAAGCAGGCTTCTGGGGTTTTGTTTAGCTTCTATATTTGTAACTATGTTTCAAACTGCAAGCTCAGAGGCCTGCAAGGCAGGCGGGGAACGTTGGTTTCCTCCATCACTGAAGCAAACAAGCCTCATGTTAGTTTCAAGCTGCCTGGCTGCCAGCCGCCATCTTGGCTGTCAGTTAATTTGCATATCTCCCTGATTAGCCAATGGGAAGGGTAGTGGTCGTACACCAATTACCATGTTTCTCTTTTATTAGTGTAGATAATCACTCTCTGTTAAACAGTAGGTCTGTTAATACTAGTAAGGCTTTGCCATTGACAATAGCCATATTTCTTAGGACTCCTTTGAGAGGATGGTGAAGGAGGCAAAAGTAAAGCCTTAAGTACAAAGACAGGAGGCCTAGGAATTTACTATTTGAAGGTCTCAGTTTTGTATCTGCAGTAGGAAGGGAAGCCACCCACGAAGAGAGAATGTGGTGGGGGTTAGGAGGAGACTTCAAACAAGTGTCAGCTTTGAATTGTTTGTTCTTAGAGAATAAAAAAGAAATGTTATATAGGGGTGCATAGGAGGACGAGGGTCTGAGTGAAAAGCTAAGGAAGGATTTTGTTAATTTATCATAGTCCAAAGTTCTGGTGATTTTCCCCATTGGATTCTCAGCATTATGATCACAGCAAAGGACTGAAGACCGAAGCTGTATGGCTCCAGGTTATAGCCTGTCTGAGAGGGGTTAACACAAGGGCAAAGGAACCTGAGGGTACTAATGAGAGATATACTGAAGATAGGGAGACATGTTGATGTCTCAGTTGAAGAATGAAAAAATGAAGGCAGAAAAGTGTTGATACCATGGTAATATATGGATCAGAGGGCTAAAGGTCATAACACTGAATAGTAACACTTTTAGAGACTTATTATGCACCATTATACTAAGCATTCCATATACATTATTTGATTTCACAAAAACTTTTTGAAGTATGTAGTATGACTATCTCCATTATAAGCTCAGAGAAGTAAATTTTCCAATGTCATATGGTAGTAAGTGGTGAAGCTAGGAGGACTGATTCCTTTATTATATTACAAGAACGTATGAAAAACTGTTATAGTGGAATTAAGACATTATTTTAAGATTAGAATGCTGTGGGCTAGGCATAGAATTTTGAATTGAAACGATGAACTATTGGAGGGGTGATAAGGTCTAGAAGTTAGTAGCTGGATGGTATCAGACTTAAAGGAACAAGATTATTAATTTGGAGCAGAGAGGTGAGAATTTGGAAATGGCATTAATAAACTTAGGAGGATGTGGATATTGCTTCTGGGTGCTTTGAAATTTAGAGAGAATTAAAATAAAGAGCAGCTACAAGGGAAAATGCCAACACAATACTATCCTATATATACTATACTCTGTTATGTTACACTATATACTATTCTATACTATAAAGAATCACTGCTACTTTGAATCTAAATATATGGTTATAAAGATACATCATACAATGGATGTTAAGACTGTATTTATATGGAAGATCGTGTATAGATATTATAATATTTACTTGAGAGAGAGTTACTTTCAGTTTCCTTTTTAATCTTAGTTCTCTCTATTATGTCTCAGAAGTCTTATTTTCAACACCCACTTAATGATTTTCTGCTCCATATGCAAAGATTCAAATCACTCATGTTGGTTCCTCCACTTGGAATGTCCAATCCTCAACTGCATTTATGCAAATTCTCTCTTGACTGGACCAAGTTCTACTTTCTACACAAAGTTTTTCTTCTTTATTCAAACAGAAGTATGTGTTACTTATTCTGAAATATCCCCAGCACATTTATTTCTATTCACATGCTTATCCTACCTCTCATATTTACAACCATAATTGGAAAAATAACAGCTAACGATCATTGAGAACATATTCCCCACCAGGCTTAGAACAGATCCATTTAAGTGGATTATCTTCTCTAAACCTCTGTAGAAGATAATTGGTATGAGTTTTGTTTTATAGATGAATAAACTGAGGTTCATAGAAATCAAATTACTTGGCTAAGCTCCACAACCAAACAGTAGGAGACCCAGTATTCAAACACACGTGTTGTGGTACCTACTGTCAATCCTGTGCTTAACCCTTGCAAAAACTACATTTATAGATTTAAATTCCATAAATCTTATAAATTTCCTAAAGAGTAAATGCTAGAGGTTAAAATACACATCTCTATTTCCTTGAGTGTGTAAGACAGTGCTTTTCCCATAGCAGGCTATACAGAGATACTGAATGAAAGGGTAAGTGAATCTGGCTTATAAGATTTAACAAGGGAAAACATTGTTCCTAAGCATATAAATAATTGCGGGAGAAGATAAATTATTGGGAGAAAATAGGCTTAGAAAATGAGGAATAATAGGCAGTGGTAGAGTGGAAGGAAAATGGGGATATAAGTGGTAAACATACCAAAATATTAGAGAGACCTGAGCCATATATACCAGTGCTACAATAGCATCACTAACCTCTCACTCTGTAAATGCATACATTTTGTGTGAATGTGTCTGTAGATAAGTTCAGGAAGTCTTTTCCATATCATTAAGAGTTTAATTTTTCTTTTAAAAATGTATTTCATTTGTTTCATTTCCTTAATACCTTAACAACACACAACCTTTCAATGACATATTTTTCCCCAAAAATAAAAAACGTTAAGAAATGTAATCTACACATAATTTGTGTTAAGTCAACACCTTTCTTTTCTTTTTTTCTTAGTAAATCCATTTTTATTCCAAATTATCCCTACATCCCACTGTCTCATTACGAAGCTCCATGGAAATAACTTTTTTAAAGCTTTTTAATTTATTTTTTTTCTTTATTGATTAAGGTATTACAACACCTTTATTTTCCATAATTAGGTGTTTAACCAAACCTGATAGTGGTTCTAGGTTGCCTGATAGCAAAGGAAGGCAATGAAACATAATTTAACAGCAACATCGTTCTTTTAGAAGATGCCTTTTATATATAGGTATGTGCAAGTATTCATAGGTAAACACATTCCATTAAATGCACATGATCACTGTAACCTGGGTATTTGGAACTTATTTTCAAAACTGTTTTGCATAGATATCATAGAACAGCATTGCAAAGCAAAAATGTAATGAGACCTACATGCTACAATATAATTTAAATTTTCTAGAAGCCACAGTAAAAAGTAAATAAATAAAGCAAAACGTGAAATCCTAATATGTATAAAAAGCTAGGTGCCGTCACAACCGAACAGGCAACCAGTCACCATGAAGAGCATGGAGCACCTCTCGGACCCCCCTCACCCGGCCCCTGAGCCGCTCACCATGAGGTGGGGCGGGACTGGGGACTGTTGAGCGGCAGTGGCAGGCTACTTTGCAGGGTGGCGGTGAGCTTAGCAGAGCACTCACCCAGGCAGCAGCAAGTATCACAAAGCAGTAGTGGGGTTGGGGGAGCCTCATGGAACAGTGGTGGGCGGGGGAAGTTTCACAGTGTCCAGCGGCAAGCTTTGTGGGGCAGCCGCAAGCTTCACTGGGCAGTTGAGGGGCAGGGTTCGCAAATCAGTCGAGGAGTGGGGGGAGCCTCGGGAAGCAGTCAAGGGGCCTAGAGCATCGCAGAGCATCCTGGGGTGGGGAGTTCCATGTAGCATCGCAGAGCATCCTGGGGTGGGGAGCTCCATGTAGCATCGCAAGGTGGCAGAGGCCATGCTAGGGAGGCCAGGCTAGGCCTAGGGACCCTAACCGTGCATGATTTCATGCACGCTGGGCCTCTAGTAATTTTAATAATGTTTTTATTTATATCACATACCTAAAATGCTACAATTTCAACATATGATCAATATAAAAATATTAATAAGAGATGTACATTAGTTTTTCATGTCAAGTGTTCAAAATTCGTTGTGTAGTTTACACTCAAAGGTCCTCTTCATTCAGACTAGTAACATTTCAAGTGTCCAATAGCCACATGTGGCCAATGGCTATCACATTAGTTAGTATATACTGGAATGTTAGACCAGTAATAGCTCATTGGATTGTATACTTCATAAAAATGCTTTTACAAATTAGACCCTGAGGCTCAGAAAAGTAGAGTGACTTTTTTAATTTCACTCAGTTCTAATGCAAGATATTTTCAGTTCCCTTTCCTGGACTGTTCCCTAATGTTTCATATTTGATGGAATTATCCTATACTAGAGGCCTGGTGTACAAAATTTGTGCATGGGAGGGGGGTGTCCCTCAGCCTTGCCTGCACCCTCTTGCAATCCAGGACCTTTTAGGGGATGTCCAACTGCCAGTTTAGGCCTGATCCTGCAGATTGGGCCTAAACCAGCAGTTGGATAGCTCTCTCGCAGTCCAGGACCGCTGGCTCCTAACCACTCACCTGCCTGGCTGATCGCCCCTAACTGCTTTGCCTGCCTACCTGATTGCTCCTAACTGCTCGACTGGCTGCCTGATTTTGTCCCTAAAACTCAAGCTTCTTCTTTTTTTATTTTTAATATTTATATTTCTTCTTTATTTTTTATTTTAAAAGTCAAACTTCTTGAGAACATGAGGCGTTTAACATTATCCCATATTCCTTACAGAGAGCTAAATACAGAGAGGTAAACATAGCAAATACTTAATACTTATGGGCTTCTATACAAACACTTTCCAACCAGAAATGTTTTAATAGGCAGTCTCCAAAAACTTGAACTGGGAAACCTAAAAGTGGAGTGCTCAGATTTCAGGCATCAGGGGCTATTAGCAGGATTTCTATCCCAATTAAACTCTAATTGTGAGTTCTCAACAGTCTGGACAAACTGCCCTTCACTGTCTCCAAAGTTTCTTATTTGTCACTATCCCATTCCACTACCCTCCTCCCCCACTGTTTTTTTGAGTTCAATGTTTTATATCCACATACCATACAAAACCCACCTGCCAGCTTAGCTGGGAAGGCAGGAGGGTGGTCCAGGGCAGCATAGAAAACCAGGGTCCTTGTCCCAAAATAGGAGAAAATGGATTTACAGTCAAGGAAACAAAATTAGAACCCAACATGATCAAGGAGAAGCCTTGAAACTGCATTGGGCGGAGGTGCTGTGGGCAGTGGTGCATCTCAGCTGGCCCAGCAGTACCTGCAGCAGACTCGGTTCCTGGGAAGCCTGGGGTCAGGTAGGCCCCAGCTCTTGAGGTTATTTTTAATCATTTTGCTTTTGGGGGTGGAGGGCTTCTGGGCAGCAGCTCTATGTGCAGGTAACCAGTGTGGGTTTCACTTCAGGGTTTAGAGGAGAAGTTGGGTCTGTGGGGCAGGACCCGCCCAGCCCCTAATGTCACAGCTGAGGTTCTTGGAAGTGGCCCAGTGAAGTTACTTCCTGCCTTCATCCTGCCCTGACCCCAGGTCTATGGCTTAAAAATCAGGGCACCATGCTGGTGCTGAGCACCCCAGGGGCCTTTGTAAACATGGCAGATACAGGCAGTGGGAGCTTGGGGGAACTATAGGAACTGGTGGGGGCAGCCAGAGCCAGGGGAGGGAAGTGCCCATGGGGAAAGGGGACATGGGGTGGAGGAGGTATGCTCCTCTAACAGAGACTTAGAGGTGTAGAGACTAAGAGAGACAGAGGACATAAATGGGGATAGAAAGAGTGACAGAAAGAGAAAGACTCAGAGAAAGCAAAAGAGAGATTGAGACAGAGAAAAATTCACAAAGAGAGACAGACAGACAAAAAGATGGAGTCCTGCTCTGTATGAGTCAGTGGGCTGGGGTGGGGTTTGGGGGGGAGGTTCCACAGAGCAGGCATAGCAGCCCTTCTGGCTGCTCTCACGGATGAGGAAGATACTATCCTGCTTGCTTTCAGCATTTCCTCAGCCTGCATGCAGTTGATCTTGCCCACATACCAGGTCCGTTCCTCATGGTGGGGGAGGTCATCTTCATCCTCCATCAGTGCATACTGGTCTTCAGTCTCATTTTTGATTCCCAACCACTCATTGATTTTCTTCTGCCAGGCGCCTCTCTGGGCGAGCCATACCAGCTCCTGGTCTCGGATCTTGTGCAGCTGCATGAGGTCTGGCTTCAGGCTGTTCATACACTTCAGAATGTTCAGATTTCCCAGTTGTCCAAGGCCTGTATCCACAGCTCCTGTTCCAGCTTCAGGTGGCTCCCATGGATCTCGGCGATGCGAGACTTGAGCCGTTCTGAGTACAGCAGGCTCCTCTGCATCTCTTTTTTACTTCCCTCATACTCCTTGCTTCGCTTTTCTTGAGTCTGGCCTTGCTCTTCGAAGATCTTGATGGTTTCATTGAAGGCTTAGATTGAGGTGCGCGTCATCTGCAGCTCCTGGGAGGTGTGTGTGTATTCCTTGTAGAGCTGGTTGTACTCGCGGCTCTTGTCCTCTGCTTCAAACCAAGGTACAAAACCAAACCTCTAATTCTGATCTTCCTCATCTCAAGGGAACAGCAAACCTCAATAGAATTTCCTGCCAGAAGTCACATCCAAATACTGCGAGATTGAGGACTATAGGGCTGACTATGTACATGCACAATAACAGGCTCACATTCTGGCTGTAGGTGCCCAGGCATCCTCCACAATCCCACAATCCTCTGGTCGCATACTTCGGTCTTTCTAGCTCCTCCTTAAATGGTGTTTCCTTCAGTAGCGTTGCAAGTCCAGGGTCTCTAGTTGGAGAGGATTTTTCTGATCTTTGACATTGATAGGTATTTACTATTTGGAATCAGTGAAGTTTCGGGAGTATTGCTGCTGCCATGAACATGTCAATTCCAAGAGCACTCATGAAACAACCACCCATTCAGTCCACAGCTGGCACCATCCTGGTTCATAATGAGAAAGGTACTTTGCTGAGCTGTTTTCCAATCAGATCTTCCTCTTCCTTCCCCAGCACACTCCAAACCTACTCTGGGCCAACCACCCCAACCCCACAGACCCTTAAGATCTTCCCCTCTATTTCTTCAACTTTCCCCCATCAAGCTCACACCCTATGGTGTTGCCTAGGAGCACCCCTAACCGATCCCTGGGGGGCAGGGCCAGCCTGGGAGAGGGGCCGTGGTGTTCTGGTCTCTGGTTGTTCTGATCATTACAATAAAAGACAAATATGCTAATTAGACTGAGTCAAACTGAAATCTTCCGGACATCCGACTTCCTTCTGAACAAAGCCACGGTGGCGGGGGCCCAGGCAGAGGCAGTTAAGGGCAATCAAGCTGGTAGGAGAGGGCAGTTGGGAGCCATCTGGCTGGCAGAGGCGATTAGGGACAATCAGGCAGGCAGGCAGGCAAGCGGTTAGGAGCCAGTGGTCCTGGATTGCGAGAGGGATGTCTGACTGCCGGTTTAATGGGGCCTAAACCGGCAGTCAGACATCCCCCGAGGGTCCTGTATTAGAGAGGGTGCAAGACAGGCTGAGGGACCCCTCACCAGACATGAATTTCATATACCAGGCCTCTAGTAGATAATAAAAGGGTAATATGCAAATTGACCCTAACAGCGGAACAACCAGGAATGACCAGTACCTATGACATGCACTGCAGGAGCTGCCCCCTAGGGGTCATTGCACTTCCACAGGGGGAGCACCACTCAGCCAGAAACCGGCTCATGGTTGGCCAGTGCAGCAGTGGTGGCGGGAGCCTCTCCTGCCTGCACAGCAGTGCTAAGGATGTCCGAGTAACGGCTTAGCGCCGTTCCCCCTGGGAGAGCAGGGCTAAGCCATTACTCAGACATCCCCCAAGGGCTCCTGGACTGCCAGAGGGATGTCTGACTGCCAGCTTAGGCCCAATCCCCTGGGAAGCGGGGCTAAGCCATCAGTCGGCCATCCCCGAGGGGTCCCGGACGGTGAGAGGATGCAGGCCAGGCAGAAGGACCTCCCAAGTGCATGAATTTTCATGCACTGGGCCTCTAATAAGAAGATAGTTTGGAACAGAATCAAATCATAGTCTTAAACCTCTTGACATAGAAGGAAGACAATGGCAGAATGAAGTCCAAATCTTTCATTTAGTTAAGAAACTGAGAAAGAGAAATGCACTTGGGTATTTGAGAGTGTCTGATGCTCCAAGCTTTGCGATCTGAAGCTCTAGGTGGGAGCTACCTTTATTCCTGAACCCAAGAATAAACTGGCATCCTAACCCTGAGGTTATGGCAATTAATTTTTCAGTTCAACATGAATCCTCCACCTTCAAATATACAGACTAATCCTCTTAAGTAAATATTGGCCTGTAGATATTTTGTGTCGACAAATAAGAGCCAAACTATTTGTTCATCTGGAACTAGATTTCTGCTCACATCCAGTTCTTTCCAAGTAAAATGGCCACAGGGAACCCTTTCTTGATTCACCCAGCTTGTTAAGTAGACTCAAGAGTTTCTGTGGTTTCATATATAGCCATGTCTAATGGTTGAACAGACTGGACTGCAAATTCCTAGGGTGGAAGATTTAGGTCATGATGTTTTAAATATCAGTTTTACACACCTCAATTTTAGATGCAAGAATTTCTTAAAAACAACAGAAATGTATTGTCTTACAGTTTGGAGACTAGAAGTCAGAAATTAAAGTGTCAATGATTCCCACTCCTTCTAAAGGCTCTAAGGAAAGAATTCTTCCTTAGCTCTTCCAGCTGCTGGTGGTTCCTAGCATTCTTTGGCGATGGCTTACATGGCTCCAACTTCTGCTTTGTCATCACATGGACTTTATCTCTGTGTTTTTGGTGGGGTTTTTTTCCCTTTCCTATCTCTTCTAAGGACATTCTTCATTGAATTTAGGGCCCATCCTATCCAGGATAATTTCACTTCAAATTCTTACCTTAAGTACATCTGCAAAGACCCTTATTCCAAAGGAGGTCACAAGTCTGATGCTCTGGTGAACAAATCTTCTGGGGGTGGCTATCCAATCCACTATAATAATGCATTGTTTTATTTTTGTTCTTTCCTACTTCTGTGATAGTATTGTTTTTACATAATCATTTGGTAATAAGCAGGAGAATATAACATGGCTTTAAAAAATCTATAAAACTCTTTGACTAGAATGATTTAGTAACTCTCTAGATGGAGCATTATCTAAAGGATTTGTTTAAATGTCAGATAAAATTAAGATTTAAATGCCATTATATTGAATAAGTTTAATTTCTTTTTTGGCCCACCAGCAATTAGGGATGCATAAAAAAGACCTTATTGATTTAGCATATAAGCACAGTATGCATTGTGTTTACCCCAGGTTTGTCCCCTTATATAGCTGGGGAGAAATATTTTCTATTTGATTTCACCTCTAAAAATTATATTTCACAGCCCAGAAACACTCCTAACAGCATCTACAGATAAATTATTCCCACTTTCTTAAGTTCATCCAGAAATTTCAAAGTAAGCCAAAGCGATAACCTTATGCAGTAAGTAGTCATTGTGCACACAATTAAGATCCCCTTGAAGTTCTAATTCTGTAGGTGGGGACTTGGGCAGGAAATATACAGTTTGCAGGTAAAGGTTTCCTGTCTAGGGGAATTGTTCAGCATGGTGATCTTAAGCTCAATTATGTTCTCTGCATTCATAATACCATGTGATCACTTTACAAAAAAACAGCTCAAACATCAATAAACTTACACAATTCACTTGTGTGTAAAAGCATCTAAGGAATGGAGCCATCCACATAGTTATAGAAAAGATACCAATGCATGATTTATTTTGCAATCTAACTTTTTGCAGGGTCTAATGAGTCCATTACCCACATCCCTTCAGCACCTTGTGCATCATTTGCAGTATATTAATTTGAACACACTTATAGGGTTTTCCAGTGATAGTTCTAGAGTCTAGTCATATGTCTCTATTCCATCTCCCCATTTAGGTGGTAGATAATCTTCTCAGAGGGGAGGGCAGCAATTTCTCAGTGGTCCATGATCAGCTACTTACACGGATAACTCAATACTACAAAAACTGATGAACAATAGTGTACCTAGGTTTTCTCTCCCAAACCCGTATAAAGCATTTCCATTTGTATGATTTCTGAGAGGTCAGCTTAGCCAAGGCACCAATAAGTAAAAGATAGCTTGGGAAATCAATCATTTTGAACCATTGGTTTGATCACAATGTGAAACAAATAATGAGGATAACAGGGAAAATTTCAGTACTGCTTCCTTCTATCTTATTACTAGAGGCCTGGTGCACAAAATTCCTGCACTTGGGGGCAGGGGTTTCTCAGCTTGGCCTGCACCCTCTCACAGTCCGGGACCCCTCGAGGGATGTCCAACTGCCAGCTTAGGCCCGATCCCCGGGGGCTCCCACCACCGCAGCTGTGCTCACCAGCCTTGAGCCTGGCTTCTAACTGAGCAACGCTCCCCCTGGGGGAGGACACTAACCACCAGGGGGCAGCTCCTGCATTGAGCGTCTGCCCTCCTGGTGGTCAGTGTGCATCATAGCGACTGGTCATTCGCTGGTCATTCCTCCATTCTGTCAATTTGCATATTAGGGTTTTATTATACAGGATATGCATCCTTTCCTGCCCTCTACAATCCCCTGCTGCCTCCTGTGCTCTCTGTGACTCCTTTCTCTTTAAAGAATGCCCTACGTCTCCACACACAGACACACTCACACACTTCAGCCCAGCACTGAGGTATACTTAGGGGCTCGATTCCAGACTATCCCATCCTCTACCTTCAACAATCAAAACCTAGTTCCCTGGCAGTAAAGATACTAAATATTTACTTAAAGTAATTTCCACTAAGAGAGTAGCTGCACTGTTCCAGGCAGAGCACCAGACTCCAGTTTGGAAGTCCTGGGTATGCACCCTTGCTCTATCATTTGCTAATTCTGTGGCCTTGAAAAATCACTTGGCACCTTCCAGAGACCTCCTGGTTAAGGCTGGCATCATGGCCATGCAAAGGGTCTTGAAAACATTTACTATTATAGAGTAAGTGACTAATAGATATAACCTTTGTGCACGTTTTCTGAAAAGGAGAGTTGATTATGTCAAATATACTGTAACCTAATTAAAGTTTGAATGGAGGAAACACTGAGGGCTGATAAACCAGGAAAAGTGTCAGAGGCTCTTTTATAAAGATTACAGGCCTACAAGATTTTCCTTTTTGTGTGTGTTTTGGTTTTGTTTTTTGTTTGGTGATCCTCACCAAAGGATACTTTTCCACTGATTTTTAGAGAGAGTGGAAGGGACAGGGAGAGACAGAGATAGAGAAACATTAATGTGAGAGAGACACATCGATTAGCTGCTCCCTGCATGTGCCCCGACCAGGGCCAGGGATTGAGCCTGCAACCCATGTATGGGCCCTTGACTAGAATTGAACCCAGGATGTTTCAGTTCATGGGCCAATACTCTATCCACTGAGCCTATCCAGCTAGGGCTAAGCTTTCCTCTTTCTTTCTTTCTTTCTTTCTTTCTTTCTTTCTTTCTTTCTTTCTTTCTTTCTTTCTTCCTTCCTTCCTTCCTTCCTTCCTTCCTTCCTTCCTTCCTTCTTTCTTTCCTTCCTTCCTTTCTTTCTTTCCTTAACCAACTGCTGTAAGATATGTTATACACAACAGGGATCAAGTTGTCCAGCATTAAAAATGGGTGAAATTTCTAGAGGAGCCTGTGATTATTCAAATGTACTTCTCAATATGTCATTGCTTTCTCAATTAATGGGCTTCAAAACATTTCTTAGTAGAAATTTGAGTGTGCAAACATATAGACACAGGGACACACACACACTTCGTATGCCTTTTATTCTCAAGGAACAAACTGGCGATCACAGAACTGATTGCAATTGAAAAATCAACTCCCCCAGGAAGTCGGGGTTGAAGTATGCTGCACAGAAGCTTTAAGTTTAGGAAAAACCAGCATCGCTGACATAAAGTCAAAGAGTTGCCTCAAGCCCTGCACATATCCATCATTTTTTAAAAGCCAGTGTTCAGTTTATTCTGATAAACACAATCAAAACTGCCTTAAAATGTTTTTGTTTTGTGGGGTTTTTTGGTGGTGGTGGTGTTTGTTTTTTTTTCCTGGTGTTCAGAAGGTCAGCTTTAAATGCTTTCACATTTCTTCAGTTGGCTTCTATTATTCTTTCAGGAAAATAACTTTTAATAGGAGGATAAGCTATGCTTTCTAAAGTTTCTGGGACTATAAGAGGAGAAAAATGAGGAGGGGAGTCACAAGTGACATAGCCCAGAGGACCTCATAATTAAATAGTAGGGCTTTGAGTAGCAACATGAAACCACTGACAATGGATCAATGGGTAAAGAAGAGTTTGTATCTCAGACAATCAAGCAACAGTCCAACAGATGCTTTGGGGGCATTGAGGAACCTTTTATGAGGGTTTAGGGCCCTAGGATCAATTTTAATTTCACTGAATTCATAAGATGCAATGGCAAAGTTTTTAAAATGAAAACCTTTCATCTTTTTAACAAACACCTCCCTCTAGAGAGAGTCACAGTACTTTTTCTGAGCTGAGAGCTGCCAAATGCAGAACTAGATATCCTTAAAAAGTAATTGCTTCTTTGGTTAAGGCTCAAATGGGTAGTTCTTGAAAAGAAATAACCACTTTCAAAAGTTTCCAATAAAGAAGACACTCTGATCACTCTAATTCTCAAATATAAAAATAATAAAATAGCTTTAAAAAAACCCAACTCTGCAATTCCCATGAGGATACACAGAACTGGTGAAATGTCTTTTCTGTCTTGAAACTACATTTCTCACAGCCAAATTGCAAGTGTTGGAGAAGGGGTCAGAAAGAACACTAGAGTAATATGACTATAAAATATAACATAAAATTATTTTCAGATTATTTTCAGAATGGAACCAATTTTCAAGAGACAATAAAAGTCAACAGTTATCATGAGAATTGCTGAACACCACAGAATTAATGACAACGAGGTGGGTTGAAGAGGCTGACAACCCAGTAAATGTGTGATTTCTGCATTCAAGTCTCTGAACCAACCAAGGTCTGCATCAAGTGACTTAAAACAAGGTGTTAACATGCATTTCCTTAAAATTATGCACCCACCACTCCCTGTATCCCCTAAAGAGAAAGGGATTAATGGGACTCAGAGAATTTTTCAAATTAAATTTTAGAAACATAACCTCCCAATGCCATGTTAAAATAATTATTATGTAGGTAATTTCCTGTAATAGAAACTATGTACAAAATAGCCACTGAGTCAATTCAGGCCACAATGACATCCTGTGCAAATGACATTTTAAAAAATATGTTTCTATTGAGTTTTTTTTACAGAGAGAAAGGTGCAAGGATAGAGAGATAGAAACATCAATAAGAAAGAAACATGGATGGGGCTGTCTTCTACAAGACCCCTACTGAGGATCAAGCCTGCAACCCAGGCATGTGCTCTGACCGGGAATTGAACCTGTGACCTCTTGGTTCATGGGTCTACAATCAACCACTGAGCCACGCTGACTGGGTAAATGACTGCTTTTAAGAACTTCTGAACCACTCATGTGACTGTTATATGGAGGGATCCTTTCTTTCTAGAGTCACCAAGATAACAACCCCGGGGTGGCCAGTGAAGGGAGTAGTACATATACATTATGATGCTGTAACTTAGGGGGCATTGGGAAGACATTCATGCCCACAACAGAAAATCCTCAATTTGTCTTTATTTGGTACTTAGTTAATGGAAGAGTCTTTCATTGCACAGCTAAAGTAAGGGTTAAAAGCCCCTCTGTTAGTAGAGGGAATCCACTGGAGTCCTTTCTACAGTATAAGTAACTGCTAATCAGACATGCAAATACATGTGTTATAAGGAAGGAAGGGTGGAGAGTTAGAAGCAGGAGTAGAGGTCTTGTAGGAGAGGCTCTGTAAGGGTAGAAAAAGCAGCAGAAGAAACAAGCATTAAAATCAAATTCCACCCACTTCTCAATTTTGTTTTTTTGGCTACACCTGGATATGAAAACCTTGGAAAAAACTTCTGCTGCTTTGGAGAAAATAGAGCATAAGCAAGGTCAGTAATGAATATATACACTGTTTGGATTTCTATTAAGTAGAAAAAAAACACACAGAGTAAATGTATAAGGTTGTATTTGGAGGAATAAAAAATGTTAATGACTAGAAGTCACATTATAAATATTAAGTGCACAGAAAAGCTTTGATGAGTTCAGTCTATTACATAGCTGTGACCACTAATACATAACTATTAAGTCTTTCGAATAATTATCCTTAGTCACACTAAGTTCACTCTACTTCTGCAGGTCACTCTATGCTAACACCCCAGGGCATCTACTCCTGCCATCTAATTCCCAGGTCTATGACAGGTGCCTGGCCCTGCTGCTTCTTAAGCTGATCCCACGCCTACTCAGGAGCCAGGCTGAGCAGCAATTCTTGCACTTCAGAATTTCCACCATTCTAGGTCCTGGAGGTTTCTCTAATAACTCTCCATAGAGGTGGAATGAAAAGGCAAAACCCTGCTTCTCTGGGGCTCAGCCAAGGCAAGGTTGGGTTTTCCCAAATAACTTTTCCTACGAAAAATAAAGAGAGGGAGGGGAAGAGTGAGAGAAGGCAAGAATACACACATATACACACAAACACGCACATTGATGAAATTAAATACACACAAAAGACATGTGTCTACTTTCCTATTTGCCTGGGTCTAATCCTCATAGCTTTGAGGGCATTGTATTATACCTTAGTATAACATAATGCAAATACATTGCTATACAATAGAAAGATCCAGGAGAGGACTCAAATACTAGTAAGAAAGGAGTTTTTTAAAAAAGGAAAAAAATGAGGGCTAACAGTAGTCACTCCTTCCCCGTGCTCTGTCTATCTCTGATATCTATTTTAATATTTACAGAAAATGTGAAGGCTAGGGGATGCTTCAGAGGACTCCAATAAGTGCACATATTAACTGATACTTGAGAAATACAGCTGTAAAATTCACTAAACATGACTCCACCCTGATGGCACAGAGGTAGCCTACATTCTACATGTTATCTTTCTTTGTATGGTGCTTATCATAGAGATGAATACTCAAGTCTTATTAATGAGCAATTAACAAAAAAACCCTCTTTTATAAATATCTAGGGTTGGTTTATTGCCCAGTAATTTTAAAGATATATCAGAGGTGAGTCTTGACAGTTTGGGGAAGTTTTTCGTTGAAAAAAAAAATAAAGATTTTGTCAACTTAGTTAACTTACGTTAAAAAAGGACAGCATAAGTTTGCAGCAGCAACAACAAAGCAGAGTACACAGTACACAGGACTTGATTGAAAATCCATAAACATTTCAGATCAAATTTTAAAATTATTTTAAAATAACTAATATTAGATCAATACCAATAAAAATCATTCTGTAAATGTGCTAAATATGTCCAATGTCTCTAGAGATCCATGTGTAGGTGGCAGATAAAATAACCTATCTGAGAAGAAAAATAGAAGCAAGGTTAGTAGTGGGCAAAATTGGCATTAAAAACCCTACTAAAGAAAAGAGAGATCGTTGAGGCTTTGATGTTCCAATTTAGTAGGAAATAATTGGTTAAAGAAAAGACAACAGGCCCTGAACCGACTGGCATATGGTGAGCCCCAGGTCATCAAACCTAGACTTATTCAGTTTCAGCTTCCCCAGAAATGGAGTCTTAAACCAACCCATCAGGCATCATCTGATCAGCACTAGTTAGGCAATCTGCTTGATAAACCTCGGCCATCCCCTAAAGAAAAGTAACCTGCAATAATTAATCACCTGTTTTGCCTGGTATAACATCTTATTCCTGCTCCATTCGCCTATAAAACCTCTTGCCTTGTATATCTCTTTGGAGCACCTTTTTATCTGCTAGATTGGATGCTGCCCAATTCATGAATTATTGAATAAAGCCAATACGATCTTTAAAATTTGCCCAGTTGAATTCTTTTACCAAAGTTAAACTACATGTGGAAAAAACATACGTATTTTGCTTAGGTGACTTTTCAAATCTTATTAAGAGGCAGGGATTGGGTAAAAGGTCAGGAATTTTTACATACTTTAAGCATCTCAATAGTTTGCTCAGAAATATTTTTTAAGACAGTGTTGGTGATTTTATTCTTTTTAAAAAAATATTTTTAATTGAATTCAGAGAGAGGAAGGGAGAGGAAGGAGGGATAGAAACATCAATGATGAGCGAATCATTGATTGATTGCCTTCTGCATCCCTCCTACCAGGGATCGAGCCCCTGACCGAAAATCGAACCATGACCTCCTGCTTCATTCATGGCTGGATGCATAACCACTGAGAAAAAAATGGCTGGGCTATTTTTTTTTTTAATTACTTCCAAATTTTGGGATCCCAGATAGCCAGAGTTAATCATGTAACAGTGAAGTGAACCAATTTTCTGCTCCTAAGATGGTATTTTGCTCCTTATTTGATTGAAATGTAAGCTTTTAAAGGTATTTTGGCTTGGAAAATTAGGCATGGCATTAAGGTTGCCAAATTTGGTAACTAAAATTCAAATGCCTGGTTAAATTTTATCCTGGAATAAACAACAAATAATTTTAATATATGTATGTCCCCAATACAGCATACTTACACATCTAAGTTAAGAAGTAGGTGCTATCTGAGCTTCAGATTTCACTGGTCATCCTGTTATTTTATCTGACAATCCCAGCAGCCAAAACTGCATCATGCAGTCCACTGTATTAGTGGGTAAGCATTCAATAATATAGGGCATTACAAAATAATTACCCTGGGTATCATAGATAACAAATAGGGGAAAATTTAAACATTCAGTCATCCTTATTAATGTGGCTGAGAGGGACAGTACATATATACAATTAACATGGCTCGCAGGAGACTAAAGAAAATGAATATTTTAGTGTATTAAGCTGTCTTATCCTCACTTGACAAAACAAGATCAGCCTTTTAAGACAAATATATCTAGTTAACTCCATTTAGAACCAAGTGAAAGACTTTCCTTCTAAACCTGACACAAAAGCATGTACTTCCTTCATGAGAAAAAACTAGCAAGTTGTGGCAATTTTAGCCTCTCTCAGAAAATTGTTAGAGAGGGCTATTAATATTCTCTTCATTTCCCCATCTAAAGGAGAGCTGAGCTAAAATAAGAGGATTGGAGGCAATGTCTATAATATACTAAGAGATTTAGAGGGAGAGCATTGCTGTGCATATGTTTGGTAGGAGTACAAGTGATTTCCATTCTGATGGCTCTGGAAACCTTACATCCAAGCCATATTTCATCAGAGAAAAATGACTGTCCTACTTTCTTGAAAGATATTAAAAGACACCAACATCTTCTCTGGGAAAAAAAAAAAAGTGTGGACGAGCAATGTCAAATCTTATCTACTTACTCTTGTGTTAGACTCCTTGTGAGTGTGCAACTGTCAGGGTGGAAGTGTAGAAATTTGGGGACTTGCTTGGAAATGCCCTTGAGATCATGCTCTATTCTGAGCCATGAAGTGCAGGTGTGAATTTCTTGGCAGCTTTAGAATTCTTGTCCATTTCTTTATGGCTGGTTTCCCAGTTTGTTTAACCAAGAACATACCCACACACTAGATTGGAACTGATCTCAAGCAGTCCAGAAGCTGCACCTTGCCTTCTGTTTTCATTTGGAAATGGAAAAAAAAGAAAGGAGGCCAGGAACTCTGCCTCATGATGAGTAACAATAGAGGAGTTGCATTAACTGTTTCCATACTGAGAGATACTCTGCCTGCAAAAACTAGTATGTATTTAACACTTGGTAAGCCACTGTCCTTTGGAAATATATCAGTGACCACTGCTTCCTTGAGACTAACAAGATGGGGATAGTCCATGGATTACTTATTGATTCACTAAACAAATGCTTCTTCAATACATGTCAAGTGCCAGACAATGGGTTAAGGGTTAACAATACAGCGATGAAACAAATGTACAAAGTTCCTGCTGTCACAGAGCTTTCAGACTAGAGGGAAGAGACATGTGGATAGGTGATTGGATAGAGTGTAAATCAAGGTTGAGAGTTTTTAGAGGTGAATTTGGGGAGGAATGTAGGAATAGATCTTATAATCCTTTTCAACAATATTAAGTTTAAACTTTCTCCTAAGGGCAACACTGAGTTTATGGAGGTTTTTAACCAAGGTAATGGTACAATGATATAAGTATTTTATAAAAATGTATTTGGTTGCCACCAGCAGAGGAATGATGAGCTACAGGGCATAGTTGGAATTTGAAAATAAAAGTGGAAAAACATTCTTGAAGAGAAAAAATTTGCTAGGTGAAATAAAAAGAGGGGAAAATCATTCAAAGTAAGCAAGAAACCTATTGTCCAGATCTTGGTTTCTAATATCATTATTTAAAAAGGGGGAGGAAGGGGAATCAGGAAGTCTTTCAGAAATGGCTGAGGCAGAAAATTGATAAGGTGAGCCTCAAGCATCTTGTTGTGCCAGTAACAAAGTTCAAGTAAAACAAACAAAAATAACAATATTGGGATTATATCAAAGAGACACAGGAGCTAACTTAAAGAGTTCTAAATGGCAAAATCTAGAGTCATTGGAACAACTCATATATCTATGAGTTAATATAGATATAAATACTAATTAAATAAATAAACAAGGAGAAGAGACAAATCTCCCATACAGAAGAATTCCTAATGATTTATGTAAATACTCCATTCCCAAGAAGGTAGAAGATGACCACCCCCCCCCCAAGTATGAGCAACGCAGAGAGACTTCCTCCGAAAGAGTACAGTATGACCAACCTGGTCATGAGCCAGGTGTCAAGGTTAACATCAACAGTTAGAAGTCATTTTGATACTGTATACATTTAATAGGATGTGACGAAAAACCCATCATCCTAGTCAAATCATGAGGATACCACCAATTGGGGGAAGTCTCCAAAATATCTGATAAGTGTCCTCAAAACTGTCAAGATAATAAAAACCAAGAAAAGTCACAGCTAAGAAAAGTCTAAGAAGACATGATTAATAATTATAGTGTAGTATGAGATTCTGAAACAGAAAAAGAACACTGAAGAAGCAGGAGTAAATTATGGACTTTTGTTAAAAGTAATTGTCTCATTACCTGTGGCAAATGTACTTTATATATGTAAGGTGTCTATATATCTAAAAGCCTAAGCGACCTTTACTACCAGATGACTAGATGACCAGCCGGTAGCTATGACATGCACTGACCACCAGGGGGCAGACACTCAATGCAGGAGCTGCCTCCTGGTGGTCAGTGCACTCCCACAGCCAATATCCCATCGCTGGCCAACTTCCTGTGGTCCCTCCCCCTGGCCAGCCCCGATCGGTACTGGGAGAGACAGCCCTGATCACACAGGTAGCTGGCCAGGCTGAAGGACCCCACCCATGCACAAATTTGTGCACCAGGACTCTAGTTAATAATGAGAAAAACTAGATGTGGTATATATGAAAGCTCTTTGTACTGTCTCAGACAAGGTGAAACTATCTACACCCCAAGCACACAGACTCACAATAAAGTGTTCCTCTGTGGTTCAGATTGACCTAGATGAAAACTAGATGGAAAAATAAAACGCTAGAAGACACATTGTGCATGACCCAACCCAACACCTTTATTTTAGAGAAAGGAAACTGAAGCTCACAGAGGTGAAGTGAGTCATCAAGGTCCCACAGCTACTTGGTGACAGAGACAGGACCCCACTCTAGGATTCCACGAGTCCATTTTACTGAATCTTAATGATTCACCAGGATTTGGGGAAACTGTAGGTTCCCCTGAAAGGGGTTTATACTGAGCAATAGATATCTTGCTTTCACATGTTATGGCAAAAGAAATCAAGACGCTTATTTACAAAACAGCAGTGCTTGATAACTCATTTCAAATCATGTAACAGTTTGCCAGCTGGTGTCTGTGAAAAGCTATGCTGCCACTTACTTCCCTGGTCCAATATCTATTTCAGTAAATGTATCATTATTTGTCATATGTTGTAAAAATAGACTCTAAATTCAAGTTATTGCATATTTTTGTTCATTATTCAGGTCTAAGAACCCACTTAGCTAATATAGACGTCATACACACCTTCCGAGTAAAAAATCTGTTTTGGTAAATAACATTTTTATTGGCAGCACATCACCAGCCTCTATATTTCCCCAAAAAACCTTTAGTTTTATTGCTACATTTTGTGTGTGTGTTTTAATTAAAGTGGTTTTTCCAAGAAATTTTCCTATTTTTTACAAGGAAAGATATGTAAATCATTTGGGGATTTTAAATACGTCCTGTAAATAATGTTAAAAATGCTTGCATTTCCTACTAGCATAGAACTTTTCTGAAGGCAAGGACCATGCCTTCTCCATTATTGCATTCCCCAGCATCAAGTACAGTGTCTATAACATAACAATCACCTAGTAAGTATTTGTTGAATTGGTGAATAAATGCAGAGAACTTTCTTTCATGTGACATCTATAGGATTGAATTTCTCTAGTCTCACGTAACAGTTTTGGAAATGGGCATATAGCCATACAAAGTTTCAGACAGAATTTATCAGGATGCCTGATGCTTCCTTCCTTGCCTCAACCTCAACTATAAAAATCCCCATTTTCTTGAGTTAACATTCACATGAGGTGATAATTGCCAGCAGCAGAATCTATTTGAAAAGTAGATCAAATGTATAAAAGGGATTACACTTTTATTTGTTTCTTTCTTTTCCATATCTCTATACACAAGACACACCAGAGATCATCAAGTAAAAAGCTTTTCACAGCATCTCATTTGCTACAGCATCTCATTTGCTACAGCAACACAATGCCTGTGGACTTCTTGAAGACAAAAGAATGTATTCTTTTATATTCCAGGACAGTGTCAGCTTTATATCCCAAGGTTTACCACAATGGCTATTCCCTGGTAAGTGCTCATTAAATATTAGTCAAAATAAGATAGTGAACAAAAACATCAGTAGGTATGCCCTACTTTGAGTAAACCTGACATTTGTTTGGTATCCCTTAATCACAGCTCACAGTCATCTTTGTAGAACCCCATCTATTGCAGAAAACTAGGTCTATCTGTAGCAGTTTTAAAATAAAAGACATTTATGTCTCCTTTCTCTTCACGGAGTTAAAGCTATAATTTTAGAAACAAACAAAAGAGTTTCCCATTTGTTACAAGATAGATTTCTTCTGATTTTGCATTTTTTCGCAAACATCCCCTATTTTGTCAAATGATTACATGCCACTAACAAAGCCCACAGCTATTTAAGATCCAACAAAGCAGATACGTTTCCCTAGAACCTTAGGAAAACACTGTGCTGAGCTCTTGCAAAATACTATCCTACTTCTTGAGCTTAAACTAAATAATAGAGACCTTCAATCAATACGGATAAAACCTTAGAGTCCTGAGGAAGAAAGATGAATTGTCCAGCAGCTTCACATAATATTGTCAGCTTCCTCGATGTAGCCAAAATTGGCAACTAAAAACAGTTGAGTGGGAGTTGGGTGGGAATGTTTGTATGTTGCTTTTGCCCTTTCCTTGTCAATATTTCACCACGAAGGATACCGGTTCCAAGTATTAAGTTTAGGGCAGTTCCAATGTATTAGCCAACTCTAAAACTAGAAACCCAAGTTGGTTTCCAGTTCTCTATTTAATGAGTGCACCCAAGATGCATAAATGGAAGCAGAAGTGTGTATTCCATTTTAAAAGCCGCGCTCATCCTTTTTGAAAGCTAGTTAGCGATGATGAAGAGTTAACCAAGCTTTTTTAGACAGTGTTCCATTTATTAGCTTCATTAATAACAATAATGGGCAAAAGCCTGTCTCGGTTGAAGAAAAAATTGCCACAGGATGTAAATAAACTATTGTGCATGTTCATCAACTACATTCCTTGTTGGATCTGAGACCAAACAAAAATCTAAGTTATTACTCATATTACTCATTAAATTTATATTTTGCCATTAGTGTTCCTAAAGCCTTGCCAAGGTGTCTTTGAGAATTCTAATGCTCTGGTTCCTTTTCATTTTGCTGGGGGCTGGGGGGTAGTATGCAGAACAGTGCAGAGAGAAATACATCTTTCACTTGTTGTACCCCTCCCCTATACTACCCCAGTCCCCTCCAGGCTGTCACATAGACCTCTGCATCAATTCTACCTGGTTTCCTGGCCTCTTGAACCTGCCCACTCCAATCCATCATGCAGTAATCCCCCTAAAGCACAGATGCGACAGGTCATCTCCTTACTCAAAAAACAAATGTCAGTGGCTATCAAATAAAGTTCAGCTTTGCTTGACATGCAAGGCTATTTATAATCTGGTTCTAATTTGTTTCCCCAGCTTTGTCTACTTACACATCTAACCCCACTGAACACAACTGCCAATTATGTTCACACTTTTTCTCATTTCTTCAGGCCCTTAGTCATGCTGATTTCTCTTCCCTAAAGCATCTGGTTGAACTACCACTAATTCCAGGTTGGAAGTAATTTTTTTCTCTATTTTTAGTTCCCAAAGCATTGTATTGGGATGACTCCTAAGCTCCTATTTTTTTCATATTTTGTGTTATATTTATTTCAAAGTATGATCTTATTCTCCTTCCCTGTTCCAGACTTTAAACTCTTTGAGATTAAAGGATGAGTCATAGACATTTTAATGTTCTGTATGACTTCAAAAAAAAAAAAAAACCAGAGCTGGGTGTGTCATAGGTATTTAGTAAATGTGGATGAATGAATGAAGTAAGGAATGAAAATTATCTCTTTTATATCACACTATTTCCCCACTCCAATGATATGACAGGAACATGAGCCATTTAAGCAGTGTAATCAAAGTGTGGGCTCTGAAGATCAGAGTGAGTCTATATGAAACAGCTGAGGTGTCAAAACACATTAAAAATAATAATGCAAAAATAACCAGGTGAAATGTAAGCTGAGCATTCTCTTTTGGCACCTCCTCCCTTACCATTCAATTTAGAATTATGTTCTATTATTATCATATCTACTAAAAGGTCCTATTTTCTGCTGATTCTTAACTAGATAAAATACATACAACTTTCAGAGATCGAAAATATCAGTATAAGTAATGGACTAATTCTTTTTTAACTTATTAAATGTAATAGAAAATACACCTTACTTGACATAGTAATCTTTTTATCAAGTATCCAAGACTAGGAAATGTTCAATCATCTGCTCATGACTGATAATCCTGACTCTAACATAGATATTGGGGAATCTTAAGTTATTACTCATATTAACTTAAGAGTAAATCAATAGTAAACAGAGGTGAAACCATTCAAATCCCTGGGCATTCATTCAACACCTTCTATACTGTAGGTGATAAAAGAAAACTTGGGCCATTCCCTCAAAATACTTGGACAAGACCAACACTGATAATGCCTAATGCCTAACCTTAATGGGATCCACACTTCAGAAGGCTGTTTGGACAGGCTCTGCCTCTATATGGAAGGGGCAGCTGACAAGGGTCTCTGGAGGACCAACAGTCCACCAAATTTTGTTGAATTTACATCCAATTTTTTTTCTCATTTTGCTTCCTTACTTATATCCTCAGCGCTACTACTTTCTTTAGTTGGTATACTTCCTCAGTGGATTAAATTAATTGCCTTAAAATAATCTCCCTGCCTCATGTCTAGTCCCCTTCTACTCAAGCCTTCACATTGTTGTCTGTATGTAGAGACTTCTTTCAAAAATAGAAATGCCAACATGTAATTTTCCTGCTAAAAATCTGCAAATCACTCCTAATAGCCTTTAGGATTAAGTGAAAGTGTTCAGCTCCCACCATGATCTGACTCTTTGTCTCTTCATCTACCTCTCCAATTATTCTCAAGCCTGTCACTCAGCTCCAGCCTCACTATACAGCCCTACTGTCCCCTGCCCCAGGCATTTGCATAGGCTCTGTCCTCAACCTGCACCTTTGTCCCACTCAGCTGCCTAACCTGGTATCTTCTAGTTGTTCTTTAAGGTTCACCCAACTCCTTTGATTTCCAAGTATGGGAATTCCACTTCATCCTGACACCTTTGCATTTCTAGACTTGAGCAGTCTGGCTCTTTTACTTGCCCAGTTATGCAAGCCTTAACCAATGGTCAGAATCTTCTGTTCTGAAATAAAGTCTCCAGTGGATATTTGTTAGGCCCATTTTCCTATGAATAACTGTCCCTAACATGCCTGAATGCACCTTTTGCATTCATTTTTAACACCCTTGCTGTTCTGCAGGAGCCAGCATGCTGATCCTGAACTTGATTTGATCCTTAACTAAATATTAAGAATTTTTTGTTCTCCAATCCACCCACCAACTCACTGCCAACAGTATTAAAAAGGCCTATATCAGTTTTTCTTGGCCTTAAAAAATAAAGGAACTCCGGGTATTTTTAGTAATAAAAACCATGAATGAATGATGGACCCCTTAGTAGAAAGTTTTGTACCCTAAAAATCTGCTAGGGGTTTGAGAAATGTGGCCTCAAACAAAGGAAGTAGGTAATAGGTGTCTCTACAGGAATGGCAGAAACAGGACCTGCTCTGGACAGAAGGAAGACAAGGTGACCTAGGGCAGAAATGAACCAGGCCCTTCAGTAGAGAGAATGTGGAGCATTTGGATTCACAGGTAAGATCAGATGCAAATATGTGTATGCACTTACAATAAGTCAAAACATCTTACAGTGACCTATTAGAATCTACAAAAGGTGACCCTATGTAACCCCAGTGTCAATGTTTACACCATTCATTAGCTTCAGGCACTCTGCCTGTTATTAGGCCTCAAATGTACCCAGTTCTTTTCCCCCATGGAGCCCTCTGAACTTGCTAGTACCTCAGCTTGGAATAAGCAGGTACTTCTGGAACCTTCCCTTCCTTCAGGTCGCAGTCCAAATGTCAGCTAATCTAAAAGGCTGTCACAAACCATTCCACTTAAAGGCACTGACATCCCAGCTCTCATTATTTATCATGTCACTCTATCCCTTCCCCTTTAGCCCGTGTGATTTATTCGCTGTCTTTTTCCTGAGAACCTCCACCCCATGTTCACTGTAGAATGTCTAGCACACTGTATCTGGTACGCTGTAGGAGTTCAATATTAGCACAATGAATGGAAAATGAACAAATAAATGAAGGAAGGAATCATAGAGGAAATAAAAAAGTGACATAAA
Source organism: Myotis davidii (assembly GCF_000327345.1). Classification (NCBI taxonomy): domain Eukaryota; kingdom Metazoa; phylum Chordata; class Mammalia; order Chiroptera; family Vespertilionidae; genus Myotis; species Myotis davidii. The sequence continues at coordinate 3,022,634 of NW_006292095.1, read as the reverse complement.
GCAAGCTTTCTGCTTTTACAAACTTGAGCTTAAGTCAGCTGATCAGAACTTCTGCTTCTATCATCTCACATGGATATTGGGAGACCATGATCAAACTATGAACGCAAATTAACTTGGTCCCCAAATCTTTGAATCTGTTAAGCGTATTGGGGTGGCCATGTATGAAGGGAGTATGGTTGTTGGATTAAGAAAGAATTTTTAAAACTCATGTGGAGATTCTCAAGCAAGCTTCAGGTGGGAAAGGGTACCTTTTCTCTGCAGACCTCAAGCAGGTCCAGGTCTTGAGCAGAGGACCTCAGAGAAACTGTTTTCCATTGGTTTGGGTTTTGTGAGAATAGGTACAAATCACTATTAGCTTTTACTTTAAAAATCTGAAATCCTTGACTTGATTGTTTACTGCCTATACAAAGTCCACCCATAGATGAGATGCTTTTCACTCCAAAGTCTACAGGGTGTGACAGCATAGTGTGTGCCACACAGGTTAGTTGTCTACCTGCATTCTGACTGATTGTAGTGGTTTTTAAATGTCCCCATAGTTTCTGATAATCTCTCTTCAAAGGTGGGGTTTAATTTCCTACCACTCCTTTAATAGACTGGCTTTGACTTCTAGCTGATGGAATACCATGGAAGCGATGCTAAGTGACCTTCAAGAATTTAAGAAAAGGTAGCTTCCACATGATGCTTTCTTGGATGCTTTGCCCTGTCAGAAGCCAGCCTCCACCTCACAAGCACATTCAAACCCCAGGGAGAGGCCCATGAGGAGGAAAGCTAAGGTCTCCTGCCAACAGACAGTCCTGAGAATGAGCCACATTTTCTCCCTATTTTTATTTGACTTTTAAAATTTACATATCGTTGCCCTAGCTGGTTTGGCTCAGTGGATAGAGTGTTGGCTGTGGACTGAAGGGTCCCAGGTTCAACTCCGGCCAAGGGCACATGCCTGGATTGTGAGCTTGATCCCCAATAAGGGGCGTGCAGGAGGCAGCCGGTCAATGATTCTCTCATCATTGATGTTTCTCTCTCCTTCTCCCTTCCTCTCTGAAATCAATAAAGAAATATATTTTTAAAAAATTTTACATATTGCCGAACCGGTTTGGCTCAGTGGATAGAGCGTCGGCCTGAGGACTGAAGGGTCCCAGGTTCGATTCCGGTCAAGGGCATGTACCTTGGTTGCGGACACATCCCCAGTAGGGGGTGTGCAGGAGGTAGCTGATCGATCTCTCTCATCGATGTTTCGAACTCTCTATCCCTCTCCCTTCTTCTCTGTAAAAAATCAATAAAATATATTTTTTAAAAAATTACATATTGTTCTCTTCTTTGTATAGATTTATACAGGTTTTGATAAGCACAGCTACATAGCCGCCATCTTATCAAGGAACAGACAAGTTTCATTACCCCTCCAATTCCCTCTTATTGCCCTTTTGTAGTCCTACACCACCTTTTATTGCCACCTTCCCTCCTCTGCCACCAACCAGCGCCTGACAAACACTGATCTGTTTTCCAGAATGGGACCACCTTGAAAAGTGGAACTGCAGCTGAGGCCCATATCTCAGCTGCATTGCTATGAGAAACCTCAAGCCAGAAACACCCAGCCAACCCAAGCCCAAGTTCCCCCACAGAACCTGCAAGACAGTAAATGTCTAGTGTGTTTTTCAGCCACTAAGCTTGGAGGTAATTATTATAATGCAACAGTAGCACTGGCTTCCTTTGAAAACTGTTCATTTTTAACCTAAAAATTCCACTGGTCTTAAAGCAGATCCAGTGCCCAAGTCCCCCTGCACAGGTCACTTAGGTTAATGGAAGGTACAAGAGTGTCACTGAATGATATGACTCTGCTGTCTACTGCCTGAGATGTACGCAAAGTCTAAACTAAAATAAGTGGAACAAAATTTGAGACGCCAATCCACTATCACCTGAAAGTCCACAGCAGAAATAATTTAAAAAGTAGAAATCTCTGACTCTGGCATTATGCTTATTTTGAAGGAAGGCTGATCATTCTGACTCACATACCACTTTTTATCATGTGAAGTCCTAGATAAGCT
>NW_006292095.1:3018178-3020561 GCF_000327345.1 Myotis davidii | reverse complement strand
CCTGCTAATAAAGGCAGAAGTTGTATTAGAGAGGGAGTAATAAATCTAGTGGCATCTCTAAAAGCTGAACTTGGCTTCTTAATCCCAAACCCTCTGAATAATCAATATGATTTCTTTGCATTTCTATATTCACTCCAGCTAAGATGAAATCATAAATGTGGGGAAACTCCTTTATTAAAGGTATGTAGTGCACTTTGCAAAAAATTCATTCCAAGAAAACTGAGAGTTGACTATGCCTATTCAATGCTTGAGTTCAAACCAACCTTTATACTAAAATATATAAGCTCAAATACTCAACTGTTTAAAAGAAAAGAGTTAATTATCAGAGTTCTAGTGAGTCAATAATGAGTCACATATAATCAGGAATCCCAGATCACACCATAACTTAGAAGGGGACAGTCACTTCATTTCTCTGGGCTTCAGAATCCTGCTCTGTAAAATGAAGGGGCAGAAAGGATATATACAGCCCTATGTTCATAGCAGCACAATTTACCATAGCTAAGATTTGGAAACAGCCTAAGTGCTAATCAGCAGATGAGTGGATTAGAAAACTGTGGTACATCTACACAATTAAATACTACACTGCTGTAAAAAGAAAGGAACTCCTACCATTTGCAGCAGCATGGGTGGACCTGGAGAGCATTATGCTAAGTGAAATAAGTCAGAGAAAGATAAATATCACATGATATCACTCATTTGTGGAATATAATACACAACATAAACTGATGAACAAAAACAGATCCAGAGACAGAGAAGCATCAATCAGACCATCAAACCTCAGAGGGAAGGCAGGGGAGCGTGGGGGTAATGGGGAGAGATCAACCAAAGGACTTGTATGCATGCATATAAGCTTAACCAATGGACACAGACACTAGGTGGGTGAGGGCACAAGTGGGGGAAGGGGGGGGGCAAAGGGAGGATAAGGACACATATGTAATACCTTAATCAATAAAGAAAAAAAAAGAAGGGACATAATTCAATAATGTTCAATGTTCTTTCTAACACTATCAGTTTATGATGCTCAGCAACATGACATTTTCAAATGAGTTCAATGGCCTGTGTCTTCAAATGAGAATTATACCAGGATAGTCTAGTTCAGAGATTTCCAACCTTTTTCATCTCATGGCAAACATAAAGTAATTACTAAAATTATGCCACACATAAAAAAGATACATTTTTTTACCAATCTGACATAAAAGGTCTAATTTTGATTGATTTACAAAAAAATAATAATAGTATTTAACTACCCTTTTTACCCCAAAGTTACTTTTTTTAAAAATCAGGTGCCACCGAAACCGGTTTGGCTCAGTGAATAGAGCGTTGGCCTGCGGACTGAAGGGTCCCAGGTTTGATTCCGGCCAAGGGCATGTACCTGGGTTGCGGGCACATCCCCAGTAGGAGATGTGCAGGAAGCAGCTGATCAATGTTTCTCTCTCATCGATGTTTCTAACTCTCTATCTCTCTCCTTTCTTCTCTGTAAAAAATCAATAAAATATATATTTTTTAAAAATCAGGTGCCTATACTTGTATATAAAGATTTCAGGTACCAAGAATTAACCAATCAGATATAACCTTATTATGTGATGTGACCAATAAGATACAATTTCATTATATATTTGTGTTCAAGACAAGGCATTCACACTGGATGGCTATTATTGTGTTGGTTATTGTCATTTTTTTATTTGACAATCTAAGGAAAAAGAGGTCAGTGCCCCTGACTAAATGTTAGGTATTGCATGTTCCAAAAATTCTTGCAGCACACCAGTTGAAAATCACTGGTCTAGTTTCCTCTGAAACAATAAAATGCCTGGATTGTTTCAATCCTAAAACTTTTAAAAGAATCCTATCTAATAAAAGGCAAAAAGGGTAATTAACCGTACCTCTGCTATGCATCCCATTGGCTAATTAGGGTGATATGCAAATTACCTGCCAACAAAGATGGCGGTTAATTTGCATACATAGGCACAATGATGGGAGGCGAAAGAGGAAGGGTGGAAGAACAGTGATTGGAAACCCAGGCAGCAGGCAAGAGCCTGAGGGCCACCTTTGCCCTGCCCCCAGCCAGTGATCGCCAGCGGAAAGCCTGGCTGTAGGTGAGGTGGAACCCCCGGGCCCTGTTATTGCATGGCAATTAGAGGGAGAGAGAGCCAGGGCACAGGCCAGGCGTGGCCTGTGCCACCATATTGCCATAAACAGAACCACCAACTATCAAAAATTATGTGTGCTTGTTTTTTGGTTACTCCTTTATATATTTGCAACTTACCTTTTCAGCTGACTTCCAAACTTGTGATTGAAAGCGCCTATGATTCACAAGTAACCACTTCCCTAATTTGACTCTTCTACTAATTTCACCTAATTCAAAGCAGACAACTATAAATTTAAC